>NW_027633102.1:140177-152677 GCF_053919585.1 Euprymna scolopes
TGGAATTTAAAAAAAAAAACAAACAAAAAACCCCAACTCTATTAAGATTTTCGATAGTTGGAAAATAATAATAAATTAAGATTTTCGATAGATTGAAAATAATGATAAATTGATTTTAGCAGGGCTGCTGAGTTAGCTTATAGGAGCGAGCTAAAGTAAGAAAGAAACACGCCGAAACACACCGACCGGCACCCCCGACGACGACCACGGGTAAACGGCGGGACTTTGCCTCTTAAGCAAGTTTGACTGACGACTACCACGGCTATTCGGCTAGCTAGCTAGCTAGGTAGGTAGGTAGGTAGGTAGGTAGTCCTCCTCCTCGGCCACCTAGCCGTCGTCGTCGTCGATCGAGCGACCGGGTATATTCAAGACGCCTCTACCGACACCACCACACCAGCGGGCAGTTTAGCGAGCTTGCCAACTCCTCTGCCTCCTCAAGCGCTTCCAGACGCCTACCGACACCACATGCTGCTGGCTGGCTGTCTGTTGTTACAATGGAATTTAAAAAAAAAAACAAACAAAAAACCCCAACTCTATTAAGATTTTCGATAGTTGGAAAATAATAATAAATTAAGATTTTCGATAGATTGAAAATAATGATAAATTGATTTTAGCAGGGCTGCTGAGTTAGCTTATAGGAGCGAGCTAAAGTAAGAAAGAAACACGCCGAAACACACCGACCGGCACCCCCGACGACGACCACGGGTAAACGGCGGGACTAACTGTGACTCTCTTAAGGTGTGAGGAGGCTTTGCCTCTTAAGCAAGTTTGACTGACGCCTACCGACACCGGTCAGGTCGGCGAGGCTCCCGGCGGCCCCGAGCGGGACCACAGGTTGCGGAAGGCGTCCAAGTGAGCGGCGGCGACGCCAGGAGGCCCCCGGGGTCGACTCCGCGGCCCCCGGGTCGGTGTGCGGGCCTCCAGAGCTCGATAAAGTAGTGGTGTCGCTAGCGGTCGAGAAGGCACTTTTCGACGCCTACTGCCACCCCCACATGGCGGTAGGCGCAAAACTGGAAAATCGCCGACCAGAAATGTCGCTTCGTATAATCGACGTTTTTTTTGACCACCATTTTCAGGTGTCGGAGGTGGGTCTGGACGAATACCAACACCATTTCTGGGGTTTCACAACCGCCCGGCTTCTCCGACATATGTTGGAAAGGAGTAGCGATCGAGCGAAGGGGGCTGTCGGTAGGCGGCCGCGGGTTGCATGTGTGCCCGGGACAGCACCCCCATCCAACTAAGGGGTGTCCCCCGGGGGCCAGGGGGACCTCGTCCAGGTCGGCCGGGCGCTTCCAGACGCCTACCGACACCGGTCAGGTCGGCGAGGCTCCCGGCGGCCCCGAGCGGGACCACAGGTTGCGGAAGGCGTCCAAGTGAGCGGCGGCGACGCCAGGAGGCCCCCGGGGTCGACTCCGCGGCCCCCGGGTCGGTGTGCGGGCCTCCAGAGCTCGATAAAGTAGTGGTGTCGCTAGCGGTCGAGAAGGCACTTTTCGACGCCTACTGCCACCCCCACATGGCGGTAGGCGCAAAACTGGAAAATCGCCGACCAGAAATGTCGCTTCGTATAATCGACGTTTTTTTTGACCACCATTTTCAGGTGTCGGAGGTGGGTCTGGACGAATACCAACACCATTTCTGGGGTTTCACAACCGCCCGGCTTCTCCGACATATGTTGGAAAGGAGTAGCGATCGAGCGAAGGGGGCTGTCGGTAGGCGGCCGCGGGTTGCATGTGTGCCCGGGACAGCACCCCCATCCAACTAAGGGGTGTCCCCCGGGGGCCAGGGGGACCTCGTCCAGGTCGGCCGGGCGCTTCCAGACGCCTACCGACACCGGTCAGGTCGGCGAGGCTCCCGGCGGCCCCGAGCGGGACCACAGGTTGCGGAAGGCGTCCAAGTGAGCGGCGGCGACGCCAGGAGGCCCCCGGGGTCGACTCCGCGGCCCCCGGGTCGGTGTGCGGGCCTCCAGAGCTCGATAAAGTAGTGGTGTCGCTAGCGGTCGAGAAGGCACTTTTCGACGCCTACTGCCACCCCCACATGGCGGTAGGCGCAAAACTGGAAAATCGCCGACCAGAAATGTCGCTTCGTATAATCGACGTTTTTTTTGACCACCATTTTCAGGTGTCGGAGGTGGGTCTGGACGAATACCAACACCATTTCTGGGGTTTCACAACCGCCCGGCTTCTCCGACATATGTTGGAAAGGAGTAGCGATCGAGCGAAGGGGGCTGTCGGTAGGCGGCCGCGGGTTGCATGTGTGCCCGGGACAGCACCCCCATCCAACTAAGGGGTGTCCCCCGGGGGCCAGGGGGACCTCGTCCAGGTCGGCCGGGCGCTTCCAGACGCCTACCGACACCGGTCAGGTCGGCGAGGCTCCCGGCGGCCCCGAGCGGGACCACAGGTTGCGGAAGGCGTCCAAGTGAGCGGCGGCGAGAGCCAGGAGGCCCCCGGGGTCGACTCCGCGGCCCCCGGGTCGGTGTGCGGGCCTCCAGAGCTCGATAAAGTAGTGGTGTCGCTAGCGGTCGAGAAGGCACTTTTCGACGCCTACTGCCACCCCCACATGGCGGTAGGCGCAAAACTGGAAAATCGCCGACCAGAAATGTCGCTTCGTATAATCGACGTTTTTTTTGACCACCATTTTCAGGTGTCGGAGGTGGGTCTGGACGAATACCAACACCATTTCTGGGGTTTCACAACCGCCCGGCTTCTCCGACATATGTTGGAAAGGAGTAGCGATCGAGCGAAGGGGGCTGTCGGTAGGCGGCCGCGGGTTGCATGTGTGCCCGGGACAGCACCCCCATCCAACTAAGGGGTGTCCCCCGGGGGCCAGGGGGACCTCGTCCAGGTCGGCCGGGCGCTTCCAGACGCCTACCGACACCGGTCAGGTCGGCGAGGCTCCCGGCGGCCCCGAGCGGGACCACAGGTTGCGGAAGGCGTCCAAGTGAGCGGCGGCGAGAGCCAGGAGGCCCCCGGGGTCGACTCCGCGGCCCCCGGGTCGGTGTGCGGGCCTCCAGAGCTCGATAAAGTAGTGGTGTCGCTAGCGGTCGAGAAGGCACTTTTCGACGCCTACTGCCACCCCCACATGGCGGTAGGCGCAAAACTGGAAAATCGCCGACCAGAAATGTCGCTTCGTATAATCGACGTTTTTTTTGACCACCATTTTCAGGTGTCGGAGGTGGGTCTGGACGAATACCAACACCATTTCTGGGGTTTCACAACCGCCCGGCTTCTCCGACATATGTTGGAAAGGAGTAGCGATCGAGCGAAGGGGGCTGTCGGTAGGCGGCCGCGGGTTGCATGTGTGCCCGGGACAGCACCCCCATCCAACTAAGGGGTGTCCCCCGGGGGCCAGGGGGACCTCGTCCAGGTCGGCCGGGCGCTTCCAGACGCCTACCGACACCGGTCAGGTCGGCGAGGCTCCCGGCGGCCCCGAGCGGGACCACAGGTTGCGGAAGGCGTCCAAGTGAGCGGCGGCGAGAGCCAGGAGGCCCCCGGGGTCGACTCCGCGGCCCCCGGGTCGGTGTGCGGGCCTCCAGAGCTCGATAAAGTAGTGGTGTCGCTAGCGGTCGAGAAGGCACTTTTCGACGCCTACTGCCACCCCCACATGGCGGTAGGTGTAAAATCGGAATAGACCGGACCAGGAATGTCGAGGGGGAAAAAAATGACAAAGTCCTGGTGTGCCTAGGCGTACGAGAAGGCACTTTGCGACGCCTACCGACATCCCCATGTGGCAGTAGGCGTAAAACTGGAAAATCGCCGACCAGAAATGTCGCTTCGTATAATCGACGTTTTTTTTGACCACCATTTTCAGGTGTCGGAGGTGGGTCTGGACGAATACCAACACCATTTCTGGGGTTTTCCAGTTTGAAAGTTTTATAAAACATGTTCGGTAGGAAGCACACTTTGGTGTGTCGGTTCGTCGGAGCAGCGACTCTTTGCCTCGTGGTGGTCCGGAACGTCTCTACGGGCTTGTCGCAAAGGCGTCAGAAAGTGGCATCTCCGCCGCCTAGGGCTGTCACCGTTATCGCTGTCGCCCCGCGCTCCAACTTGTTTTGATCCGCCGCCTTCGTTCCTGCCAACCGTGCGCCCGCTCATCGTCGTTAGGTTATAATACGTGGTACGTGTGTGTGCTTCTCCGTGGACCTAGGGCTGCTCGACGTGTCGAACGATATGTTGGAACAACTAACGGCTCCTTTTCCTGGTTCCATAGTCGTCGTGGTACCCGCGTCGTCAGCCATATCTATGTCCACCATGTTTAGCCGATACGTTTGCTGCAGCTTCTGCTTCCGCCTCAGCGTTCGCCGCTCTCAGCCGCCGCTGTTGTTGCTGCCGTTCTGCCATTCAACCACTACCTGCGAATCTTTCGATGATCGGCCGAACGACCCATCGCTGTGCGACCGATAAATCCTCCGGATTAGGGAGAAACGCCGCCGCTCTCTGCCGCCGTCGAACGGAAAAACGTACATTGTAACGAACGAACGAACGAACGAACGAATTAACGAACGAGCGAACAAACAAACAAAAATAGCCGCGGGGGATGCACTATGTAGATCCTGATCCCCTTGTAACCATACGTACGTTGTTCGATGCTCTCCCGTCCTGGAAGTCGCCGCAGCAAACAGGAGGATGAGCAGCAGCAGGCGCCGCCGCCGTAACCGCCGCCTGCCTGCCGCCTCCTACTCCTGTCAGCGTCCGATCTCACAGCCGTGTGAACGTTCGCTGACACCCGATTTCTTTCCGTCTGGCAAAACCTTGGACGTCCCGCTCGCGGTACACGTGCTGCAGCGACTTCTCGTCCGACAACGCATAAGCGTCGACGTCTGCCGCCGCATCTTCTGATACGTGGACGGTGATAGCGCTAGTCCCTTCTTGCGCCACCTCCACCTTTGTTAGCGCCAAAGAAGATCGATCGAGCAGTCGTGGTCGCAGTCGATTAACCCGTTTTCACCGTCCGCAGTTCCCAAGCCGCCGATCAAGTCGTTGCTCTTCTTGTTCGTTCTTCCCATACCGTCGATTTGCACGGCTGCCGGATGAGCCATCCTCTGTCCGGCGAAGCGCTCACGTCAGTGATCGATACTTGCACCGACAGTCCTCCCGCTCGCGACTCGGTGCTCGAATCGGACTCGTTCGTTTTTATCTCGATGCGATTGTGAAAAGGGGGACCGGTCGTCAATGTCGTGTGTGTCGACGATGTTGTTCGCCCGGTCCGCCGCGTTGTTGTCGTTTTTTTTTTTTTTTTTTTTTCCCCTAACGTTCGCCGTCGCACGGACGAAAGGGTGAGAAAAAAAAAAAAGCTCGAAAAAGCCGCCCAAAAAAATCGGACCGAGGAGCCGCTTGCGAGAACGCGCCATGTGCACGTTGTCTCTCCTCGGTTTTCCGAGCACGAACACGACGCCGGTCGGTCGGTCGGTCGACGAAGGCGACGACGAAGGTGACGGGAAAATTTACGCCGCCGCTGCCCTGGTCCAGCTCCTCCCCGATGACGGCTGTGATGTTGACGTTGACGTTGGCGACGACGACGACGACGACGGAGACGACGACGACGACGAGACGGCATCGATGGCGACCACGATGACGACGACCTCGACGAGTTCAGTCTGCACCTTGACCTCCGATGTCCGTGTGCACTGCCGTCGTGCTGTTTGTCGTTTGTCGTATGTATCGCTGTCAAGGGTGCCGTTGTCGTTGTTGTTGTCGACGTTGTTGCTTGCTCTCTCGTCTCGGTCGGTTGGTACGTTGATGACGACGACGACGACGACGAAGACGACGACGACGACGACGAGACGGCATCGATGGCGACCACGATGACGACGACCTCGACGATTCCAGTCTGCACCTTGACCTCCGATGTCCGTGTGCACTGCCGTCGTGCTGTTTGTCGTTTGTCGTATGTATCGCTGTCAAGGGTGCCGTTGTCGATGTTGTTGTTGTCGACGCTGTCGTCTGTTCTCTCTTCTCGGCCGGCTGTGACGTGGACGTTGACGACGACGACGACGAGACGGAATCGATGGCGACCACGATGACGACGACCTCGGCGAGTTCAGTCTGCACCTTGACCCTCGATGTCCGTGTGCACTGCCGTCGTGCTGCTTGTCGTTTGTCGTATGTATCGCTGTCAAGGGTGCCGTTGTCGTTGTTGTTGTCGACGTTGGTCGCTTTCGTTCTTTGAGTCTCGGTCTCGGTCCAAGTCAGGGGAGAAACAAAAAAGAGGCCATCAGCGCGGGCAGCGCGCTTCTACTGACGGCGAACCCCCTCGAAAAATAAATAAACACGTGCCCGTCGTTGTAGTTGTCTGTCTTATGTCGGTCGGTCGGTCGGTCGGTCTGTCGTTCTGTCGAAACAAAGTCCCAAATTCCAACGATACCTGGTTGATCCTGCCAGTAGTCATATGCTTGTCTCAAAGCTTAAGCCATGCAAGTGTAAGTTCACGCCACGCATTAGAACGGGCGAAACCGCGAATGGCTCAGGAACCGGACCTAATCCTCGGGACCGTATTCCTCCTCGGAGGCGATGGATAACTGTGGCAATTCTAGAGCTAATACATGTGACACAGGCCGCGATCGGTCGGCGCGCCGTCGTCGCCACGCCTCGCGCGCTGGCACCCGCGTCGGCCGTTCCGGGTCGCGGCGCTACATATTAGACTGAGACCGATGCGCGTCATTCCGTCCTCCCGTCGTCGGCGTTCCCGCTCGCGGGTCCGTTCGGTGGCGGGGCTCATAGGGCGGCGCGCTCCGCTTTGGTGACTCTGGATAACTCACTGGTCGATCGCACGAGCTTTCACGCCCGGCGACGGGTCTCTCGAGGGTCCGCCCTATCAACTGTCGACGGTCGGTTAAGTGCCTACCGTGGTTACTACGGGTAACGGGGAATCGGGGTTCGATTCCGGAGAGGGAGCATGCGAAACGGCTACCACATCCAAGGAAGGCAGCAGGCGCGCAAATTACCCACTCCCGGCACGGGGAGGTAGTGACGAAAAATAACGACGCGGGACTCTGTCGAGGCCCCGCGATCGGAATGAGTACACTTCAAATCCGTTAACGAGGACCAACCGGAGGGCAAGTCTGGTGCCAGCAGCCGCGGTAATTCCAGCTCCGGTAGCGTATATTAAAGTTGTTGCGGTTAAAAAGCTCGTAGTCCGAACTCGGGTTCGTGGTCGCGCAAGCGGCCCCGGGGCGGCGGCGCCATCGTCCGTCGTTGACTTTGGTCGTCCGTTCGCATTCCCGGCCCTTTCCGCCGGTGTCAACCGCTAGCATACCCGCCACGCGGTCCTGCCGGCGAGGTGGACGAGGAGGTCGTGATCGGGATCCGGGAAAAAAAAAACAAGTGGTCGTCGGTTCGGTTCCGGGAGTAGTCTAACGGGGGGGTGCTACGTGTGTGTGTTTGGGTGCGTTCATTCGCATCCCCGCACTCTGACCCCCGCGCTTCTCTCCCTCTCCCTTTCCGCGCGTTCCTCTTTTTTTTGAACCCCCCGGTCCGCTCCGAGTCCCTGCTTCGTGTCTTGTCTGCGCGCGTGTTGCGGTCGGCGGTTTCTCCTCCAAGGGTGCTCTTAACCGAGTGTCCGCGGCGGCCGGTACGTTCACTTTGAAAAAATTAGAGTGCTCAGAGCGGGCTGTTCAAGCTTGCATACGATAAGCATGGAATGATGGAAGAGGGCCTCGTCTACGTCTGTCGGTCTCCGTCTACGGCGAGGCAATGATCGAAGGGAGCGGTCGGGGCCACTCGTATTGCGACGTTAGAGGTGAAATTCTTGGATCGTCGCAAGACGAACTGCAGCGATGGCGTGTGGCAAGCACGTTTTCCTCGATCAAGAGCGAAAGTCGGAGGTTCGAAGACGATCAGATACCGTCGTAGTTCCGACCGTAAACGATGCCGACCGGCGATCCGCCGGCGTTCGCTTCCATGACCCGGCGGGTAGCCTGCGGGAAACCAGAGTTCGGTTCCGGGGGGAGTATGGTTGCAAAGCTGAAACTTAAAGGAATTGACGGAAGGGCACCACCAGGAGTGGAGCCTGCGGCTTAATTTGACTCAACACGGGAAAACTCACCCGGTCCGGACACCGGTAGGATTGACAGATCGATAGCTCTTTCTCGATTCGGTGGGTGGTGGTGCATGGCCGTTCTTAGTTGGTGGAGCGATCCGTCTGGTTGATTCCGATAACGAACGAGACTCCGGCCTGCTAACTAGTGCGCCGATGTCAGTGATTTTTACGGCGGGCTCGGCGTCCTCCGTGGCGCTCGGGTCCGGGTCGGTTTTCTCACGCACTTCTTAGAGGGACGGGTGGCAGAAAGCCACACGAGGCGGAGCGATAACAGGTCTGTGATGCCCTTAGATGTCCGGGGCCGCACGCGCGCTACACTGGAGGTATCAGCGGGGACTTCGCCCCGGCCCGAGAGGGTTGGGAAACCTCTGAACCACCTCCCGTGATAGGGATCGGGGCCTGTAACCAACCCCGTGAACGAGGAATTCCCGGTAGGCGCGGGTCAACAGCCCGCGTCGATCACGTCCCTGCCCTTTGTACACACCGCCCGTCGCTACTACCGATCGAACGGTCCGGTGAGGTCCTCGGATCTGGCCGACGACGCCGCCGGGCAGTGCGCGACGTGTCCGTCACGACACTCGTGCATCTACGCCTCGGCGTTCGATGCCTGGAGAAGACGACCGAACCCGATCGTTTAGAGGAAGTAAAAGTCGTAACAAGGTTTCCGTAGGTGAACCTGCGGAAGGATCATTACCGTTTTCCCGTTCGAGACTGGTTTGTTGTTTTCCGGCCTACCTCCTCTGTCTGTCGGCGTCAACGCCTCGAATGCGCGCAAACAAACCTATAAAAGGCGGAGCGAGAGATAGATTTGTGGTGACGCGGAGGTTTTTAAAGCCCCAGCTCTTCTTGCTTGCTTCCGCGTCTTACCACCTGTTTGTTTTTTCGCCCACCGCAAGTGATGGCCGCTTCTTCTTTGCCTTGTCGCCGCTTTATCGTTTTTTGTTTTTTTGCAGCCGCTGTGCCACCGCCGCTAGCTAAAAACAAACTACTCGCGACATTGCAATGCCGTCACGCCTCCTCGCACAGACCTCCTCGCACACTACTAAATCTATATAAACAAAAACTAATATAAAAAAACCCAAGTGCTGAACCCTGGACGGGGGATCACTCGGCTCGTCCGTCGATGAAGAGCGCGGCCAGCCGCGAGAACTGATGCGAATTGCAGGACTCAGTGAACATCGACACCTCGAACGCACATTGCGGCCCCGAGATCCCTTGTCTCGGGGCCACGTCCGGTCGAGAGGCGGAACGTTACATGTCTTTCTCCGTTAACGAAACGACATCTTGCCGTCCCCGTGCCCGCCCGGTCCTCGGCACGGTGGTAACCGGGACGTCGCAGGAGCGAGTGACGAGGGGGAAGAAAAATAAAAAAAGAATTGACTCCTTTCAATGTCTTTTTTTTTTTTAAAACCCTCTCCGGCCTCCTCCTTCGTCTCCCGCTGGCAGACCGCGGAGTCTTTTCCCTTTTCGACCGCGTGAAGAAACACTGTGGAGGAGGAGCAGGAGGAGTCTGTCCGAAAGCAGCCGAAGGGAGAACAAAACAAAAAAAAAGCACCGACCTAACCGACTGCCGACGTAAGCGCCGCCTGCTCGTCTCGCTCTCTGCCTCATGAAGGTGTCTCTCAGCGACGCCTCGAGCAGCGCGACGAGCACGGCCGTCGCACCGTAAAAAGGTGGCCGCGTCGTAGGCAACGTCGGATGGGGAGGACCCAGGCTTTTTTTTAATTGTTGGCTTCTTCATTTTCGGTCGGACGGGCGCTATATCGGCCAGCCGTCGTCACACGGAGGGTACCGATCGAGATTCCTCTCCTCCAAACACCACACTCTACTAAAAACCGCCGCCCTCGGCTCGGACGAGACGACCCGCTGAACTTAAGCATATCGCTAAGCGGAGGAAAAGAAACCAACCGGGATTCCCTTAGTAACGGCGAGTGAACCGGGAGAAGCCCAACGCCGAATCCCGTCGCAAGTAAAAGGCTTCGGGACGTGTGGCGCATGGGTCGAAGGCAGCCGTTCGTTTTCGTCTCGCATAGTTCGGAGTTCCCTCGATCGGGGCCGCCCGCGGCGGGTGCCAGGCCCATTCGGTGCGGACGGCGAGCGACGGCCTTCGATCCGAGAGTCGGGTTGCTTGGGAACGCAGCCCAAATCGGGTGGTAAGCTCCATCCAAGGCTAAATACCGGGACGAGTCCGATAGTCGACAAGTACCGTGAGGGAAAGTTGAAAAGAACTTTGGAGAGAGAGTTCAAGAGAACGTGAAACCGCCCAGGGGTAAACGGGTGGGACCGCTCACCGCGATCGCGGGGGGACTCAGTCCGGTGCTGCCTAGGCTCGAGCCCAAACTCGATGTGTGTTCTTGAAAGAGAGGCCGTCGCGGCACAGGTCGTCGTTCGTCGTGTCCGCGGGGGACTCGTTCCCCGCGGTTCCAGCTTTTGTGCCCGCGTCGCCGACGAAGGAGACGGGCCGCGTGGATAGCGGGAAGGGAAACGTGGTGACGACCGCGGCGTCGGTAGGTGGCTGCGTCGGTTGGCTGCGACGGAGGGGACTCGTCCTCTCGATCGCTGCTGCCGCCGGGCCCTAACCCGCCGCATCCGTCGCCGCCGCTTCTTCTTTCCTCCTGCTCCCTCCGCGCGCGACTCCGCTGCACCCGTCCCCTTCATCATCGCTCGGCGTAATCATGGCGCGGGCGCTTCGGCGCGACCTCCGCGCGGCCGGCACCGGACGCACTTCCCCTCCGGTCCGTCGTCGCGACCCGTTCCCGGCGTGCAGGTCGAACACGCGGGTTTTTTTCCGTAGGCGGCAGGCGTTTCATCACCCTGAAAACCCCCGTCTTCCCACCTTGTGAAGTCGGGGGCCACCGGCCGTCGGGCCCGCGAACGTAACTGCCCCTTTCTGCCGGGAACGGAGGAAATCTGACACGATCCGTTACACGTGGCGAGCCGGTCCGTTTTGATCCCGCCGGAAGTCGCGTGCGGGCGACGCACTCTGTGTGTCGCTCCTTAGGCGCCCCACCGTCTCGGGCGCGTGCGCGATGAGAGGCGGGATAGGACTGGCGCGGCCTCGCCGTCACGCACCTCGCCGACGTTTCGGGTTCTTGTCGGGGGCAACCCCGCCCGCGCCCGTTTCCGTTTCCGGAGAGGTCGCTCGGCGACGCTTTTTTACTCGAGCCGCCCGCCACCCCGGGTCAGCGACGTGCATCGGCAACCCACCCGACCCGTCTTGAAACACGGACCGAGGAGTCCTGGCCGTTCGCGAGTCGTAGGGGCCACCTCTGACTAACCCCGAAGGCGAAGCGAAAGCGAGAGAGCGTGTAGGAGGGCGTCGATCGGGAGAGGTGTCGTGGCAAAGTCGTCCGGGGGTCGTCGGGGGGTGTCGTCGGTCTCGTGCCGTCGTCTTCTCCTCGCCTCACCCGCCTCCGAGCCGTGCCCGATCCCGCCGGCGCGGCGTTTTCGGCCTTCCGCCGTCGCTGCTGCGGTGCCCGCAACTTTTCCTTTTTTCTCTCTTCCCGAGAGAGATAGGAGAGGGAAGGCTCGTGGCTGACGTGCGGTTGTTTTTCCCTCCTCCCCGAGAGGGGACCGGCGCATCATCCAAAAAGGGGAATTGCCGGGCGCCAGCTTCCATATCCTCCTTCCGCCCATCGGTGAGATCCCGCGGCTTGAACTAGTCCTATTTTGTCGTCGAGTTTAGGCGCTGCGCGCGGGCGCATCACCCCCGGGTCGGTTTCCCCTTTTTCCGAGTACGACTCGGCCGACTCTGGCGTAGCGAGCGACCAGGGACCCGAAAGATGGCGATCCACGCCCGGTCGGGATGAAGCCAGAGGAAACTCTGGTGGAAGTCCGAAGCGCCTCTGACGTGCAAATCGATCGTCGGAACCGGGTGTAGGGGCGAAAGACCAATCGAGCCGTCTAGTAGCTGGTTCCCTCCGAAGTTTCCCTCAGGATAGCTGGCGCTCGATCGTCGCAATTCCATCCGGTAAAGCGAACGATTGGAGGCCCCGGGGCCGTTCACGGCCTCGACCTACTCTCGAACTCGGAACGGGTGGAACGGGCCGACTCTCTCCCGAACGACGGAGCCGACCCATCCGGCCGCCGCCGCCAGCACGCTTCGCTGGGCGGTTGGTCACCTCGAATGCGAGTGCCAAGTGGGCCACTTTTGGTAAGCAGAACTGGCGCTGTGGGATGAACCAAACGTCCGGCTAAGGTGCCTAACGCGACGCCCATGAGATCCCCGAAAGGGTGTCGGTCGATATAGACAGCAGGACGGTGGCCACGGAAGTCGGAATCCGCTAAGGAGTGTGTAACAACTCACCTGCCGAATCGACCGGCCCCGAAAATGGATGGCGCTGGAGCGACGGACCGATGCCGGACCGTCGCGGCGAGGAGCGATGAACTTTCGCGCCGAAACGATGCCGCGACGAGTAGGAGGGCGCCGCGGCGAGCACGGAAGCCTAGGGCGCGAGCCCGGGTGG
>NW_027633102.1:157677-167677 GCF_053919585.1 Euprymna scolopes
GAAACACACCGACCGGCACCCCCGACGACGACCACGGGTAAACGGCGGGACTAACTGTGACTCTCTTAAGGTGTGAGGAGGCTTTGCCTCTTAAGCAAGTTTGACTGACGCCTACCGACACCGGTCAGGTCGGCGAGGCTCCCGGCGGCCCCGAGCGGGACCACAGGTTGCGGAAGGCGTCCAAGTGAGCGGCGGCGACGCCAGGAGGCCCCCGGGGTCGACTCCGCGGCCCCCGGGTCGGTGTGCGGGCCTCCAGAGCTCGATAAAGTAGTGGTGTCGCTAGCGGTCGAGAAGGCACTTTTCGACGCCTACTGCCACCCCCACATGGCGGTAGGCGCAAAACTGGAAAATCGCCGACCAGAAATGTCGCTTCGTATAATCGACGTTTTTTTTGACCACCATTTTCAGGTGTCGGAGGTGGGTCTGGACGAATACCAACACCATTTCTGGGGTTTCACAACCGCCCGGCTTCTCCGACATATGTTGGAAAGGAGTAGCGATCGAGCGAAGGGGGCTGTCGGTAGGCGGCCGCGGGTTGCATGTGTGCCCGGGACAGCACCCCCATCCAACTAAGGGGTGTCCCCCGGGGGCCAGGGGGACCTCGTCCAGGTCGGCCGGGGCGCTTCCAGACGCCTACCGACACCGGTCAGGTCGGCGAGGCTCCCGGCGGCCCCGAGCGGGACCACAGGTTGCGGAAGGCGTCCAAGTGAGCGGCGGCGACGCCAGGAGGCCCCCGGGGTCGACTCCGCGGCCCCCGGGTCGGTGTGCGGGCCTCCAGAGCTCGATAAAGTAGTGGTGTCGCTAGCGGTCGAGAAGGCACTTTTCGACGCCTACTGCCACCCCCACATGGCGGTAGGCGCAAAACTGGAAAATCGCCGACCAGAAATGTCGCTTCGTATAATCGACGTTTTTTTTGACCACCATTTTCAGGTGTCGGAGGTGGGTCTGGACGAATACCAACACCATTTCTGGGGTTTCACAACCGCCCGGCTTCTCCGACATATGTTGGAAAGGAGTAGCGATCGAGCGAAGGGGGCTGTCGGTAGGCGGCCGCGGGTTGCATGTGTGCCCGGGACAGCACCCCCATCCAACTAAGGGGTGTCCCCCGGGGGCCAGGGGGACCTCGTCCAGGTCGGCCGGGCGCTTCCAGACGCCTACCGACACCGGTCAGGTCGGCGAGGCTCCCGGCGGCCCCGAGCGGGACCACAGGTTGCGGAAGGCGTCCAAGTGAGCGGCGGCGACGCCAGGAGGCCCCCGGGGTCGACTCCGCGGCCCCCGGGTCGGTGTGCGGGCCTCCAGAGCTCGATAAAGTAGTGGTGTCGCTAGCGGTCGAGAAGGCACTTTTCGACGCCTACTGCCACCCCCACATGGCGGTAGGCGCAAAACTGGAAAATCGCCGACCAGAAATGTCGCTTCGTATAATCGACGTTTTTTTTGACCACCATTTTCAGGTGTCGGAGGTGGGTCTGGACGAATACCAACACCATTTCTGGGGTTTCACAACCGCCCGGCTTCTCCGACATATGTTGGAAAGGAGTAGCGATCAAGCGAAGGGGCTGTCGGTAGGCGGCCGCGGGTTGCATGTGTGCCCGGGACATGCACCCCCATCCAACTAAGGGGTGTCCCCCGGGGGCCAGGGGGACCTCGTCCAGGTCGGCCGGGCGCTTCCAGACGCCTACCGACACCGGTCAGGTCGGCGAGGCTCCCGGGCGGCCCCGAGCGGGACCACAGGTTGCGGAAGGCGTCCAAGTGAGCGGCGGCGACGCCAGGAGGCCCCCGGGGTCGACTCCGCGGCCCCCGGGTCGGTGTGCGGGCCTCCAGAGCTCGATAAAGTAGTGGTGTCGCTAGCGGTCGAGAAGGCACTTTTCGACGCCTACTGCCACCCCCACATGGCGGTAGGTGTAAAATCGGAATAGACCGGACCAGGAATGTCGAGGGGGAAAAAAATGACAAAGTCCTGGTGTGCCTAGGCGTCGAGAAGGCACTTTGCGACGCCTACCGACATCCCCATGTGGCAGTAGGCGTAAAACTGGAAAATCGCCGACCAGAAATGTCGCTTCGTAATAATCGACGTTTTTTTTGACCACCATTTTCAGGTGTCGGAGGTGGGTCTGGACGAATACCAACACCATTTCTGGGGTTTTCCAGTTTGAAAGTTTTATAAAACATGTTCGGTAGGAAGCACACTTTGGTGTGTCGGTTCGTCGGAGCAGCGACTCTTTGCCTCGTGGTGGTCCGGAACGTCTCTACGGGCTTGTCGCAAAGGCGTCAGAAAGTGGCATCTCCGCCGCCTAGGGCTGTCACCGTTATCGCTGTCGCCGCGCTCCAACTTGTTTTGATCCGCCGCCTTCGTTCCTGCCAACCGTGCGCCCGCTCATCGTCGTTAGGTTATAATACGTGGTACGTGTGTGTGCTTCTCCGTGGACCTAGGGCTGCTCGACGTGTCGAACGATATGTTGGAACAACTAACGGCTCCTTTTCCTGGTTCCATAGTCGTCGTGGTACCCGCGTCGTCAGCCATATCTATGTCCACCATGTTTAGCCGATACGTTTGCTGCAGCTTCTGCTTCCGCCTCAGCGTTCGCCGCTCTCAGCCGCCGCTGTTGTTGCTGCCGTTTCTGCCATTCAACCACTACCTGCGAATCTTTCGATGATCGGCCGAACGACCCATCGCTGTGCGACCGATAAATCCTCCGGATTAGGGAGAAACGCCGCTGCTCTCTGCCGCCGTCGAACGGAAAAACGTACATTGTAACGAACGAACGAACGAACGAACGAATTAACGAACGAGCGAACAAACAAACAAAAATAGCCGCGGGGGATGCACTATGTAGATCCTGATCCCCTTGTAACCATACGTACGTTGTTCGATGCTCTCCCGTCCTGGAAGTCGCCGCAGCAAACAGGAGGATGAGCAGCAGCAGGCGCCGCCGCCGTAACCGCCGCCTGCCTGCCGCCTCCTACTCCTGTCAGCGTCCGATCTCACAGCCGTGTGAACGTTCGCTGACACCCGATTTCTTTCCGTCTGGCAAAACCTTGGACGTCCCGCTCGCGGTACACGTGCTGCAGCGACTTCTCGTCCGACAACGCATAAGCGTCGACGTCTGCCGCCGCATCTTCTGATACGTGGACGGTGATAGCGCTAGTCCCTTCTTGCGCCACCTCCACCTTTGTTAGCGCCAAAGAAGATCGATCGAGCAGTCGTGGTCGCAGTCGATTAACCCGTTTTCACCGTCCGCAGTTCCCAAGCCGCCGATCAAGTCGTTGCTCTTCTTGTTCGTTCTTCCCATACCGTCGATTTGCACGGCTGCCGGATGAGCCATCCTCTGTCCGGCGAAGCGCTCACGTCAGTGATCGATACTTGCACCGACAGTCCTCCCGCTCGCGACTCGGTGCTCGAATCGGACTCGTTCGTTTTTATCTCGATGCGATTGTGAAAAGGGGGACCGGTCGTCAATGTCGTGTGTGTCGACGATGTTGTTCGCCCGGTCCGCCGCGTTGTTGTCGTTTTTTTTTTTTTTTTTTTTTTTTCCCCTAACGTTCGCCGTCGCACGGACGAAAGGGTGAGAAAAAAAAAAAAAAGCTCGAAAAAGCCGCCCAAAAAAATCGGACCGAGGAGCCGCTTGCGAGAACGCGCCCATGTGCACGTTGTCTCTCCTCGGTTTTCCGAGCACGAACACGACGCCGGTCGGTCGGTCGGTCGACGAAGGCGACGACGAAGGTGACGGGAAAATTTACGCCGCCGCTGCCCTGGTCCAGCTCCTCCCCGATGACGGCTGTGATGTTGACGTTGACGTTGGCGACGACGACGACGACGACGGAGACGACGACGACGACGAGACGGCATCGATGGCGACCACGATGACGACGACCTCGACGAGTTCAGTCTGCACCTTGACCTCCGATGTCCGTGTGCACTGCCGTCGTGCTGTTTTGTCGTTTGTCGTATGTATCGCTGTCAAGGGTGCCGTTGTCGTTGTTGTTGTCGACGTTGTTGCTTGCTCTCTCGTCTCGGTCGGTTGGTACGTTGATGACGACGACGACGACGAAGACGACGACGACGACGACGAGACGGCATCGATGGCGACCACGATGACGACGACCTCGACGATTCCAGTCTGCACCTTGACCTCCGATGTCCGTGTGCACTGCCGTCGTGCTGTTTGTCGTTTGTCGTATGTATCGCTGTCAAGGGTGCCGTTGTCGATGTTGTTGTTGTCGACGCTGTCGTCTGTTCTCTCTTCTCGGCCGGCTGTGACGTGGACGTTGACGACGACGACGACGAGACGGAATCGATGGCGACCACGATGACGACGACCTCGGCGAGTTCAGTCTGCACCTTGACCCTCGATGTCCGTGTGCACTGCCGTCGTGCTGCTTGTCGTTTGTCGTATGTATCGCTGTCAAGGGTGCCGTTGTCGTTGTTGTTGTCGACGTTGGTCGCTTTCGTTCTTTGAGTCTCGGTCTCGGTCCAAGTCAGGGGAGAAACAAAAAAGAGGCCATCAGCGCGGGCAGCGCGGCTTCTTCTGACGGCGAACCCCCTCGAAAAATAAATAAACACGTGCCCGTCGTTGTAGTTGTCTGTCTTATGTCGGTCGGTCGGTCGGTCGGTCTGTCGTTCTGTCGAAACAAAGTCCCAAATTCCAACGATACCTGGTTGATCCTGCCAGTAGTCATATGCTTGTCTCAAAGCTTAAGCCATGCAAGTGTAAGTTCACGCCACGCATTAGAACGGGCGAAACCGCGAATGGCTCAGGAACCGGACCTAATCCTCGGGACCGTATTCCTCCTCGGAGGCGATGGATAACTGTGGCAATTCTAGAGCTAATACATGTGACACAGGCCGCGATCGGTCGGCGCGCCGTCGTCGCCACGCCTCGCGCGCTGGCACCCGCGTCGGCCGTTCCGGGTCGCGGCGCTACATATTAGACTGAGACCGATGCGCGTCATTCCGTCCCTCCCGTCGTCGGCGTTCCCGCTCGCGGGTCCGTTCGGTGGCGGGGCTCATAGGGCGGCGCGCTCCGCTTTGGTGACTCTGGATAACTCACTGGTCGATCGCACGAGCTTTCACGCCCGGCGACGGGTCTCTCGAGGGTCCGCCCTATCAACTGTCGACGGTCGGTTAAGTGCCTACCGTGGTTACTACGGGTAACGGGGAATCGGGGTTCGATTCCGGAGAGGGAGGCATGCGAAACGGCTACCACATCCAAGGAAGGCAGCAGGCGCGCAAATTACCCACTCCCGGCACGGGGAGGTAGTGACGAAAAATAACGACGCGGGACTCTGTCGAGGCCCCGCGATCGGAATGAGTACACTTCAAATCCGTTAACGAGGACCAACCGGAGGGCAAGTCTGGTGCCAGCAGCCGCGGTAATTCCAGCTCCGGTAGCGTATATTAAAGTTGTTGCGGTTAAAAAGCTCGTAGTCCGAACTCGGGTTCGTGGTCGCGCAAGCGGCCCCGGGGCGGCGGCGCCATCGTCCGTCGTTGACTTTGGTCGTCCGTTCGCATTCCCGGCCCTTTCCGCCGGTGTCAACCGCTAGCATACCCGCCACGCGGTCCTGCCGGCGAGGTGGACGAGGAGGTCGTGATCGGGATCCGGGAAAAAAAAAAACAAGTGGTCGTCGGTTCGGTTCCGGGAGTAGTCTAACGGGGGGGTGCTACGTGTGTGTGTTTGGGTGCGTTCATTCGCATCCCCGCACTCTGACCCCCGCGCTTCTCTCCCTCTCCCTTTCCGCGCGTTCCTCTTTTTTTTTGAACCCCCCGGTCCGCTCCGAGTCCCTGCTTCGTGTCTTGTCTGCGCGCGTGTGTGCGGTCGGCGGTTTCTCCTCCAAGGGTGCTCTTAACCGAGTGTCCGCGGCGGCCGGTACGTTCACTTTGAAAAAATTAGAGTGCTCAGAGCGGGCTGTTCAAGCTTGCATACGATAAGCATGGAATGATGGAAGAGGGCCTCGTCTACGTCTGTCGGTCTCCGTCTAACGGCGAGGCAATGATCGAAGGGAGCGGTCGGGGCCACTCGTATTGCGACGTTAGAGGTGAAATTCTTGGATCGTCGCAAGACGAACTGCAGCGATGGCGTGTGGCAAGGCACGTTTTCCTCGATCAAGAGCGAAAGTCGGAGGTTCGAAGACGATCAGATACCGTCGTAGTTCCGACCGTAAAACGATGCCGACCGGCGATCCGCCGGCGTTCGCTTCCATGACCCGGCGGGTAGCCTGCGGGAAACCAGAGTTCGGTTCCGGGGGGAGTATGGTTGCAAAGCTGAAACTTAAAGGAATTGACGGAAGGGCACCACCAGGAGTGGAGCCTGCGGCTTAATTTGACTCAACACGGGAAAACTCACCCGGTCCGGACACCGGTAGGATTGACAGATCGATAGCTCTTTCTCGATTCGGTGGGTGGGTGCATGGCCGTTCTTAGTTGGTGGAGCGATCCGTCTGGTTGATTCCGATAACGAACGAGACTCCGGCCTGCTAACTAGTGCGCCGATGTCAGTGATTTTTACGGCGGGCTCGGCGTCCTCCGTGGCGCTCGGGTCCGGGTCGGTTTTCTCACGCACTTCTTAGAGGGACGGGTGGCAGAAAGCCACACGAGGCGGAGCGATAACAGGTCTGTGATGCCCTTAGATGTCCGGGGCCGCACGCGCGCTACACTGGAGGTATCAGCGGGGACTTCGCCCCGGCCCGAGAGGGTTGGGAAACCTCTGAACCACCTCCCGTGATAGGGATCGGGGCCTGTAACCAACCCCGTGAACGAGGAATTCCCGGTAGGCGCGGGTCAACAGCCCGCGTCGATCACGTCCCTGCCCTTTGTACACACCGCCCGTCGCTACTACCGATCGAACGGTCCGGTGAGGTCCTCGGATCTGGCCGACGACGCCGCCGGGCAGTGCGCGACGTGTCCGTCACGACACTCGTGCATCTACGCCTCGGCGTTCGATGCCTGGAGAAGACGACCGAACCCGATCGTTTAGAGGAAGTAAAAGTCGTAACAAGGTTTCCGTAGGTGAACCTGCGGAAGGATCATTACCGTTTTCCCGTTCGAGACTGGTTTGTTGTTTTCCGGCCTACCTCCTCTGTCTGTCGGCGTCAACGCCTCGAATGCGCGCAAACAAACCTATAAAAGGCGGAGCGAGAGATAGATTTGTGGTGACGCGGAGGTTTTTAAAGCCCCAGCTCTTCTTGCTTGCTTCCGCGTCTTACCACCTGTTTGTTTTTTCGCCCACCGCAAGTGATGGCCGCTTCTTCTTTGCCTTGTCGCCGCTTTATCGTTTTTTTTGTTTTTTTGCAGCCGCTGTGCCACCGCCGCTAGCTAAAAAAACAAACTACTCGCGACATTGCAATGCCGTCACGCCTCCTCGCACAGACCTCCTCGCACACTACTAAATCTATATAAACAAAAACTAATATAAAAAAACCAAGTGCTGAACCCTGGACGGGGGATCACTCGGCTCGTCCGTCGATGAAGAGCGCGGCCAGCCGCGATAACTGATGCGAATTGCAGGACTCAGTGAACATCGACACCTCGAACGCACATTGCGGCCCCGAGATCCCTTGTCTCGGGGCCACGTCCGGTCGAGAGGCGGAACGTTACATGTCTTTCTCCGTTAACGAAACGACATCTTGCCGTCCCCGTGCCCGCCCGGTCCTCGGCACGGTGGTAACCGGGACGTCGCAGGAGCGAGTGACGAGGGGGAAGAAAAATAAAAAAAGAATTGACTCCTTTCAATGTCTTTTTTTTTTTTAAAACCCTCTCCGGCCTCCTCCTTCGTCTCCCGCTGGCAGACCGCGGAGTCTTTTCCCTTTTCGACCGCGTGAAGAAACACTGTGGAGGAGGAGCAGGAGGAGTCTGTCCGAAAGCAGCCGAAGGGAGACCAAAAAAAAAGTACCGACCTAACCGACTGCCGACGTAAGCGCCGCCTGCTCGTCTCGCTCTCTGCCTCATGAAGGTGTCTCTCAGCGACGCCTCGAGCAGCGCGACGAGCACGGCCGTCGCACCGTAAAAAGGTGGCCGCGTCGTAGGCAACGCAACGTCGGATGGGGAGGACCCACGCTTTTTTTTAATTGTTGGCTTCTTCATTTTCGGTCGGACGGGCGCTATATCGGCCAGCCGTCGTCACACGGAGGGTACCGATCGAGATTCCTCTCCTCCAAACACCACACTCTACTAAAAACCGCCGCCCTCGGCTCGGACGAGACGACCCGCTGAACTTAAGCATATCGCTAAGCGGAGGAAAAGAAACCAACCGGGATTCCCTTAGTAACGGCGAGTGAACCGGGAGAAGCCCAACGCCGAATCCCGTCGCAAGTTAAAGGCTTCGGGACGTGTGGCGCATGGGTCGAAGGCAGCCGTTCGTTTTCGTCTCGCATAGTTCGGAGTTCCCTCGATCGGGGCCGCCCGCGGCGGGTGCCAGGCCCATTCGGTGCGGACGGCGAGCGACGGCCTTCGATCCGAGAGTCGGGTTGCTTGGGAACGCAGCCCAAATCGGGTGGTAAGCTCCATCCAAGGCTAAATACCGGGACGAGTCCGATAGTCGACAAGTACCGTGAGGGAAAGTTGAAAAGAACTTTGGAGAGAGAGTTCAAGAGAACGTGAAACCGCCCAGGGGTAAACGGGTGGGACCGCTCACCGCGATCGCGGGGGGACTCAGTCCGGTGCTGCCTAGGCTCGAGCCCAAACTCGATGTGTGTTCTTGAAAGAGAGGCCGTCGCGGCACAGGTCGTCGTTCGTCGTGTCCGCGGGGGACTCGTTCCCCGCGGTTCCAGCTTTTGTGCCCGCGTCGCCGACGAAGGAGACGGGCCGCGTGGATAGCGGGAAGGGAAACGTGGTGACGACCGCGGCGTCGGTAGGTGGCTGCGTCGGTTGGCTGCGACGGAGGGGACTCGTCCTCTCGATCGCTGCTGCCGCCGGGCCCTAACCCGCCGCATCCGTCGCCGCCGCTTCTTCTTTCCTCCTGCTCCCTCCGCGCGCGACTCCGCTGCACCCGTCCCCTTCATCATCGCTCGGCGTAATCATGGCGCGGGCGCTTCGGCGCGACCTCCGCGCGGCCGGCACCGGACGCACTTCCCCTCCGGTCCGTCGTCGCGACCCGTTCCCGGCGTGCAGGTCGAACACGCGGGTTTTTTTCCGTAGGCGGCAGGCGTTTCATCACCCTGAAAACCCCCGTCTTCCCACCTTGTGAAGTCGGGGGCCACCGGCCGTCGGGCCCGCGAACGTAACTGCCCCTTTCTGCCGGGAACGGAGGAAATCTGACACGATCCGTTACACGTGGCGAGCCGGTCCGTTTTGATCCCGCCGGAAGTCGCGTGCGGGCGACGCACTCTGTGTGTCGCTCCTTAGGCGCCCCACCGTCTCGGGCGCGTGCGCGATGAGAGGCGGGATAGGACTGGCGCGGCCTCGCCGTCACGCACCTCGCCGACGTTTCGGGTTCTTGTCGGGGGCAACCCCGCCCGCGCCCGTTTCCGTTTCCGGAGAGGTCGCTCGGCGACGCTTTTTTACTCGAGCCGCCCGCCACCCCGGGTCAGCGACGTGCATCGGCAACCCACCCGACCCGTCTTGAAACACGGACCGAGGAGTCCTGGCCGTTCGCGAGTCGTAGGGGCCACCTCTGACTAACCCCGAAGGCGAAGCGAAAGCGAGAGAGCGTGTAGGAGGGCGTCGATCGGGAGAGGTGTCGTGGCAAAGTCGTCCGGGGGTCGTCGGGGGGTGTCGTCGGTCTCGTGCCGTCGTCTTCTCCTCGCCTCACCCGCCTCCGAGCCGTGCCCGATCCCGCCGGCGCGGCGTTTTCGGCCTTCCGCCGTCGCTGCTGCGGTGCCCGCAACTTTTCCTTTTTTCTCTCTTCCCGAGAGAGATAGGAGAGGGAAGGCTCGTGGCTGACGTGCGGTTGTTTTTCCCTCCTCCCCGAGAGGGGACCGGCGCATCATCCAAAAAGGGGAATTGCCGGGCGCCAGCTTCCATATCCTCCTTCCGCCCATCGGTGAGATCCCGCGGCTTGAACTAGTC
>NW_027633102.1:171972-174472 GCF_053919585.1 Euprymna scolopes
TTGATCGGCGGCTTGGGAACTGCGGACGGTGAAAACGGGTTAATCGACTGCGACCACGACTGCTCGATCGATCTTCTTTGGCGCTAACAAAGGTGGAGGTGGCGCAAGAAGGGACTAGCGCTATCACCGTCCACGTATCAGAAGATGCGGCGGCAGACGTCGACGCTTATGCGTTGTCGGACGAGAAGTCGCTGCAGCACGTGTACCGCGAGCGGGACGTCCAAGGTTTTGCCAGACGGAAAGAAATCGGGTGTCAGCGAACGTTCACACGGCTGTGAGATCGGACGCTGACAGGAGTAGGAGGCGGCAGGCAGGCGGCGGTTACGGCGGCGGCGCCTGCTGCTGCTCATCCTCCTGTTTGCTGCGGCGACTTCCAGGACGGGAGAGGCATCGAACAACGTACGTATGGTTACAAGGGGATCAGGATCTACATAGTGCATCCCCGCGGCTATTTTTGTTTGTTTGTTCGCTCGTTCGTTAATTCGTTCGTTCGTTCGTTCGTTCGTTACAATGTACGTTTTTCCGTTCGACGGCGGCAGAGAGCGGCGGCGTTTCTCCCTAATCCGGAGGATTTATCGGTCGCACAGCGATGGGTCGTTCGGCCGATCATCGAAAGATTCGCAGGTAGTGGTTGAATGGCAGAACGGCAGCAACAACAGCGGCGGCTGAGAGCGGCGAACGCTGAGGCGGAAGCAGAAGCTGCAGCAAACGTATCGGCTAACATGGTGGACATAGATATGGCTGACGACGCGGGTACCACGACGACTATGGAACCAGGAAAAGGAGCCGTTAGTTGTTCCAACATATCGTTCGACACGTCGAGCAGCCCTAGGTCCACGGAGAAGCACACACACGTACCACGTATTATAACCTAACGACGATGAGCGGGCGCACGGTTGGCAGGAACGAAGGCGGCGGATCAAAACAAGTTGGAGCGCGGCGACAGCGATAACGGTGACAGCCCTAGGCGGCGGAGATGCCACTTTCTGACGCCTTTGCGACAAGCCCGTAGAGACGTTCCGGACCACCACGAGGCAAAGGTCGCTGCTCCGACGAACCGACACACCAAAGTGTGCTTCCTACCGAACATGTTTTATAAAACTTTCAAACTGGAAAACCCCAGAAATGGTGTTGGTATTCGTCCAGACCCACCTCCGACACCTGAAAATGGTGGTCAAAAAAAACGTCGATTATACGAAGCGACATTTCTGGTCGGCGATTTTCCAGTTTTACGCCTACTGCCACATGGGGATGTCGGTAGGCGTCGCAAAGTGCCTTCTCGACGCCTAGGCACACCAGGACTTTGTCATTTTTTTTCCCCCTCGACATTCCTGGTCCGGTCTATTCCGATTTTACACCTACCGCCATGTGGGGGTGGCAGTAGGCGTCGAAAGTGCCTTCTCGACCGCTAGCGACACCACTACTTTATCGAGCTCTGGAGGCCCGCACACCGACCCGGGGGCCGCGGAGTCGACCCCGGGGGCCTCCTGGCGTCGCCGCCGCTCACTTGGACGCCTTCCGCAACCTGTGGTCCCGCTCGGGGCCGCCGGGAGCCTCGCCGACCTGACCGGTGTCGGTAGGCGTCTGGAAGCGCCCGGCCGACCTGGACGAGGTCCCCCTGGCCCCCGGGGGACACCCCTTAGTTGGATGGGGGTGCTGTCCCGGGCACACATGCAACCCGCGGCCGCCTACCGACAGCCCCCTTCGCTCGATCGCTACTCCTTTCCAACATATGTCGGAGAAGCCGGGCGGTTGTGAAACCCCAGAAATGGTGTTGGTATTCGTCCAGACCCACCTCCGACACCTGAAAATGGTGGTCAAAAAAAACGTCGATTATACGAAGCGACATTTCTGGTCGGCGATTTTCCAGTTTTGCGCCTACCGCCATGTGGGGGTGGCAGTAGGCGTCGAAAAGTGCCTTCTCGACCGCTAGCGACACCACTACTTTATCGAGCTCTGGAGGCCCGCACACCGACCCGGGGGCCGCGGAGTCGACCCCGGGGGCCTCCTGGCGTCGCCGCCGCTCACTTGGACGCCTTCCGCAACCTGTGGTCCCGCTCGGGGCCGCCGGGAGCCTCGCCGACCTGACCGGTGTCGGTAGGCGTCTGGAAGCGCCCGGCCGACCTGGACGAGGTCCCCCTGGCCCCCGGGGGACACCCCTTAGTTGGATGGGGGTGCTGTCCCGGGCACACATGCAACCCGCGGCCGCCTACCGACAGCCCCCTTCGCTCGATCGCTACTCCTTTCCAACATATGTCGGAGAAGCCGGGCGGTTGTGAAACCCCAGAAATGGTGTTGGTATTCGTCCAGACCCACCTCCGACACTGAAAATGGTGGTCAAAAAAACGTCGATTATACGAAGCGACATTTCTGGTCGGCGATTTTCCAGTTTTGCGCCTACGCCATGTGGGGGTGGCAGTAGGCGTCGAAAAGTGCCTTCTCGACCGCTAGCGACACCACTACTTTATCGAGCTCTGGAGGCCCGCACACCGACCCGGGG
>NW_027633102.1:179472-189472 GCF_053919585.1 Euprymna scolopes
GCCCCTATGCCTTCGCCGCAAAGCGCGAACGGAGCGAACGCTACAGCCCCGTACCGGTTCCTCGCTTCGCGCGGGCACGGCCCGACCGACCCGGTCCTCGGAGCCAATCCTTCTTCCGAAGGTACGGATCCATTTTGCCGACTTCCCTTACCTACATTGATGCCATCGACGAGAGGCTGTACACCTTGGAGGACCTGCTGCGGATGGTGGGTACGGACCGACTCGAGAGCTGCGAAAACCGGACCCGGATTTTCCAGGGCCGCCGAAAGCGCACCGGACGCCGCCCGAGCCGCGGCGCTCTACAGGTACCTTTTCCGTATCTCCGGACGAGCCGATTCCACGGACATGGTCCTTTACGAAGAAGAGAGAACTCTTCCCGGGGCTCCCGGCGACGTCTCCGGGCTCGCTTGCGTCACCGCGGTTTCGCCCGGGAAGCGACGGGCGCCGCCGACATCGCTGCCGACAGCGTCGCCACCCCCGGGCCCTCTCCGAGTCCGGGTTCGGGAATATTAACCCGATTCCCTTTCGACGGGAGGCCGGCCGCTTTGTTTTTGTTTGGGCTTTTGATTCGATTCGATTCGATCGCTTTCACTTTCATAACGGATCCGGCGCCTTTCGGGAAGACTTTCGCCCGCGTCTTAGGACCGACTGACCCGTGCTCGACCGCCGTTGGCACGGAACCCTTCTCCACTTCGGTCTTCGAAGGTCTCGTTCGAATATTTGCTACTACCACCGAGATCTGCACCCGCGGTCGGCTCCACCCGGGCTCGCGCCCTAGGCTTCCGTGCTCGCCGCGGCGCCCTCCTACTCGTCGCGGCATCGTTTCGGCGCGAAAGTTCATCGCTCCTCGCCGCGACGGTCCGGCATCGGTCCGTCGCTCCAGCGCCATCCATTTTCGGGGCCGGTCGATTCGGCAGGTGAGTTGTTACACACTCCTTAGCGGATTCCGACTTCCGTGGCCACCGTCCTGCTGTCTATATCGACCGACACCCTTTCGGGGATCTCATGGGCGTCGCGTTAGGCACCTTAGCCGGACGTTTGGTTCATCCCACAGCGCCAGTTCTGCTTACCAAAAGTGGCCCACTTGGCACTCGCATTCGAGGTGACCAACCGCCCAGCGAAGCGTGCTGGCGGCGGCGGCCGGATGGGTCGGCTCCGTCGTTCGGGAGAGTCGGCCCGTTCCACCCGTTCCGAGTTCGAGAGTAGGTCGAGGCCGTGAACGGCCCCGGGGCCTCCAATCGTTCGCTTTACCGGATGGAATTGCGACGATCGAGCGCCAGCTATCCTGAGGGAAACTTCGGAGGGAACCAGCTACTAGACGGCTCGATTGGTCTTTCGCCCCTACACCCGGTTCCGACGATCGATTTGCACGTCAGAGGCGCTTCGGACTTCCACCAGAGTTTCCTCTGGCTTCATCCCGACCGGGCGTGGATCGCCATCTTTCGGGTCCCTGGTCGCTCGCTACGCCAGAGTCGGCCGAGTCGTACTCGGAAAAAGGGGAAACCGACCCGGGGGTGATGCGCCCGCGCGCAGCGCCTAAACTCGACGACAAAATAGGACTAGTTCAAGCCGCGGGATCTCACCGATGGGCGGAAGGAGGATATGGAAGCTGGCGCCCGGCAATTCCCCTTTTTGGATGATGCGCCGGTCCCCTCTCGGGGAGGAGGGAAAAACAACCGCACGTCAGCCACGAGCCTTCCCCTCTCCTATCTCTCTCGGGAAGAGAGAAAAAAGGAAAAGTTGCGGGCACCGCAGCAGCGACGGCGGAAGGCCGAAAACGCCGCGCCGGCGGGATCGGGCACGGCTCGGAGGCGGGTGAGGCGAGGAGAAGACGACGGCACGAGACCGACGACACCCCCCGACGACCCCCGGACGACTTTGCCACGACACCTCTCCCGATCGACGCCCTCCTACACGCTCTCTCGCTTTCGCTTCGCCTTCGGGGTTAGTCAGAGGTGGCCCCTACGACTCGCGAACGGCCAGGGACTCCTCGGTCCGTGTTTCAAGACGGGTCGGGTGGGTTGCCGATGCACGTCGCTGACCCGGGGTGGCGGGCGGCTCGAGTAAAAAAGCGTCGCCGAGCGACCTCTCCGGAAACGGAACCGGGCGCGGGCGGGGTTGCCCCCGACAAGAACCCGAAACGTCGGCGAGGTGCGTGACGGCGAGGCCGCGCCAGTCCTATCCCGCCTCTCATCGCGCACGCGCCCGAGACGGTGGGGCGCCTAAGGAGCGACACACAGAGTGCGTCGCCCGCACGCGACTTCCGGCGGGATCAAAACGGACCGGCTCGCCACGTGTAACGGATCGTGTCAGATTTCCTCCGTTCCCGGCAGAAAGGGGCAGTTACGTTCGCGGGCCCGACGGCCGGTGGCCCCCGACTTCACAAGGTGGGAAGACGGGGGTTTTCAGGGTGATGAAACGCCTGCCGCCTACGGAAAAAAACCCGCGTGTTCGACCTGCACGCCGGGAACGGGTCGCGACGACGGACCGGAGGGGAAGTGCGTCCGGTGCCGGCCGCGCGGAGGTCGCGCCGAAGCGCCCGCGCCATGATTACGCCGAGCGATGATGAAGGGGACGGGTGCAGCGGAGTCGCGCGCGGAGGGAGCAGGAGGAAAGAAGAAGCGGCGGCGACGGATGCGGCGGGTTAGGGCCCGGCGGCAGCAGCGATCGAGAGGACGAGTCCCCTCCGTCGCAGCCAACCGACGCAGCCACCTACCGACGCCGCGGTCGTCACCACGTTTCCCTTCCCGCTATCCACGCGGCCCGTCTCCTTCGTCGGCGACGCGGGCACAAAAGCTGGAACCGCGGGGAACGAGTCCCCCGCGGACACGACGAACGACGACCTGTGCCGCGACGGCCTCTCTTTCAAGAACACACATCGAGTTTGGGCTCGAGCCTAGGCAGCACCGGACTGAGTCCCCCCGCGATCGCGGTGAGCGGTCCCACCCGTTTACCCCTGGGCGGTTTCACGTTCTCTTGAACTCTCTCTCCAAAGTTCTTTTCAACTTTCCCTCACGGTACTTGTCGACTATCGACTCGTCCCGGTATTTAGCCTTGGATGGAGCTTACCACCCGATTTGGGCTGCGTTCCCAAGCAACCCGACTCTCGGATCGAAGGCCGTCGCTCGCCGTCCGCACCGAATGGGCCTGGCACCCGCCGCGGGCGGCCCCGATCGAGGGAACTCCGAACTATGCGAGACGAAAACGAACGGCTGCCTTCGACCCATGCGCCACACGTCCCGAAGCCTTTTACTTGCGACGGGATTCGGCGTTGGGCTTCTCCCGGTTCACTCGCCGTTACTAAGGGAATCCCGGTTGGTTTCTTTTCCTCCGCTTAGCGATATGCTTAAGTTCAGCGGGTCGTCTCGTCCGAGCCGAGGGCGGCGGTTTTTAGTAGAGTGTGGTGTTTGGAGGAGAGGAATCTCGATCGGTACCCTCCGTGTGACGACGGCTGGCCGATATAGCGCCCGTCCGACCGAAAATGAAGAAGCCAACAATTAAAAAAAAGCCTGGGTCCTCCCCATCCGACGTTGCCTACGACGCGGCCACCTTTTTACGGTGCGACGGCCGTGCTCGTCGCGCTGCTCGAGGCGTCGCTGAGAGACACCTTCATGAGGCAGAGAGCGAGACGAGCAGGCGGCGCTTACGTCGGCAGTCGGTTAGGTCGGTGCTTTTTTTTTGTTTTGTTCTCCCTTCGGCTGCTTTCGGACAGACTCCTCCTGCTCCTCCTCCACAGTGTTTCTTCACGCGGTCGAAAAGGGAAAAGACTCCGCGGTCTGCCAGCGGGAGACGAAGGAGGAGGCCGGAGAGGGTTTTAAAAAAAAAAAAGACATTGAAAGGAGTCAATTCTTTTTTTATTTTTCTTCCCCCTCGTCACTCGCTCCTGCGACGTCCCGGTTACCACCGTGCCGAGGACCGGGCGGGCACGGGGACGGCAAGATGTCGTTTCGTTAACGGAGAAAGACATGTAACGTTCCGCCTCTCGACCGGACGTGGCCCCGAGACAAGGGATCTCGGGGCCGCAATGTGCGTTCGAGGTGTCGATGTTCACTGAGTCCTGCAATTCGCATCAGTTCTCGCGGCTGGCCGCGCTCTTCATCGACGGACGAGCCGAGTGATCCCCCGTCCAGGGTTCAGCACTTGGGTTTTTTTATATTAGTTTTTGTTTATATAGATTTAGTAGTGTGCGAGGAGGTCTGTGCGAGGAGGCGTGACGGCATTGCAATGTCGCGAGTAGTTTGTTTTTAGCTAGCGGCGGTGGCACAGCGGCTGCAAAAAAACAAAAAACGATAAAGCGGCGACAAGGCAAAGAAGAAGCGGCCATCACTTGCGGTGGGCGAAAAAACAAACAGGTGGTAAGACGCGGAAGCAAGCAAGAAGAGCTGGGGCTTTAAAAACCTCCGCGTCACCACAAATCTATCTCTCGCTCCGCCTTTTATAGGTTTGTTTGCGCGCATTCGAGGCGTTGACGCCGACAGACAGAGGAGGTAGGCCGGAAAACAACAAACCAGTCTCGAACGGGAAAACGGTAATGATCCTTCCGCAGGTTCACCTACGGAAACCTTGTTACGACTTTTACTTCCTCTAAACGATCGGGTTCGGTCGTCTTCTCCAGGCATCGAACGCCGAGGCGTAGATGCACGAGTGTCGTGACGGACACGTCGCGCACTGCCCGGCGGCGTCGTCGGCCAGATCCGAGGACCTCACCGGACCGTTCGATCGGTAGTAGCGACGGGCGGTGTGTACAAAGGGCAGGGACGTGATCGACGCGGGCTGTTGACCCGCGCCTACCGGGAATTCCTCGTTCACGGGGTTGGTTACAGGCCCCGATCCCTATCACGGGAGGTGGTTCAGAGGTTTCCCAACCCTCTCGGGCCGGGGCGAAGTCCCCGCTGATACCTCCAGTGTAGCGCGCGTGCGGCCCCGGACATCTAAGGGCATCACAGACCTGTTATCGCTCCGCCTCGTGTGGCTTTCTGCCACCCGTTCCCTCTAAGAAGTGCGTGAGAAAACCGACCCGGACCCGAGCGCCACGGAGGACGCCGAGCCCGCCGTAAAAATCACTGACATCGGCGCACTAGTTAGCAGGCCGGAGTCTCGTTCGTTATCGGAATCCAACCAGACGGATCGCTCCACCAACTAAGAACGGCCATGCACCACCACCCAACCGAATCGAGAAAGAGCTATCGATCTGTCAATCCTACCGGTGTCCGGACCGGGTGAGTTTTCCCGTGTTGAGTCAAATTAAGCCGCAGGCTCCACTCCTGGTGGTGCCCTTCCGTCAATTCCTTTAAGTTTCAGCTTTGCAACCATACTCCCCCCGGAACCGAACTCTGGTTTCCCGCAGGCTACCCCGCCGGGTCATGGAAGCGAACGCCGGCGGATCGCCGGTCGGCATCGTTTACGGTCGGAACTACGACGGTATCTGATCGTCTTCGAACCTCCGACTTTCGCTCTTGATCGAGGAAAACGTGCTTGCCACACGCCATCGCTGCAGTTCGTCTTTGCGACGATCCAAGAATTTCACCTCTAACGTCGCAATACGAGTGGCCCCGGACCGCTCCCTTCGATCATTGCCTCGCCGTAGACGGAGACCGACAGACGTAGACGAGGCCCTCTTCCATCATTCCATGCTTATCGTATGCAAGCTTGAACAGCCCGCTCTGAGCACTCTAATTTTTTCAAAGTGAACGTACCGGCCGCCGCGGACACTCGGTTAAGAGCACCCTTGGAGGAGAAACCGCCGACCGCAACACGCGCGCAGACAAGACACGAAGCAGGGACTCGGAGCGGACCGGGGGGTTCAAAAAAAAGAGGAACGCGCGGAAAGGGAGAGGGAGAGAAGCGCGGGGGTCAGAGTGCGGGGATGCGAATGAACGCACCCAAACACACACACGTAGCACCCCCCCGTTAGACTACTCCCGGAACCGAACCGACGACCACTTGTTTTTTTTTCCCGGATCCCGATCACGACCTCCTCGTCCACCTCGCCGGCAGGACCGCGTGGCGGGTATGCTAGCGGTTGACACCGGCGGAAAGGGCCGGGAATGCGAACGGACGACCAAAGTCAACGACGGACGATGGCGCCGCCGCCCCGGGGCCGCTTGCGCGACCACGAACCCGAGTTCGGACTACGAGCTTTTTAACCGCAACAACTTTAATATACGCTACCGGAGCTGGAATTACCGCGGCTGCTGGCACCAGACTTGCCCTCCGGTTGGTCCTCGTTAACGGATTTGAAGTGTACTCATTCCGATCGCGGGGCCTCGACAGAGTCCCGCGTCGTTATTTTTCGTCACTACCTCCCCGTGCCGGGAGTGGGTAATTTGCGCGCCTGCTGCCTTCCTTGGATGTGGTAGCCGTTTCGCATGCTCCCTCTCCGGAATCGAACCCCGATTCCCCGTTACCCGTAGTAACCACGGTAGGCACTTAACCGACCGTCGACAGTTGATAGGGCGGACCCTCGAGAGACCCCGTCGCCGGGCGTGAAAGCTCGTGCGATCGACCAGTGAGTTATCCAGAGTCACCAAAGCGGAGCGCGCCGCCCTATGAGCCCCGCCACCGAACGGACCCGCGAGCGGGAACGCCGACGACGGGAGGACGGAATGACGCGCATCGGTCTCAGTCTAATATGTAGCGCCGCGACCCGGAACGGCCGACGCGGGTGCCAGCGCGCGAGGCGTGGCGACGACGGCGCGCCGACCGATCGCGGCCTGTGTCACATGTATTAGCTCTAGAATTGCCACAGTTATCCATCGCCTCCGAGGAGGAATACGGTCCCGAGGATTAGGTCCGGTTCCTGAGCCATTCGCGGTTTCGCGCCCGTTCTAATGCGTGGCGTGAACTTACACTTGCATGGCTTAAGCTTTGAGACAAGCATATGACTACTGGCAGGATCAACCAGGTATCGTTGGAATTTGGGACTTTGTTTCGACAGAACGACAGACCGACCGACCGACCGACCGACATAAGACAGACAACTACAACGACGGGCACGTGTTTATTTATTTTTCGAGGGGGTTCGCCGTCAGTAGAAGCGCGCTGCCCGCGCTGATGGCCTCTTTTTTGTTTCTCCCCTGACTTGGACCGAGACCGAGACTCAAAGAACGAAGCGACCAACGTCGACAACAACAACGACAACGGCACCCTTGACAGCGATACATACGACAAACGACAAGCAGCACGACGGCAGTGCACACGGACATCGAGGGTCAAGGTGCAGACTGAACTCGCCGAGGTCGTCGTCATCGTGGTCGCCATCGATTCCGTCTCGTCGTCGTCGTCGTCAACGTCCACGTCACAGCCGGCCGAGAAGAGGAACAGACGACAGCGTCGACAACAACAACATCGACAACGGCACCCTTGACAGCGATACATACGACAAACGACAAACAGCACGACGGCAGTGCACACGGACATCGGAGGTCAAGGTGCAGACTGGAATCGTCGAGGTCGTCGTCATCGTGGTCGCCATCGATGCCGTCTCGTCGTCGTCGTCGTCGTCTTCGTCGTCGTCGTCGTCGTCATCAACGTACCAACCGACCGAGACGAGAGAGCAAGCAACAACGTCGACAACAACAACGACAACGGCACCCTTGACAGCGATACATACGACAAACGACAAACAGCACGACGGCAGTGCACACGGACATCGGAGGTCAAGGTGCAGACTGAACTCGTCGAGGTCGTCGTCATCGTGGTCGCCATCGATGCCGTCTCGTCGTCGTCGTCGTCTCCGTCGTCGTCGTCGTCGTCGCCAACGTCAACGTCAACATCACAGCCGTCATCGGGGAGGAGCTGGACCAGGGCAGCGGCGGCGTAAATTTTCCCGTCACCTTCGTCGTCGCCTTCGTCGACCGACCGACCGACCGGCGTCGTGTTCGTGCTCGGAAAACCGAGGAGAGACAACGTGCACATGGCGCGTTCTCGCAAGCGGCTCCTCGGTCCGATTTTTTTGGGCGGCTTTTTCGAGCTTTTTTTTTTTTCTCACCCTTTCGTCCGTGCGACGGCGAACGTTAGGGGAAAAAAAAAAAAAAAAAAAAAACGACAACAACGCGGCGGACCGGGCGAACAACATCGTCGACACACACGACATTGACGACCGGTCCCCCTTTTCACAATCGCATCGAGATAAAAACGAACGAGTCCGATTCGAGCACCGAGTCGCGAGCGGGAGGACTGTCGGTGCAAGTATCGATCACTGACGTGAGCGCTTCGCCGGACAGAGGATGGCTCATCCGGCAGCCGTGCAAATCGACGGTATGGGAAGAACGAACAAGAAGAGCAACGACTTGATCGGCGGCTTGGGAACTGCGGACGGTGAAAACGGGTTAATCGACTGCGACCACGACTGCTCGATCGATCTTCTTTGGCGCTAACAAAGGTGGAGGTGGCGCAAGAAGGGACTAGCGCTATCACCGTCCACGTATCAGAAGATGCGGCGGCAGACGTCGACGCTTATGCGTTGTCGGACGAGAAGTCGCTGCAGCACGTGTACCGCGAGCGGGACGTCCAAGGTTTTGCCAGACGGAAAGAAATCGGGTGTCAGCGAACGTTCACACGGCTGTGAGATCGGACGCTGACAGGAGTAGGAGGCGGCAGGCAGGCGGCGGTTACGGCGGCGGCGCCTGCTGCTGCTCATCCTCCTGTTTGCTGCGGCGACTTCCAGGACGGGAGAGCATCGAACAACGTACGTATGGTTACAAGGGGATCAGGATCTACATAGTGCATCCCCCGCGGCTATTTTTGTTTGTTTGTTCGCTCGTTCGTTAATTCGTTCGTTCGTTCGTTCGTTCGTTACAATGTACGTTTTTCCGTTCGACGGCGGCAGAGAGCGGCGGCGTTTCTCCCTAATCCGGAGGATTTATCGGTCGCACAGCGATGGGTCGTTCGGCCGATCATCGAAAGATTCGCAGGTAGTGGTTGAATGGCAGAACGGCAGCAACAACAGCGGCGGCTGAGAGCGGCGAACGCTGAGGCGGAAGCAGAAGCTGCAGCAAACGTATCGGCTAAACATGGTGGACATAGATATGGCTGACGACGCGGGTACCACGACGACTATGGAACCAGGAAAAGGAGCCGTTAGTTGTTCCAACATATCGTTCGACACGTCGAGCAGCCCTAGGTCCACGGAGAAGCACACACACGTACCACGTATTATAACCTAACGACGATGAGCGGGCGCACGGTTGGCAGGAACGAAGGCGGCGGATCAAAACAAGTTGGAGCGCGGCGACAGCGATAACGGTGACAGCCCTAGGCGGCGGAGATGCCACTTTCTGACGCCTTTGCGACAAGCCCGTAGAGACGTTCCGGACCACCACGAGGCAAAGAGTCGCTGCTCCGACGAACCGACACACCAAAGTGTGCTTCCTACCGAACATGTTTTATAAAACTTTCAAACTGGAAAACCCCAGAAATGGTGTTGGTATTCGTCCAGACCCACCTCCGACACCTGAAAATGGTGGTCAAAAAAACGTCGATTATACGAAGCGACATTTCTGGTCGGCGATTTTCCAGTTTTACGCCTACTGCCACATGGGGATGTCGGTAGGCGTCGCAAAGTGCCTTCTCGACGCCTAGGCACACCAGGACTTTGTCATTTTTTTCCCCCTCGACATTCCTGGTCCGGTCTATTCCGATTTTACACCTACCGCCATGTGGGGGTGGCAGTAGGCGTCGAAAAGTGCCTTCTCGACCGCTAGCGACACCACTACTTTATCGAGCTCTGGAGGCCCGCACACCGACCGGGGCCGCGGAGTCGACCCCGGGGGCCTCCTGGCGTCGCCGCCGCTCACTTGGACGCCTTCCGCAACCTGTGGTCCCGCTCGGGGCCGCCGGGAGCCTCGCCGACCTGACCGGTGTCGGTAGGCGTCTGGAAGCGCCCGGCCGACCTGGACGAGGTCCCCCCTGGCCCCCGGGGGACACCCCTTAGTTGGATGGGGGTGCTGTCCCCGGGCACACATGCAACCCGCGGCCGCCTACCGACAGCCCCCTTCGC
>NW_027633102.1:194472-206972 GCF_053919585.1 Euprymna scolopes
CGAGGAGGACGGAGACGTTGCGACGAACGGATTGGAGCCGCCCGCCGCCACCCCGACCCCGGAGCGAAGCACCCCGCAGAAAAGCCGCTTGAACCGCCGCCGCCAGAAAGACGACCCCCGCCGACGGTCCCCCGCCGTTTTTGGTCGACGCCACACTCCTGCCGCCCGACGGCGGACTCCCACCCGTATCGCTCTCCGACCCGCAACACACGCTCGCTTGACCGCGACCGCTCGACCGGAACACGCCGCCGCACAACGGACCGCCGCGGCCCCTATGCCTTCGCCGCAAAGCGCGAACGGAGCGAACGCTACAGCCCCGTACCGGTTCCTCGCTTCGCGCGGGCACGGCCCGACCGACCCGGTCCTCGGAGCCAATCCTTCTTCCGAAGGTACGGATCCATTTTGCCGACTTCCCTTACCTACATTGATGCCATCGACGAGAGGCTGTACACCTTGGAGACCTGCTGCGGATGGTGGGTACGGACCGACTCGAGAGCTGCGAAAACCGGACCCGGATTTTCCAGGGCCGCCGAAAGCGCACCGGACGCCGCCCGAGCCGCGGCGCTCTACAGGTACCTTTTCCGTATCTCCGGACGAGCCGATTCCACGGACATGGTCCTTTACGAAGAAGAGAGAACTCTTCCCGGGGCTCCCGGCGACGTCTCCGGGCTCGCTTGCGTCACCGCGGTTTCGCCCGGGAAGCGACGGGCGCCGCCGACATCGCTGCCGACAGCGTCGCCACCCCCGGGCCCTCTCCGAGTCCGGGTTCGGGAATATTAACCCGATTCCCTTTCGACGGGAGGCCGGCCGCTTTGTTTTTGTTTGGGCTTTTGATTCGATTCGATTCGATCGCTTTCACTTTCATAACGGATCCGGCGCCTTTCGGGAAGACTTTCGCCCGCGTCTTAGGACCGACTGACCCGTGCTCGACCGCCGTTGGCACGGAACCCTTCTCCACTTCGGTCTTCGAAGGTCTCGTTCGAATATTTGCTACTACCACCGAGATCTGCACCCGCGGTCGGCTCCACCCGGGCTCGCGCCCTAGGCTTCCGTGCTCGCCGCGGCGCCCTCCTACTCGTCGCGGCATCGTTTCGGCGCGAAAGTTCATCGCTCCTCGCCGCGACGGTCCGGCATCGGTCCGTCGCTCCAGCGCCATCCATTTTCGGGGCCGGTCGATTCGGCAGGTGAGTTGTTACACACTCCTTAGCGGATTCCGACTTCCGTGGCCACCGTCCTGCTGTCTATATCGACCGACACCCTTTCGGGGATCTCATGGGCGTCGCGTTAGGCACCTTAGCCGGACGTTTGGTTCATCCCACAGCGCCAGTTCTGCTTACCAAAAGTGGCCCACTTGGCACTCGCATTCGAGGTGACCAACCGCCCAGCGAAGCGTGCTGGCGGCGGCGGCGGCCGGATGGGTCGGCTCCGTCGTTCGGGAGAGTCGGCCCGTTCCACCCGTTCCGAGTTCGAGAGTAGGTCGAGGCCGTGAACGGCCCCGGGGCCTCCAATCGTTCGCTTTACCGGATGGAATTGCGACGATCGAGCGCCAGCTATCCTGAGGGAAACTTCGGAGGGAACCAGCTACTAGACGGCTCGATTGGTCTTTCGCCCCTACACCCGGTTCCGACGATCGATTTGCACGTCAGAGGCGCTTCGGACTTCCACCAGAGTTTCCTCTGGCTTCATCCCGACCGGGCGTGGATCGCCATCTTTCGGGTCCCTGGTCGCTCGCTACGCCAGAGTCGGCCGAGTCGTACTCGGAAAAAGGGGAAACCGACCCGGGGGTGATGCGCCCGCGCGCAGCGCCTAAACTCGACGACAAAATAGGACTAGTTCAAGCCGCGGGATCTCACCGATGGGCGGAAGGAGGATATGGAAGCTGGCGCCCGGCAATTCCCCTTTTTGGATGATGCGCCGGTCCCCTCTCGGGGAGGAGGGAAAAACAACCGCACGTCAGCCACGAGCCTTCCCTCTCCTATCTCTCTCGGGAAGAGAGAAAAAAGGAAAAGTTGCGGGCACCGCAGCAGCGACGGCGGAAGGCCGAAAACGCCGCGCCGGCGGGATCGGGCACGGCTCGGAGGCGGGTGAGGCGAGGAGAAGACGACGGCACGAGACCGACGACACCCCCCGACGACCCCCGGACGACTTTGCCACGACACCTCTCCCGATCGACGCCCTCCTACACGCTCTCTCGCTTTCGCTTCGCCTTCGGGGTTAGTCAGAGGTGGCCCCTACGACTCGCGAACGGCCAGGACTCCTCGGTCCGTGTTTCAAGACGGGTCGGGTGGGTTGCCGATGCACGTCGCTGACCCGGGGTGGCGGGCGGCTCGAGTAAAAAAGCGTCGCCGAGCGACCTCTCCGGAAACGGAAACGGGCGCGGGCGGGGTTGCCCCCGACAAGAACCCGAAACGTCGGCGAGGTGCGTGACGGCGAGGCCGCGCCAGTCCTATCCCGCCTCTCATCGCGCACGCGCCCGAGACGGTGGGGCGCCTAAGGAGCGACACACAGAGTGCGTCGCCCGCACGCGACTTCCGGCGGGATCAAAACGGACCGGCTCGCCACGTGTAACGGATCGTGTCAGATTTCCTCCGTTCCCGGCAGAAAGGGGCAGTTACGTTCGCGGGCCCGACGGCCGGTGGCCCCCGACTTCACAAGGTGGGAAGACGGGGGTTTTCAGGGTGATGAAACGCCTGCCGCCTACGGAAAAAAACCCGCGTGTTCGACCTGCACGCCGGGAACGGGTCGCGACGACGGACCGGAGGGGAAGTGCGTCCGGTGCCGGCCGCGCGGAGGTCGCGCCGAAGCGCCCGCGCCATGATTACGCCGAGCGATGATGAAGGGGACGGGTGCAGCGGAGTCGCGCGCGGAGGGAGCAGGAGGAAAGAAGAAGCGGCGGCGACGGATGCGGCGGGTTAGGGCCCGGCGGCAGCAGCGATCGAGAGGACGAGTCCCCTCCGTCGCAGCCAACCGACGCAGCCACCTACCGACGCCGCGGTCGTCACCACGTTTCCCTTCCCGCTATCCACGCGGCCCGTCTCCTTCGTCGGCGACGCGGGCACAAAAGCTGGAACCGCGGGGAACGAGTCCCCCGCGGACACGACGAACGACGACCTGTGCCGCGACGGCCTCTCTTTCAAGAACACACATCGAGTTTGGGCTCGAGCCTAGGCAGCACCGGACTGAGTCCCCCCGCGATCGCGGTGAGCGGTCCCACCCGTTTACCCCTGGGCGGTTTCACGTTCTCTTGAACTCTCTCTCCAAAGTTCTTTTCAACTTTCCCTCACGGTACTTGTCGACTATCGGACTCGTCCCGGTATTTAGCCTTGGATGGAGCTTACCACCCGATTTGGGCTGCGTTCCCAAGCAACCCGACTCTCGGATCGAAGGCCGTCGCTCGCCGTCCGCACCGAATGGGCCTGGCACCCGCCGCGGGCGGCCCCGATCGAGGGAACTCCGAACTATGCGAGACGAAAACGAACGGCTGCCTTCGACCCATGCGCCACACGTCCCGAAGCCTTTTACTTGCGACGGGATTCGGCGTTGGGCTTCTCCCGGTTCACTCGCCGTTACTAAGGGAATCCCGGTTGGTTTCTTTTCCTCCGCTTAGCGATATGCTTAAGTTCAGCGGGTCGTCTCGTCCGAGCCGAGGGCGGCGGTTTTTAGTAGAGTGTGGTGTTTGGAGGAGAGGAATCTCGATCGGTACCCTCCGTGTGACGACGGCTGGCCGATATAGCGCCCGTCCGACCGAAAATGAAGAAGCCAACAATTAAAAAAAAGCCTGGGTCCTCCCCATCCGACGTTGCCTACGACGCGGCCACCTTTTTACGGTGCGACGGCCGTGCTCGTCGCGCTGCTCGAGGCGTCGCTGAGAGACACCTTCATGAGGCAGAGAGCGAGACGAGCAGGCGGCGCTTACGTCGGCAGTCGGTTAGGTCGGTGCTTTTTTTTTGTTTTGTTCTCCCTTCGGCTGCTTTCGGACAGACTCCTCCTGCTCCTCCTCCACAGTGTTTCTTCACGCGGTCGAAAAGGGAAAAGACTCCGCGGTCTGCCAGCGGGAGACGAAGGAGGAGGCCGGAGAGGGTTTTAAAAAAAAAAAAGACATTGAAAGGAGTCAATTCTTTTTTTATTTTTCTTCCCCCTCGTCACTCGCTCCTGCGACGTCCCGGTTACCACCGTGCCGAGGACCGGGCGGGCACGGGGACGGCAAGATGTCGTTTCGTTAACGGAGAAAGACATGTAACGTTCCGCCTCTCGACCGGACGTGGCCCCGAGACAAGGGATCTCGGGGCCGCAATGTGCGTTCGAGGTGTCGATGTTCACTGAGTCCTGCAATTCGCATCAGTTCTCGCGGCTGGCCGCGCTCTTCATCGACGGACGAGCCGAGTGATCCCCCGTCCAGGGTTCAGCACTTGGGTTTTTTTATATTAGTTTTTGTTTATATAGATTTAGTAGTGTGCGAGGAGGTCTGTGCGAGGAGGCGTGACGGCATTGCAATGTCGCGAGTAGTTTGTTTTTAGCTAGCGGCGGTGGCACAGCGGCTGCAAAAAAACAAAAAACGATAAAGCGGCGACAAGGCAAAGAAGAAGCGGCCATCACTTGCGGTGGGCGAAAAAACAAACAGGTGGTAAGACGCGGAAGCAAGCAAGAAGAGCTGGGGCTTTAAAAACCTCCGCGTCACCACAAATCTATCTCTCGCTCCGCCTTTTATAGGTTTGTTTGCGCGCATTCGAGGCGTTGACGCCGACAGACAGAGGAGGTAGGCCGGAAAACAACAAACCAGTCTCGAACGGGAAAACGGTAATGATCCTTCCGCAGGTTCACCTACGGAAACCTTGTTACGACTTTTACTTCCTCTAAACGATCGGGTTCGGTCGTCTTCTCCAGGCATCGAACGCCGAGGCGTAGATGCACGAGTGTCGTGACGGACACGTCGCGCACTGCCCGGCGGCGTCGTCGGCCAGATCCGAGGACCTCACCGGACCGTTCGATCGGTAGTAGCGACGGGCGGTGTGTACAAAGGGCAGGGACGTGATCGACGCGGGCTGTTGACCCGCGCCTACCGGGAATTCCTCGTTCACGGGGTTGGTTACAGGCCCCGATCCCTATCACGGGAGGTGGTTCAGAGGTTTCCCAACCCTCTCGGGCCGGGGCGAAGTCCCCGCTGATACCTCCAGTGTAGCGCGCGTGCGGCCCCGGACATCTAAGGGCATCACAGACCTGTTATCGCTCCGCCTCGTGTGGCTTTCTGCCACCCGTCCCTCTAAGAAGTGCGTGAGAAAACCGACCCGGACCCGAGCGCCACGGAGGACGCCGAGCCCGCCGTAAAAATCACTGACATCGGCGCACTAGTTAGCAGGCCGGAGTCTCGTTCGTTATCGGAATCAACCAGACGGATCGCTCCACCAACTAAGAACGGCCATGCACCACCACCCACCGAATCGAGAAAGAGCTATCGATCTGTCAATCCTACCGGTGTCCGGACCGGGTGAGTTTTCCCGTGTTGAGTCAAATTAAGCCGCAGGCTCCACTCCTGGTGGTGCCCTTCCGTCAATTCCTTTAAGTTTCAGCTTTGCAACCATACTCCCCCCGGAACCGAACTCTGGTTTCCCGCAGGCTACCCGCCGGGTCATGGAAGCGAACGCCGGCGGATCGCCGGTCGGCATCGTTTACGGTCGGAACTACGACGGTATCTGATCGTCTTCGAACCTCCGACTTTCGCTCTTGATCGAGGAAAACGTGCTTGCCACACGCCATCGCTGCAGTTCGTCTTGCGACGATCCAAGAATTTCACCTCTAACGTCGCAATACGAGTGGCCCCGACCGCTCCCTTCGATCATTGCCTCGCCGTAGACGGAGACCGACAGACGTAGACGAGGCCCTCTTCCATCATTCCATGCTTATCGTATGCAAGCTTGAACAGCCCGCTCTGAGCACTCTAATTTTTTCAAAGTGAACGTACCGGCCGCCGCGGACACTCGGTTAAGAGCACCCTTGGAGGAGAAACCGCCGACCGCAACACGCGCGCAGACAAGACACGAAGCAGGGACTCGGAGCGGACCGGGGGGTTCAAAAAAAAGAGGAACGCGCGGAAAGGGAGAGGGAGAGAAGCGCGGGGGTCAGAGTGCGGGGATGCGAATGAACGCACCCAAACACACACACGTAGCACCCCCCCGTTAGACTACTCCCGGAACCGAACCGACGACCACTTGTTTTTTTTTCCCGGATCCCGATCACGACCTCCTCGTCCACCTCGCCGGCAGGACCGCGTGGCGGGTATGCTAGCGGTTGACACCGGCGGAAAGGGCCGGGAATGCGAACGGACGACCAAAGTCAACGACGGACGATGGCGCCGCCGCCCCGGGGCCGCTTGCGCGACCACGAACCCGAGTTCGGACTACGAGCTTTTTAACCGCAACAACTTTAATATACGCTACCGGAGCTGGAATTACCGCGGCTGCTGGCACCAGACTTGCCCTCCGGTTGGTCCTCGTTAACGGATTTGAAGTGTACTCATTCCGATCGCGGGGCCTCGACAGAGTCCCGCGTCGTTATTTTTCGTCACTACCTCCCCGTGCCGGGAGTGGGTAATTTGCGCGCCTGCTGCCTTCCTTGGATGTGGTAGCCGTTTCGCATGCTCCCTCTCCGGAATCGAACCCCGATTCCCCGTTACCCGTAGTAACCACGGTAGGCACTTAACCGACCGTCGACAGTTGATAGGGCGGACCCTCGAGAGACCCGTCGCCGGGCGTGAAAGCTCGTGCGATCGACCAGTGAGTTATCCAGAGTCACCAAAGCGGAGCGCGCCGCCCTATGAGCCCCGCCACCGAACGGACCCGCGAGCGGGAACGCCGACGACGGGAGGACGGAATGACGCGCATCGGTCTCAGTCTAATATGTAGCGCCGCGACCCGGAACGGCCGACGCGGGTGCCAGCGCGCGAGGCGTGGCGACGACGGCGCGCCGACCGATCGCGGCCTGTGTCACATGTATTAGCTCTAGAATTGCCACAGTTATCCATCGCCTCCGAGGAGGAATACGGTCCCGAGGATTAGGTCCGGTTCCTGAGCCATTCGCGGTTTCGCCCGTTCTAATGCGTGGCGTGAACTTACACTTGCATGGCTTAAGCTTTGAGACAAGCATATGACTACTGGCAGGATCAACCAGGTATCGTTGGAATTTGGGACTTTGTTTCGACAGAACGACAGACCGACCGACCGACCGACCGACATAAGACAGACAACTACAACGACGGGCACGTGTTTATTTATTTTTCGAGGGGGTTCGCCGTCAGTAGAAGCGCGCTGCCCGCGCTGATGGCCTCTTTTTTGTTTCTCCCCTGACTTGGACCGAGACCGAGACTCAAAGAACGAAAGCGACCAACGTCGACAACAACAACGACAACGGCACCCTTGACAGCGATACATACGACAAACGACAAGCAGCACGACGGCAGTGCACACGGACATCGAGGGTCAAGGTGCAGACTGAACTCGCCGAGGTCGTCGTCATCGTGGTCGCCATCGATTCCGTCTCGTCGTCGTCGTCGTCAACGTCCACGTCACAGCCGGCCGAGAAGAGAGAACAGACGACAGCGTCGACAACAACAACATCGACAACGGCACCCTTGACAGCGATACATACGACAAACGACAAACAGCACGACGGCAGTGCACACGGACATCGGAGGTCAAGGTGCAGACTGGAATCGTCGAGGTCGTCGTCATCGTGGTCGCCATCGATGCCGTCTCGTCGTCGTCGTCGTCGTCTTCGTCGTCGTCGTCGTCGTCATCAACGTACCAACCGACCGAGACGAGAGAGCAAGCAACAACGTCGACAACAACAACGACAACGGCACCCTTGACAGCGATACATACGACAAACGACAAACAGCACGACGGCAGTGCACACGGACATCGGAGGTCAAGGTGCAGACTGAACTCGTCGAGGTCGTCGTCATCGTGGTCGCCATCGATGCCGTCTCGTCGTCGTCGTCGTCTCCGTCGTCGTCGTCGTCGTCGCCAACGTCAACGTCAACATCACAGCCGTCATCGGGGAGGAGCTGGACCAGGGCAGCGGCGGCGTAAATTTTCCCGTCACCTTCGTCGTCGCCTTCGTCGACCGACCGACCGACCGGCGTCGTGTTCGTGCTCGGAAAACCGAGGAGAGACAACGTGCACATGGCGCGTTCTCGCAAGCGGCTCCTCGGTCCGATTTTTTTGGGCGGCTTTTTCGAGCTTTTTTTTTTTTCTCACCCTTTCGTCCGTGCGACGGCGAACGTTAGGGGAAAAAAAAAAAAAAAAAAACGACAACAACGCGGCGGACCGGGCGAACAACATCGTCGACACACACGACATTGACGACCGGTCCCCCTTTTCACAATCGCATCGAGATAAAAACGAACGAGTCCGATTCGAGCACCGAGTCGCGAGCGGGAGGACTGTCGGTGCAAGTATCGATCACTGACGTGAGCGCTTCGCCGGACAGAGGATGGCTCATCCGGCAGCCGTGCAAATCGACGGTATGGGAAGAACGAACAAGAAGAGCAACGACTTGATCGGCGGCTTGGGAACTGCGGACGGTGAAAACGGGTTAATCGACTGCGACCACGACTGCTCGATCGATCTTCTTTGGCGCTAACAAAGGTGGAGGTGGCGCAAGAAGGGACTAGCGCTATCACCGTCCACGTATCAGAAGATGCGGCGGCAGACGTCGACGCTTATGCGTTGTCGGACGAGAAGTCGCTGCAGCACGTGTACCGCGAGCGGGACGTCCAAGGTTTTGCCAGACGGAAAGAAATCGGGTGTCAGCGAACGTTCACACGGCTGTGAGATCGGACGCTGACAGGAGTAGGAGGCGGCAGGCAGGCGGCGGTTACGGCGGCGGCGCCTGCTGCTGCTCATCCTCCTGTTTGCTGCGGCGACTTCCAGGACGGGAGAGCATCGAACAACGTACGTATGGTTACAAGGGGATCAGGATCTACATAGTGCATCCCCCGCGGCTATTTTTGTTTGTTTGTTCGCTCGTTCGTTAATTCGTTCGTTCGTTCGTTCGTTCGTTACAATGTACGTTTTTCCGTTCGACGGCGGCAGAGAGCGGCGGCGTTTCTCCCTAATCCGGAGGATTTATCGGTCGCACAGCGATGGGTCGTTCGGCCGATCATCGAAAGATTCGCAGGTAGTGGTTGAATGGCAGAACGGCAGCAACAACAGCGGCGGCTGAGAGCGGCGAACGCTGAGGCGGAAGCAGAAGCTGCAGCAAACGTATCGGCTAAACATGGTGGACATAGATATGGCTGACGACGCGGGTACCACGACGACTATGGAACCAGGAAAAGGAGCCGTTAGTTGTTCCAACATATCGTTCGACACGTCGAGCAGCCCTAGGTCCACGGAGAAGCACACACACGTACCACGTATTATAACCTAACGACGATGAGCGGGCGCACGGTTGGCAGGAACGAAGGCGGCGGATCAAAACAAGTTGGAGCGCGGCGACAGCGATAACGGTGACAGCCCTAGGCGGCGGAGATGCCACTTTCTGACGCCTTTGCGACAAGCCCGTAGAGACGTTCCGGACCACCACGAGGCAAAGAGTCGCTGCTCCGACGAACCGACACACCAAAGTGTGCTTCCTACCGAACATGTTTTATAAAACTTTCAAACTGGAAAACCCCAGAAATGGTGTTGGTATTCGTCCAGACCCACCTCCGACACCTGAAAATGGTGGTCAAAAAAAACGTCGATTATACGAAGCGACATTTCTGGTCGGCGATTTTCCAGTTTTACGCCTACTGCCACATGGGGATGTCGGTAGGCGTCGCAAAGTGCCTTCTCGACGCCTAGGCACACCAGGACTTTGTCATTTTTTTCCCCCTCGACATTCCTGGTCCGGTCTATTCCGATTTTACACCTACCGCCATGTGGGGGTGGCAGTAGGCGTCGAAAAGTGCCTTCTCGACCGCTAGCGACACCACTACTTTATCGAGCTCTGGAGGCCCGCACACCGACCCGGGGGCCGCGGAGTCGACCCCGGGGGCCTCCTGGCGTCGCCGCCGCTCACTTGGACGCCTTCCGCAACCTGTGGTCCCGCTCGGGGCCGCCGGGAGCCTCGCCGACCTGACCGGTGTCGGTAGGCGTCTGGAAGCGCCCGGCCGACCTGGACGAGGTCCCCCTGGCCCCCGGGGGACACCCCTTAGTTGGATGGGGGTGCTGTCCCGGGCACACATGCAACCCGCGGCCGCCTACCGACAGCCCCCTTCGCTCGATCGCTACTCCTTTCCAACATATGTCGGAGAAGCCGGGCGGTTGTGAAACCCCAGAAATGGTGTTGGTATTCGTCCAGACCCACCTCCGACACCTGAAAATGGTGGTCAAAAAAAACGTCGATTATACGAAGCGACATTTCTGGTCGGCGATTTTCCAGTTTTGCGCCTACCGCCATGTGGGGGTGTGGCAGTAGGCGTCGAAAAGTGCCTTCTCGACCGCTAGCGACACCACTACTTTATCGAGCTCTGGAGGCCCGCACACCGACCCGGGGGCCGCGGAGTCGACCCCGGGGGCCTCCTGGCGTCGCCGCCGCTCACTTGGACGCCTTCCGCAACCTGTGGTCCCGCTCGGGGCCGCCGGGAGCCTCGCCGACCTGACCGGTGTCGGTAGGCGTCTGGAAGCGCCCGGCCGACCTGGACGAGGTCCCCCTGGCCCCCGGGGGACACCCCTTAGTTGGATGGGGGTGCTGTCCCGGGCACACATGCAACCCGCGGCCGCCTACCGACAGCCCCCTTCGCTCGATCGCTACTCCTTTCCAACATATGTCGGAGAAGCCGGGCGGTTGTGAAACCCCAGAAATGGTGTTGGTATTCGTCCAGACCCACCTCCGACACCTGAAAATGGTGGTCAAAAAAAACGTCGATTATACGAAGCGACATTTCTGGTCGGCGATTTTCCAGTTTTGCGCCTACCGCCATGTGGGGGTGGCAGTAGGCGTCGAAAAGTGCCTTCTCGACCGCTAGCGACACCACTACTTTATCGAGCTCTGGAGGCCCGCACACCGACCCGGGGGCCGCGGAGTCGACCCCGGGGGCCTCCTGGCGTCGCCGCCGCTCACTTGGACGCCTTCCGCAACCTGTGGTCCCGCTCGGGGCCGCCGGGAGCCTCGCCGACCTGACCGGTGTCGGTAGGCGTCAGTCAAACTTGCTTAAGAGGCAAAGCCTCCTCACACCTTAAGAGAGTCACAGTTAGTCCCGCCGTTTACCCGTGGTCGTCGTCGGGGGTGCCGGTCGGTGTGTTTCGGCGTGTTTCTTTCTTACTTTAGCTCGCTCCTATAAGCTAACTCAGCAGCCCTGCTAAAATCAATTTATCATTATTTTCAATCTATCGAAAATCTTAATTTATTATTATTTTCCAACTATCGAAAATCTTAATAGAGTTGGGGTTTTTTGTTTGTTTTTTTTTTTAAATTCCATTGTAACAACAGACAGCCAGCCAGCAGCATGTGGTGTCGGTAGGCGTCTGGAAGCGCTTGAGGAGGCAGAGGAGTTGGCAAGCTCGCTAAACTGCCCGCTGGTGTGGTGGTGTCGGTAGAGGCGTCTTGAATATACCCGGTCGCTCGATCGACGACGACGACGGCTAGGTGGCCGAGGAGGAGGACTACCTACCTACCTACCTACCTACCTAGCTAGCTAGCTAGCCGAATAGCCGTGGTAGTCGTCAGTCAAACTTGCTTAAGAGGCAAAGTCCCGCCGTTTACCCGTGGTCGTCGTCGGGGGTGCCGGTCGGTGTGTTTCGGCGTGTTTCTTTCTTACTTTAGCTCGCTCCTATAAGCTAACTCAGCAGCCCTGCTAAAATCAATTTATCATTATTTTCAATCTATCGAAAATCTTATTATTTTCCAACTATCGAAAATCTTAATAGAGTTGGGGTTTTTTGTTTGTTTTTTTTTTAAATTCCATTGTAACAACAGACAGCCAGCCAGCAGCATGTGGTGTCGGTAGGCGTCTGGAAGCGCTTGAGGAGGCAGAGGAGTTGGCAAGCTCGCTAAACTGCCCGCTGGTGTGGTGGTGTCGGTAGAGGCGTCTTGAATATACCCGGTCGCTCGATCGACGACGACGGCTAGGTGGCCGAGGAGGAGGACTACCTACCTACCTACCTAGCCGAATAGCCGTGGTAGTCGTCAGTCAAACTTGCTTAAGAGGCGGCAAAGTCCCGCCGTTTACCCGTGGTCCGTCGTCGGGGGTGCCGGTCGGTGTGTTTCGGCGTGTTTCTTTCTTACTTTAGCTCGCTCCTATAAGCTAACTCAGCAGCCCTGCTAAAATCAATTTATCATTATTTTCAATCTATCGAAAATCTTAATTTATTATTATTTTCCAACTATCGAAAATCTTAATAGAGTTGGGGTTTTTTGTTTGTTTTTTTTTTAAAATTCCATTGTAACAACAGACAGCCAGCCAGCAGCATGTGGTGTCGGTAGGCGTCTGGAAGCGCTTGAGGAGGCAGAGGAGTTGG
>NW_027633102.1:211972-219472 GCF_053919585.1 Euprymna scolopes
CGAACGGCCAGGACTCCTCGGTCCGTGTTTCAAGACGGGTCGGGTGGGTTGCCGATGCACGTCGCTGACCCGGGGTGGCGGGCGGCTCGAGTAAAAAAGCGTCGCCGAGCGACCTCTCCGGAAACGGAAACGGGCGCGGGCGGGGTTGCCCCCGACAAGAACCCGAAACGTCGGCGAGGTGCGTGACGGCGAGGCCGCGCCAGTCCTATCCCGCCTCTCATCGCGCACGCGCCCGAGACGGTGGGGCGCCTAAGGAGCGACACACAGAGTGCGTCGCCCGCACGCGACTTCCGGCGGGATCAAAACGGACCGGCTCGCCACGTGTAACGGATCGTGTCAGATTTCCTCCGTTCCCGGCAGAAAGGGGCAGTTACGTTCGCGGGCCCGACGGCCGGTGGCCCCCGACTTCACAAGGTGGGAAGACGGGGGTTTTCAGGGTGATGAAACGCCTGCCGCCTACGGAAAAAAACCCGCGTGTTCGACCTGCACGCCGGGAACGGGTCGCGACGACGGACCGGAGGGGGAAGTGCGTCCGGTGCCGGCCGCGCGGAGGTCGCGCCGAAGCGCCCGCGCCATGATTACGCCGAGCGATGATGAAGGGGACGGGTGCAGCGGAGTCGCGCGCGGAGGGAGCAGGAGGAAAGAAGAAGCGGCGGCGACGGATGCGGCGGGTTAGGGCCCGGCGGCAGCAGCGATCGAGAGGACGAGTCCCCTCCGTCGCAGCCAACCGACGCAGCCACCTACCGACGCCGCGGTCGTCACCACGTTTCCCTTCCCGCTATCCACGCGGCCCGTCTCCTTCGTCGGCGACGCGGGCACAAAAGCTGGAACCGCGGGGAACGAGTCCCCGCGGACACGACGAACGACGACCTGTGCCGCGACGGCCTCTCTTTCAAGAACACACATCGAGTTTGGGCTCGAGCCTAGGCAGCACCGGACTGAGTCCCCCCGCGATCGCGGTGAGCGGTCCCACCCGTTTACCCCTGGGCGGTTTCACGTTCTCTTGAACTCTCTCTCCAAAGTTCTTTTCAACTTTCCCTCACGGTACTTGTCGACTATCGGACTCGTCCCGGTATTTAGCCTTGGATGGAGCTTACCACCCGATTTGGGCTGCGTTCCCAAGCAACCCGACTCTCGGATCGAAGGCCGTCGCTCGCCGTCCGCACCGAATGGGCCTGGCACCCGCCGCGGGCGGCCCCGATCGAGGGAACTCCGAACTATGCGAGACGAAAACGAACGGCTGCCTTCGACCCATGCGCCACACGTCCCGAAGCCTTTAACTTGCGACGGGATTCGGCGTTGGGCTTCTCCCGGTTCACTCGCCGTTACTAAGGGAATCCCGGTTGGTTTCTTTTCCTCCGCTTAGCGATATGCTTAAGTTCAGCGGGTCGTCTCGTCCGAGCCGAGGGCGGCGGTTTTTAGTAGAGTGTGGTGTTTGGAGGAGAGGAATCTCGATCGGTACCCTCCGTGTGACGACGGCTGGCCGATATAGCGCCCGTCCGACCGAAAATGAAGAAGCCAACAATTAAAAAAAAGCCTGGGTCCTCCCCATCCGACGTTGCCTACGACGCGGCCACCTTTTTACGGTGCGACGGCCGTGCTCGTCGCGCTGCTCGAGGCGTCGCTGAGAGACACCTTCATGAGGCAGAGAGCGAGACGAGCAGGCGGCGCTTACGTCGGCAGTCGGTTAGGTCGGTGCTTTTTTTTTGTTTTGTTCTCCCTTCGGCTGCTTTCGGACAGACTCCTCCTGCTCCTCCTCCACAGTGTTTCTTCACGCGGTCGAAAAGGGAAAAGACTCCGCGGTCTGCCAGCGGGAGACGAAGGAGGAGGCCGGAGAGGGTTTTAAAAAAAAAAAAGACATTGAAAGGAGTCAATTCTTTTTTATTTTTCTTCCCCCTCGTCACTCGCTCCTGCGACGTCCCGGTTACCACCGTGCCGAGGACCGGGCGGGCACGGGGACGGCAAGATGTCGTTTCGTTAACGGAGAAAGACATGTAACGTTCCGCCTCTCGACCGGACGTGGCCCCGAGACAAGGGATCTCGGGGCCGCAATGTGCGTTCGAGGTGTCGATGTTCACTGAGTCCTGCAATTCGCATCAGTTCTCGCGGCTGGCCGCGCTCTTCATCGACGGACGAGCCGAGTGATCCCCCGTCCAGGGTTCAGCACTTGGGTTTTTTTATATTAGTTTTTGTTTATATAGATTTAGTAGTGTGCGAGGAGGTCTGTGCGAGGAGGCGTGACGGCATTGCAATGTCGCGAGTAGTTTGTTTTTAGCTAGCGGCTGTGGCACAGCGGCTGCAAAAAAACAAAAACGATAAAGCGGCGACAAGGCAAAAGAAGAAGCGGCCATCACTTGCGGTGGGCGAAAAAACAAACAGGTGGTAAGACGCGGAAGCAAGCAAGAAGAGCTGGGGCTTTAAAAACCTCCGCGTCACCACAAATCTATCTCTCGCTCCGCCTTTTATAGGTTTGTTTGCGCGCATTCGAGGCGTTGACGCCGACAGACAGAGGAGGTAGGCCGGAAAACAACAAACCAGTCTCGAACGGGAAAACGGTAATGATCCTTCCGCAGGTTCACCTACGGAAACCTTGTTACGACTTTTACTTCCTCTAAACGATCGGGTTCGGTCGTCTTCTCCAGGCATCGAACGCCGAGGCGTAGATGCACGAGTGTCGTGACGGACACGTCGCGCACTGCCCGGCGGCGTCGTCGGCCAGATCCGAGGACCTCACCGGACCGTTCGATCGGTAGTAGCGACGGGCGGTGTGTACAAAGGGCAGGGACGTGATCGACGCGGGCTGTTGACCCGCGCCTACCGGGAATTCCTCGTTCACGGGGTTGGTTACAGGCCCCGATCCCTATCACGGGAGGTGGTTCAGAGGTTTCCCAACCCTCTCGGGCCGGGGCGAAGTCCCCGCTGATACCTCCAGTGTAGCGCGCGTGCGGCCCCGGACATCTAAGGGCATCACAGACCTGTTATCGCTCCGCCTCGTGTGGCTTTCTGCCACCCGTCCCTCTAAGAAGTGCGTGAGAAAACCGACCCGGACCCGAGCGCCACGGAGGACGCCGAGCCCGCCGTAAAAATCACTGACATCGGCGCACTAGTTAGCAGGCCGGAGTCTCGTTCGTTATCGGAATCAACCAGACGGATCGCTCCACCAACTAAGAACGGCCATGCACCACCACCCACCGAATCGAGAAAGAGCTATCGATCTGTCAATCCTACCGGTGTCCGGACCGGGTGAGTTTTCCCGTGTTGAGTCAAATTAAGCCGCAGGCTCCACTCCTGGTGGTGCCCTTCCGTCAATTCCTTTAAGTTTCAGCTTTGCAACCATACTCCCCCCGGAACCGAACTCTGGTTTCCCGCAGGCTACCCGCCGGGTCATGGAAGCGAACGCCGGCGGATCGCCGGTCGGCATCGTTTACGGTCGGAACTACGACGGTATCTGATCGTCTTCGAACCTCCGACTTTCGCTCTTGATCGAGGAAAACGTGCTTGCCACACGCCATCGCTGCAGTTCGTCTTGCGACGATCCAAGAATTTCACCTCTAACGTCGCAATACGAGTGGCCCCGACCGCTCCCTTCGATCATTGCATCGCCGTAGACGGAGACCGACAGACGTAGACGAGGCCCTCTTCCATCATTCCATGCTTATCGTATGCAAGCTTGAACAGCCCGCTCTGAGCACTCTAATTTTTTCAAAGTGAACGTACCGGCCGCCGCGGACACTCGGTTAAGAGCACCCTTGGAGGAGAAACCGCCGACCGCAACACGCGCGCAGACAAGACACGAAGCAGGGACTCGGAGCGGACCGGGGGGTTCAAAAAAAAGAGGAACGCGCGGAAAGGGAGAGGGAGAGAAGCGCGGGGGTCAGAGTGCGGGATGCGAATGAACGCACCCAAACACACACACGTAGCACCCCCCCGTTAGACTACTCCCGGAACCGAACCGACGACCACTTGTTTTTTTTTCCCGGATCCCGATCACGACCTCCTCGTCCACCTCGCCGGCAGGACCGCGTGGCGGGTATGCTAGCGGTTGACACCGGCGGAAAGGGCCGGGAATGCGAACGGACGACCAAAGTCAACGACGGACGATGGCGCCGCCGCCCCGGGCCGCTTGCGCGACCACGAACCCGAGTTCGGACTACGAGCTTTTTAACCGCAACAACTTTAATATACGCTACCGGAGCTGGAATTACCGCGGCTGCTGGCACCAGACTTGCCCTCCGGTTGGTCCTCGTTAACGGATTTGAAGTGTACTCATTCCGATCGCGGGGCCTCGACAGAGTCCCGCGTCGTTATTTTTCGTCACTACCTCCCCGTGCCGGGAGTGGGTAATTTGCGCGCCTGCTGCCTTCCTTGGATGTGGTAGCCGTTTCGCATGCTCCCTCTCCGGAATCGAACCCCGATTCCCCGTTACCCGTAGTAACCACGGTAGGCACTTAACCGACCGTCGACAGTTGATAGGGCGGACCCTCGAGAGACCCGTCGCCGGGCGTGAAAGCTCGTGCGATCGACCAGTGAGTTATCCAGAGTCACCAAAGCGGAGCGCGCCGCCCTATGAGCCCCGCCACCGAACGGACCCGCGAGCGGGAACGCCGACGACGGGAGGACGGAATGACGCGCATCGGTCTCAGTCTAATATGTAGCGCCGCGACCCGGAACGGCCGACGCGGGTGCCAGCGCGCGAGGCGTGGCGACGACGGCGCGCCGACCGATCGCGGCCTGTGTCACATGTATTAGCTCTAGAATTGCCACAGTTATCCATCGCCTCCGAGGAGGAATACGGTCCCGAGGATTAGGTCCGGTTCCTGAGCCATTCGCGGTTTCGCCCGTTCTAATGCGTGGCGTGAACTTACAACTTGCATGGCTTAAGCTTTGAGACAAGCATATGACTACTGGCAGGATCAACCAGGTATCGTTGGAATTTGGGACTTTGTTTCGACAGAACGACAGACCGACCGACCGACCGACCGACATAAGACAGACAACTACAACGACGGGCACGTGTTTATTTATTTTTCGAGGGGGTTCGCCGTCAGTAGAAGCGCGCTGCCCGCGCTGATGGCCTCTTTTTTTGTTTCTCCCCTGACTTGGACCGAGACCGAGACTCAAAGAACGAAAGCGACCAACGTCGACAACAACAACGACAACGGCACCCTTGACAGCGATACATACGACAAACGACAAGCAGCACGACGGCAGTGCACACGGACATCGAGGGTCAAGGTGCAGACTGAACTCGCCGGGTCGTCGTCATCGTGGTCGCCATCGATTCCGTCTCGTCGTCGTCGTCGTCAACGTCCACGTCACAGCCGGCCGAGAAGAGAGAACAGACGACAGCGTCGACAACAACAACATCGACAACGGCACCCTTGACAGCGATACATACGACAAACGACAAACAGCACGACGGCAGTGCACACGGACATCGGAGGTCAAGGTGCAGACTGGAATCGTCGAGGTCGTCGTCATCGTGGTCGCCATCGATGCCGTCTCGTCGTCGTCGTCGTCGTCTTCGTCGTCGTCGTCGTCGTCATCAACGTACCAACCGACCGAGACGAGAGAGCAAGCAACAACGTCGACAACAACAACGACAACGGCACCCTTGACAGCGATACATACGACAAACGACAAACAGCACGACGGCAGTGCCACACGGACATCGGAGGTCAAGGTGCAGACTGAACTCGTCGAGGTCGTCGTCATCGTGGTCGCCATCGATGCCGTCTCGTCGTCGTCGTCGTCTCCGTCGTCGTCGTCGTCGTCGCCAACGTCAACGTCAACATCACAGCCGTCATCGGGGAGGAGCTGGACCAGGGCAGCGGCGGCGTAAATTTTCCCGTCACCTTCGTCGTCGCCTTCGTCGACCGACCGACCGACCGGCGTCGTGTTCGTGCTCGGAAAACCGAGGAGAGGACAACGTGCACATGGCGCGTTCTCGCAAGCGGCTCCTCGGTCCGATTTTTTTGGGCGGCTTTTTCGAGCTTTTTTTTTTTTCTCACCCTTTCGTCCGTGCGACGGCGAACGTTAGGGGAAAAAAAAAAAAAAAAAACGACAACAACGCGGCGGACCGGGCGAACAACATCGTCGACACACACGACATTGACGACCGGTCCCCTTTTCACAATCGCATCGAGATAAAAACGAACGAGTCCGATTCGAGCACCGAGTCGCGAGCGGGAGGACTGTCGGTGCAAGTATCGATCACTGACGTGAGCGCTTCGCCGGACAGAGGATGGCTCATCCGGCAGCCGTGCAAATCGACGGTATGGGAAGAACGAACAAGAAGAGCAACGACTTGATCGGCGGCTTGGGAACTGCGGACGGTGAAAACGGGTTAATCGACTGCGACCACGACTGCTCGATCGATCTTCTTTGGCGCTAACAAAGGTGGAGGTGGCGCAAGAAGGGACTAGCGCTATCACCGTCCACGTATCAGAAGATGCGGCGGCAGACGTCGACGCTTATGCGTTGTCGGACGAGAAGTCGCTGCAGCACGTGTACCGCGAGCGGGACGTCCAAGGTTTGCCAGACGGAAAGAAATCGGGTGTCAGCGAACGTTCACACGGCTGTGAGATCGGACGCTGACAGGAGTAGGAGGCGGCAGGCAGGCGGCGGTTACGGCGGCGGCGCCTGCTGCTGCTCATCCTCCTGTTTGCTGCGGCGACTTCCAGGACGGGAGAGCATCGAACAACGTACGTATGGTTACAAGGGGATCAGGATCTACATAGTGCATCCCCCGCGGCTATTTTTGTTTGTTTGTTCGCTCGTTCGTTAATTCGTTCGTTCGTTCGTTCGTTCGTTACAATGTACGTTTTTCCGTTCGACGGCGGCAGAGAGCGGCGGCGTTTCTCCTAATCCGGAGGATTTATCGGTCGCACAGCGATGGGTCGTTCGGCCGATCATCGAAAGATTCGCAGGTAGTGGTTGAATGGCAGAACGGCAGCAACAACAGCGGCGGCTGAGAGCGGCGAACGCTGAGGCGGAAGCAGAAGCTGCAGCAAACGTATCGGCTAAACATGGTGGACATAGATATGGCTGACGACGCGGGTACCACGACGACTATGGAACCAGAAAAGGAGCCGTTAGTTGTTCCAACATATCGTTCGACACGTCGAGCAGCCCTAGGTCCACGGAGAAGCACACACACGTACCACGTATTATAACCTAACGACGATGAGCGGGCGCACGGTTGGCAGGAACGAAGGCGGCGGATCAAAACAAGTTGGAGCGCGGCGACAGCGATAACGGTGACAGCCCTAGGCGGCGGAGATGCCACTTTCTGACGCCTTTGCGACAAGCCCGTAGAGACGTTCCGGACCACCACGAGGCAAAGAGTCGCTGCTCCGACGAACCGACACACCAAAGTGTGCTTCCTACCGAACATGTTTTATAAAACTTTCAAACTGGAAAACCCCAGAAATGGTGTTGGTATTCGTCCAGACCCACCTCCGACACCTGAAAATGGTGGTCAAAAAAAACGTCTCGATT
>NW_027633102.1:224472-230035 GCF_053919585.1 Euprymna scolopes
CGACGACGACACGTCCGCAAGGCAGCCTCACCCCTTTTCGAGGAGGACGGAGACGTTGCGACGAACGGATTGGAGCCGCCCGCCGCCACCCCGACCCCGGAGCGAAGCACCCCGCAGAAAAGCCGCTTGAACCGCCGCCGCCAGAAAGACGACCCCCGCCGACGGTCCCCCGCCGTTTTTGGTCGACGCCACACTCCTGCCGCCCGACGGCGGACTCCCACCCGTATCGCTCTCCGACCCGCAACACACGCTCGCTTGACCGCGACCGCTCGACCGGAACACGCCGCCGCACAACGGACCGCCGCGGCCCCTATGCCTTCGCCGCAAAGCGCGAACGGAGCGAACGCTACAGCCCCGTACCGGTTCCTCGCTTCGCGCGGGCACGGCCCGACCGACCCGGTCCTCGGAGCCAATCCTTCTTCCGAAGGTACGGATCCATTTTGCCGACTTCCCTTACCTACATTGATGCCATCGACGAGAGGCTGTACACCTTGGAGACCTGCTGCGGATGGTGGGTACGGACCGACTCGAGAGCTGCGAAAACCGGACCCGGATTTTCCAGGGCCGCCGAAAGCGCACCGGACGCCGCCCGAGCCGCGGCGCTCTACAGGTACCTTTTCCGTATCTCCGGACGAGCCGATTCCACGGACATGGTCCTTTACGAAGAAGAGAGAACTCTTCCCGGGGCTCCCGGCGACGTCTCCGGGCTCGCTTGCGTCACCGCGGTTTCGCCCGGGAAGCGACGGGCGCCGCCGACATCGCTGCCGACAGCGTCGCCACCCCGGGCCCTCTCCGAGTCCGGGTTCGGGAATATTAACCCGATTCCCTTTCGACGGGAGGCCGGCCGCTTTGTTTTTGTTTGGGCTTTTGATTCGATTCGATTCGATCGCTTTCACTTTCATAACGGATCCGGCGCCTTTCGGGAAGACTTTCGCCCGCGTCTTAGGACCGACTGACCCGTGCTCGACCGCCGTTGGCACGGAACCCTTCTCCACTTCGGTCTTCGAAGGTCTCGTTCGAATATTTGCTACTACCACCGAGATCTGCACCCGCGGTCGGCTCCACCCGGGCTCGCGCCCTAGGCTTCCGTGCTCGCCGCGGCGCCCTCCTACTCGTCGCGGCATCGTTTCGGCGCGAAAGTTCATCGCTCCTCGCCGCGACGGTCCGGCATCGGTCCGTCGCTCCAGCGCCATCCATTTTCGGGGCCGGTCGATTCGGCAGGTGAGTTGTTACACACTCCTTAGCGGATTCCGACTTCCGTGGCCACCGTCCTGCTGTCTATATCGACCGACACCCTTTCGGGGATCTCATGGGCGTCGCGTTAGGCACCTTAGCCGGACGTTTGGTTCATCCCACAGCGCCAGTTCTGCTTACCAAAAGTGGCCCACTTGGCACTCGCATTCGAGGTGACCAACCGCCCAGCGAAGCGTGCTGGCGGCGGCGGCCGGATGGGTCGGCTCCGTCGTTCGGGAGAGTCGGCCCGTTCCACCCGTTCCGAGTTCGAGAGTAGGTCGAGGCCGTGAACGGCCCCGGGGCCTCCAATCGTTCGCTTTACCGGATGGAATTGCGACGATCGAGCGCCAGCTATCCTGAGGGAAACTTCGGAGGGAACCAGCTACTAGACGGCTCGATTGGTCTTTCGCCCCTACACCCGGTTCCGACGATCGATTTGCACGTCAGAGGCGCTTCGGACTTCCACCAGAGTTTCCTCTGGCTTCATCCCGACCGGGCGTGGATCGCCATCTTTCGGGTCCCTGGTCGCTCGCTACGCCAGAGTCGGCCGAGTCGTACTCGGAAAAAGGGGAAACCGACCCGGGGGTGATGCGCCCGCGCGCAGCGCCTAAACTCGACGACAAAATAGGACTAGTTCAAGCCGCGGGATCTCACCGATGGGCGGAAGGAGGATATGGAAGCTGGCGCCCGGCAATTCCCCTTTTTGGATGATGCGCCGGTCCCCTCTCGGGGAGGAGGGAAAAACAACCGCACGTCAGCCACGAGCCTTCCCTCTCCTATCTCTCTCGGGAAGAGAGAAAAAAGGAAAAGTTGCGGGCACCGCAGCAGCGACGGCGGAAGGCCGAAAACGCCGCGCCGGCGGGATCGGGCACGGCTCGGAGGCGGGTGAGGCGAGGAGAAGACGACGGCACGAGACCGACGACACCCCCCGACGACCCCCGGACGACTTTGCCACGACACCTCTCCCGATCGACGCCCTCCTACACGCTCTCTCGCTTTCGCTTCGCCTTCGGGGTTAGTCAGAGGTGGCCCCTACGACTCGCGAACGGCCAGGACTCCTCGGTCCGTGTTTCAAGACGGGTCGGGTGGGTTGCCGATGCACGTCGCTGACCCGGGGTGGCGGGCGGCTCGAGTAAAAAAGCGTCGCCGAGCGACCTCTCCGGAAACGGAAACGGGCGCGGGCGGGGTTGCCCCCGACAAGAACCCGAAACGTCGGCGAGGTGCGTGACGGCGAGGCCGCGCCAGTCCTATCCCGCCTCTCATCGCGCACGCGCCCGAGACGGTGGGGCGCCTAAGGAGCGACACACAGAGTGCGTCGCCCGCACGCGACTTCCGGCGGGATCAAAACGGACCGGCTCGCCACGTGTAACGGATCGTGTCAGATTTCCTCCGTTCCCGGCAGAAAGGGGCAGTTACGTTCGCGGGCCCGACGGCCGGTGGCCCCCGACTTCACAAGGTGGGAAGACGGGGGTTTTCAGGGTGATGAAACGCCTGCCGCCTACGGAAAAAAACCCGCGTGTTCGACCTGCACGCCGGGAACGGGTCGCGACGACGGACCGGAGGGGAAGTGCGTCCGGTGCCGGCCGCGCGGAGGTCGCGCCGAAGCGCCCGCGCCATGATTACGCCGAGCGATGATGAAGGGGACGGGTGCAGCGGAGTCGCGCGCGGAGGGAGCAGGAGGAAAGAAGAAGCGGCGGCGACGGATGCGGCGGGTTAGGGCCCGGCGGCAGCAGCGATCGAGAGGACGAGTCCCCTCCGTCGCAGCCAACCGACGCAGGCCACCTACCGACGCCGCGGTCGTCACCACGTTTCCCTTCCCGCTATCCACGCGGCCCGTCTCCTTCGTCGGCGACGCGGGCACAAAAGCTGGAACCGCGGGGAACGAGTCCCCCGCGGACACGACGAACGACGACCTGTGCCGCGACGGCCTCTCTTTCAAGAACACACATCGAGTTTGGGCTCGAGCCTAGGCAGCACCGGACTGAGTCCCCCCGCGATCGCGGTGAGCGGTCCCACCCGTTTACCCCTGGGCGGTTTCACGTTCTCTTGAACTCTCTCTCCAAAGTTCTTTTCAACTTTCCCTCACGGTACTTGTCGACTATCGGACTCGTCCCGGTATTTAGCCTTGGATGGAGCTTACCACCCGATTTGGGCTGCGTTCCCAAGCAACCCGACTCTCGGATCGAAGGCCGTCGCTCGCCGTCCGCACCGAATGGGCCTGGCACCCGCCGCGGGCGGCCCCGATCGAGGGAACTCCGAACTATGCGAGACGAAAACGAACGGCTGCCTTCGACCCATGCGCCACACGTCCCGAAGCCTTTTACTTGCGACGGGATTCGGCGTTGGGCTTCTCCCGGTTCACTCGCCGTTACTAAGGGAATCCCGGTTGGTTTCTTTTCCTCCGCTTAGCGATATGCTTAAGTTCAGCGGGTCGTCTCGTCCGAGCCGAGGGCGGCGGTTTTTAGTAGAGTGTGGTGTTTGGAGGAGAGGAATCTCGATCGGTACCCTCCGTGTGACGACGGCTGGCCGATATAGCGCCCGTCCGACCGAAAATGAAGAAGCCAACAATTAAAAAAAAGCCTGGGTCCTCCCCATCCGACGTTGCCTACGACGCGGCCACCTTTTTACGGTGCGACGGCCGTGCTCGTCGCGCTGCTCGAGGCGTCGCTGAGAGACACCTTCATGAGGCAGAGAGCGAGACGAGCAGGCGGCGCTTACGTCGGCAGTCGGTTAGGTCGGTGCTTTTTTTTTGTTTTGTTCTCCCTTCGGCTGCTTTCGGACAGACTCCTCCTGCTCCTCCTCCACAGTGTTTCTTCACGCGGTCGAAAAGGGAAAAGACTCCGCGGTCTGCCAGCGGGAGACGAAGGAGGAGGCCGGAGAGGGTTTTAAAAAAAAAAAAGACATTGAAAGGAGTCAATTCTTTTTTTATTTTTCTTCCCCCTCGTCACTCGCTCCTGCGACGTCCCGGTTACCACCGTGCCGAGGACCGGGCGGGCACGGGGACGGCAAGATGTCGTTTCGTTAACGGAGAAAGACATGTAACGTTCCGCCTCTCGACCGGACGTGGCCCCGAGACAAGGGATCTCGGGGCCGCAATGTGCGTTCGAGGTGTCGATGTTCACTGAGTCCTGCAATTCGCATCAGTTCTCGCGGCTGGCCGCGCTCTTCATCGACGGACGAGCCGAGTGATCCCCCGTCCAGGGTTCAGCACTTGGGTTTTTTTATATTAGTTTTTGTTTATATAGATTTAGTAGTGTGCGAGGAGGTCTGTGCGAGGAGGCGTGACGGCATTGCAATGTCGCGAGTAGTTTGTTTTTAGCTAGCGGCGGTGGCACAGCGGCTGCAAAAAAACAAAAAACGATAAAGCGGCGACAAGGCAAAGAAGAAGCGGCCATCACTTGCGGTGGGCGAAAAAACAAACAGGTGGTAAGACGCGGAAGCAAGCAAGAAGAGCTGGGGCTTTAAAAACCTCCGCGTCACCACAAATCTATCTCTCGCTCCGCCTTTTATAGGTTTGTTTGCGCGCATTCGAGGCGTTGACGCCGACAGACAGAGGAGGTAGGCCGGAAAACAACAAACCAGTCTCGAACGGGAAAACGGTAATGATCCTTCCGCAGGTTCACCTACGGAAACCTTGTTACGACTTTTACTTCCTCTAAACGATCGGGTTCGGTCGTCTTCTCCAGGCATCGAACGCCGAGGCGTAGATGCACGAGTGTCGTGACGGACACGTCGCGCACTGCCCGGCGGCGTCGTCGGCCAGATCCGAGGACCTCACCGGACCGTTCGATCGGTAGTAGCGACGGGCGGTGTGTACAAAGGGCAGGGACGTGATCGACGCGGGCTGTTGACCCGCGCCTACCGGGAATTCCTCGTTCACGGGGTTGGTTACAGGCCCCGATCCCTATCACGGGAGGTGGTTCAGAGGTTTCCCAACCCTCTCGGGCCGGGGCGAAGTCCCCGCTGATACCTCCAGTGTAGCGCGCGTGCGGCCCCGGACATCTAAGGGCATCACAGACCTGTTATCGCTCCGCCTCGTGTGGCTTTCTGCCACCCGTCCCTCTAAGAAGTGCGTGAGAAAACCGACCCGGACCCGAGCGCCACGGAGGACGCCGAGCCCGCCGTAAAAATCACTGACATCGGCGCACTAGTTAGCAGGCCGGAGTCTCGTTCGTTATCGGAATCAACCAGACGGATCGCTCCACCAACTAAGAACGGCCATGCACCACCACCCACCGAATCGAGAAAGAGCTATCGATCTGTCAATCCTACCGGTGTCCGGACCGGGTGAGTTTTCCCGTGTTGAGTCAAATTAAGCCGCAGGCTCCAC
>NW_027633102.1:235135-247635 GCF_053919585.1 Euprymna scolopes
CCCGGACAGCACCCCCATCCAACTAAGGGGTGTCCCCCGGGGGCCAGGGGGACCTCGTCCAGGTCGGCCGGGCGCTTCCAGACGCCTACCGACACCGGTCAGGTCGGCGAGGCTCCCGGCGGCCCCGAGCGGGACCACAGGTTGCGGGAAGGCGTCCAAGTGAGCGGCGGCGAGAGGCGGAGGCCCCCGGGGTCGACTCCGCGGCCCCGGGTCGGTGTGCGGGCCTCCAGAGCTCGATAAAGTAGTGGTGTCGCTAGCGGTCGAGAAGGCACTTTTCGACGCCTACTGCCACCCCCACATGGCGGTAGGCGCAAACTGGAAAATCGCCGACCAGAAATGTCGCTTCGTATAATCGACGTTTTTTTTTGACCACCATTTTCAGGTGTCGGAGGTGGGTCTGGACGAATACCAACACCATTTCTGGGGTTTCACAACCGCCCGGCTTCTCCGACATATGTTGGAAAGGAGTAGCGATCGAGCGACGGGGGCTGTCGGTAGGCGGCCGCGGGTTGCATGTGTGCCCGGGACAGCACCCCCATCCAACTAAGGGGTGTCCCCCGGGGGCCAGGGGGACCTCGTCCAGGTCGGCCGGGCGCTTCCAGACGCCTACCGACACCGGTCAGGTCGGCGAGGCTCCCGGCGGCCCCGAGCGGGACCACAGGTTGCGGAAGGCGTCCAAGTGAGCGGCGGCGAGAGGCGGAGGCCCCCGGGGTCGACTCCGCGGCCCCGGGTCGGTGTGCGGGCCTCCAGAGCTCGATAAAGTAGTGGTGTCGCTAGCGGTCGAGAAGGCACTTTTCGACGCCTACTGCCACCCCCACATGGCGGTAGGCGCAAAACTGGAAAATCGCCGACCAGAAATGTCGCTTCGTATAATCGACGTTTTTTTTGACCACCATTTTCAGGTGTCGGAGGTGGGTCTGGACGAATACCAACACCATTTCTGGGGTTTCACAACCGCCCGGCTTCTCCGACATATGTTGGAAAGGAGTAGCGATCGAGCGACGGGGGCTGTCGGTAGGCGGCCGCGGGTTGCATGTGTGCCCGGGACAGGCACCCCATCCAACTAAGGGGTGTCCCCCGGGGGCCAGGGGGACCTCGTCCAGGTCGGCCGGGCGCTTCCAGACGCCTACCGACACCGGTCAGGTCGGCGAGGCTCCCGGCGGCCCCGAGCGGGACCACAGGTTGCGGAAGGCGTCCAAGTGAGCGGCGGCGAGAGGCGGAGGCCCCCGGGGTCGACTCCGCGGCCCCCGGGTCGGTGTGCGGGCCTCCAGAGCTCGATAAAGTAGTGGTGTCGCTAGCGGTCGAGAAGGCACTTTTCGACGCCTACTGCCACCCCCACATGGCGGTAGGCGCAAAACTGGAAAATCGCCGACCAGAAATGTCGCTTCGTATAATCGACGTTTTTTTTGACCACCATTTTCAGGTGTCGGAGGTGGGTCTGGACGAATACCAACACCATTTCTGGGGTTTCACAACCGCCCGGCTTCTCCGACATATGTTGGAAAGGAGTAGCGATCGAGCGACGGGGGCTGTCGGTAGGCGGCCGCGGGTTGCATGTGTGCCCGGGACAGCACCCCCATCCAACTAAGGGGTGTCCCCCGGGGGCCAGGGGGACCTCGTCCAGGTCGGCCGGGCGCTTCCAGACGCCTACCGACACCGGTCAGGTCGGCGAGGCTCCCGGCGGCCCCGAGCGGGACCACAGGTTGCGGAAGGCGTCCAAGTGAGCGGCGGCGAGAGGCGGAGGCCCCCGGGGTCGACTCCGCGGCCCCCGGGTCGGTGTGCGGGCCTCCAGAGCTCGATAAAGTAGTGGTGTCGCTAGCGGTCGAGAAGGCACTTTTCGACGCCTACTGCCACCCCCACATGGCGGTAGGCGCAAAACTGGAAAATCGCCGACCAGAAATGTCGCTTCGTATAATCGACGTTTTTTTTGACCACCATTTTCAGGTGTCGGAGGTGGGTCTGGACGAATACCAACACCATTTCTGGGGTTTCACAACCGCCCGGCTTCTCCGACATATGTTGGAAAGGAGTAGCGATCGAGCGACGGGGGCTGTCGGTAGGCGGCCGCGGGTTGCATGTGTGCCCGGGACAGCACCCCCATCCAACTAAGGGGTGTCCCCCGGGGGCCAGGGGGACCTCGTCCAGGTCGGCCGGGCGCTTCCAGACGCCTACCGACACCGGTCAGGTCGGCGAGGCTCCCGGCGGCCCCGAGCGGGACCACAGGTTGCGGAAGGCGTCCAAGTGAGCGGCGGCGAGAGGCGGAGGCCCCCGGGGTCGACTCCGCGGCCCCCGGGTCGGTGTGCGGGCCTCCAGAGCTCGATAAAGTAGTGGTGTCGCTAGCGGTCGAGAAGGCACTTTTCGACGCCTACTGCCACCCCCACATGGCGGTAGGCGCAAAACTGGAAAATCGCCGACCAGAAATGTCGCTTCGTATAATCGACGTTTTTTTTGACCACCATTTTCAGGTGTCGGAGGTGGGTCTGGACGAATACCAACACCATTTCTGGGGTTTCACAACCGCCCGGCTTCTCCGACATATGTTGGAAAGGAGTAGCGATCGAGCGACGGGGGCTGTCGGTAGGCGGCCGCGGGTTGCATGTGTGCCCGGGACAGCACCCCCATCCAACTAAGGGGTGTCCCCCGGGGGCCAGGGGGACCTCGTCCAGGTCGGCCGGGCGCTTCCAGACGCCTACCGACACCGGTCAGGTCGGCGAGGCTCCCGGCGGCCCCGAGCGGGACCACAGGTTGCGGAAGGCGTCCAAGTGAGCGGCGGCGAGAGGCGGAGGCCCCCGGGGTCGACTCCGCGGCCCCCGGGTCGGTGTGCGGGCCTCCAGAGCTCGATAAAGTAGTGGTGTCGCTAGCGGTCGAGAAGGCACTTTTCGACGCCTACTGCCACCCCCACATGGCGGTAGGCGCAAAACTGGAAAATCGCCGACCAGAAATGTCGCTTCGTATAATCGACGTTTTTTTGACCACCATTTTCAGGTGTCGGAGGTGGGTCTGGACGAATACCAACACCATTTCTGGGGTTTCACAACCGCCCGGCTTCTCCGACATATGTTGGAAAGGAGTAGCGATCGAGCGACGGGGGCTGTCGGTAGGCGGCCGCGGGTTGCATGTGTGCCCGGGACAGCACCCCCATCCAACTAAGGGGTGTCCCCCGGGGGCCAGGGGGACCTCGTCCAGGTCGGCCGGGCGCTTCCAGACGCCTACCGACACCGGTCAGGTCGGCGAGGCTCCCGGCGGCCCCGAGCGGGACCACAGGTTGCGGAAGGCGTCCAAGTGAGCGGCGGCGAGAGGCGGAGGCCCCCGGGGTCGACTCCGCGGCCCCCGGGTCGGTGTGCGGGCCTCCAGAGCTCGATAAAGTAGTGGTGTCGCTAGCGGTCGAGAAGGCACTTTTCGACGCCTACTGCCACCCCCACATGGCGGTAGGTGTAAAATCGGAATAGACCGGACCAGGAATGTCGAGGGGGAAAAAAATGACAAAGTCCTGGTGTGCCTAGCCTACGAGAAGGCACTTTGCGACGCCTACCGACATCCCCATGTGGCAGTAGGCGTAAAACTGGAAAATCGCCGACCAGAAATGTCGCTTCGTATAATCGACGTTTTTTTTGACCACCATTTTCAGGTGTCGGAGGTGGGTCTGGACAAATACCAACACCATTTCTGGGGTTTTCCAGTTTGAAAGTTTTATAAAACATGTTCGGTAGGAAGCACACTTTGGTGTGTCGGTTCGTCGGAGCAGCGACTCTTTGCCTCGTGGTGGTCCGGAACGTCTCTACGGGCTTGTCGCAAAGGCGTCAGAAAGTGGCATCTCCGCCGCCTAGGGCTGTCACCGTTATCGCTGTCGCCCCGCGCTCCAACTTGTTTTGATCCGCCGCCTTCGTTCCTGCCAACCGTGCGCCCGCTCATCGTCGTTAGGTTATAATACGTGGTACGTGTGTGTGCTTCTCCGTGGACCTAGGGCTGCTCGACGTGTCGAACGATATGTTGGAACAACTAACGGCTCCTTTTCCTGGTTCCATAGTCGTCGTGGTACCCGCGTCGTCAGCCATATCTATGTCCACCATGTTTAGCCGATACGTTTGCTGCAGCTTCTGCTTCCGCCTCAGCGTTCGCCGCTCTCAGCCGCCGCTGTTGTTGCTGCCGTTCTGCCATTCAACCACTACCTGCGAATCTTTCGATGATCGGCCGAACGACCCATCGCTGTGCGACCGATAAATCCTCCGGATTAGGGAGAAACGCCGCCGCTCTCTGCCGCCGTCGAACGGAAAAACGTACATTGTAACGAACGAACGAACGAACGAACGAATTAACGAACGAGCGAACAAACAAACAAAAATAGCCGCGGGGGATGCACTATGTAGATCCTGATCCCCTTGTAACCATACGTACGTTGTTCGATGCTCTCCCGTCCTGGAAGTCGCCGCAGCAAACAGGAGGATGAGCAGCAGCAGGCGCCGCCGCCGTAACCGCCGCCTGCCTGCCGCCTCCTACTCCTGTCAGCGTCCGATCTCACAGCCGTGTGAACGTTCGCTGACACCCGATTTCTTTCCGTCTGGCAAAACCTTGGACGTCCCGCTCGCGGTACACGTGCTGCAGCGACTTCTCGTCCGACAACGCATAAGCGTCGACGTCTGCCGCCGCATCTTCTGATACGTGGACGGTGATAGCGCTAGTCCCTTCTTGCGCCACCTCCACCTTTGTTAGCGCCAAAGAAGATCGATCGAGCAGTCGTGGTCGCAGTCGATTAACCCGTTTTCACCGTCCGCAGTTCCCAAGCCGCCGATCAAGTCGTTGCTCTTCTTGTTCGTTCTTCCCATACCGTCGATTTGCACGGCTGCCGGATGAGCCATCCTCTGTCCGGCGAAGCGCTCACGTCAGTGATCGATACTTGCACCGACAGTCCTCCCGCTCGCGACTCGGTGCTCGAATCGGACTCGTTCGTTTTTATCTCGATGCGATTGTGAAAAGGGGGACCGGTCGTCAATGTCGTGTGTGTCGACGATGTTGTTCGCCCGGTCCGCCGCGTTGTTGTCGTTTTTTTTTTTTTTTTTTTTCCCCTAACGTTCGCCGTCGCACGGACGAAAGGGTGAGAAAAAAAAAAAGCTCGAAAAAGCCGCCCAAAAAAATCGGACCGAGGAGCCGCTTGCGAGAACGCGCCATGTGCACGTTGTCTCTCCTCGGTTTTCCGAGCACGAACACGACGCCGGTCGGTCGGTCGGTCGACGAAGGCGACGACGAAGGTGACGGGAAAATTTACGCCGCCGCTGCCCTGGTCCAGCTCCTCCCCGATGACGGCTGTGATGTTGACGTTGACGTTGGCGACGACGACGACGACGACGGAGACGACGACGACGACGAGACGGCATCGATGGCGACCACGATGACGACGACCTCGACGAGTTCAGTCTGCACCTTGACCTCCGATGTCCGTGTGCACTGCCGTCGTGCTGTTTGTCGTTTGTCGTATGTATCGCTGTCAAGGGTGCCGTTGTCGTTGTTGTTGTCGACGTTGTTGCTTGCTCTCTCGTCTCGGTCGGTTGGTACGTTGATGACGACGACGACGACGAAGACGACGACGACGACGACGAGACGGCATCGATGGCGACCACGATGACGACGACCTCGACGATTCCAGTCTGCACCTTGACCTCCGATGTCCGTGTGCACTGCCGTCGTGCTGTTTGTCGTTTGTCGTATGTATCGCTGTCAAGGGTGCCGTTGTCGATGTTGTTGTTGTCGACGCTGTCGTCTGTTCTCTCTTCTCGGCCGGCTGTGACGTGGACGTTGACGACGACGACGACGAGACGGAATCGATGGCGACCACGATGACGACGACCTCGGCGAGTTCAGTCTGCACCTTGACCCTCGATGTCCGTGTGCACTGCCGTCGTGCTGCTTGTCGTTTGTCGTATGTATCGCTGTCAAGGGTGCCGTTGTCGTTGTTGTTGTCGACGTTGGTCGCTTTCGTTCTTTGAGTCTCGGTCTCGGTCCAAGTCAGGGGAGAAACAAAAAAGAGGCCATCAGCGCGGGCAGCGCGCTTCTACTGACGGCGAACCTCCTCGAAAAACAAATAAACACGTGCCCGTCGTTGTAGTTGTCTGTCTTATGTCGGTCGGTCGGTCGGTCGGTCTGTCGTTCTGTCGAAACAAAGTCCCAAATTCCAACGATACCTGGTTGATCCTGCCAGTAGTCATATGCTTGTCTCAAAGCTTAAGCCATGCAAGTGTAAGTTCACGCCACGCATTAGAACGGGCGAAACCGCGAATGGCTCAGGAACCGGACCTAATCCTCGGGACCGTATTCCTCCTCGGAGGCGATGGATAACTGTGGCAATTCTAGAGCTAATACATGTGACACAGGCCGCGATCGGTCGGCGCGCCGTCGTCGCCACGCCTCGCGCGCTGGCACCCGCGTCGGCCGTTCCGGGTCGCGGCGCTACATATTAGACTGAGACCGATGCGCGTCATTCCGTCCTCCCGTCGTCGGCGTTCCCGCTCGCGGGTCCGTTCGGTGGCGGGGCTCATAGGGCGGCGCGCTCCGCTTTGGTGACTCTGGATAACTCACTGGTCGATCGCACGAGCTTTCACGCCCGGCGACGGGTCTCTCGAGGGTCCGCCCTATCAACTGTCGACGGTCGGTTAAGTGCCTACCGTGGTTACTACGGGTAACGGGGAATCGGGGTTCGATTCCGGAGAGGGAGCATGCGAAACGGCTACCACATCCAAGGAAGGCAGCAGGCGCGCAAATTACCCACTCCCGGCACGGGGAGGTAGTGACGAAAAATAACGACGCGGGACTCTGTCGAGGCCCCGCGATCGGAATGAGTACACTTCAAATCCGTTAACGAGGACCAACCGGAGGGCAAGTCTGGTGCCAGCAGCCGCGGTAATTCCAGCTCCGGTAGCGTATATTAAAGTTGTTGCGGTTAAAAAGCTCGTAGTCCGAACTCGGGTTCGTGGTCGCGCAAGCGGCCCCGGGGCGGCGGCGCCATCGTCCGTCGTTGACTTTGGTCGTCCGTTCGCATTCCCGGCCCTTTCCGCCGGTGTCAACCGCTAGCATACCCGCCACGCGGTCCTGCCGGCGAGGTGGACGAGGAGGTCGTGATCGGGATCCGGGAAAAAAAAAAACAAGTGGTCGTCGGTTCGGTTCCGGGAGTAGTCTAACGGGGGGGTGCTACGTGTGTGTGTTTGGGTGTGTTCATTCGCATCCCCGCACTCTGACCCCCGCGCTTCTCTCCCTCTCCCTTTCCGCGCGTTCCTCTTTTTTTTTGAACCCCCCGGTCCGCTCCGAGTCCCTGCTTCGTGTCTTGTCTGCGCGCGTGTTGCGGTCGGCGGTTTCTCCTCCAAGGGTGCTCTTAACCGAGTGTCCGCGGCGGCCGGTACGTTCACTTTGAAAAAATTAGAGTGCTCAGAGCGGGCTGTTCAAGCTTGCATACGATAAGCATGGAATGATGGAAGAGGGCCTCGTCTACGTCTGTCGGTCTCCGTCTACGGCGAGGCAATGATCGAAGGGAGCGGTCGGGGCCACTCGTATTGCGACGTTAGAGGTGAAATTCTTGGATCGTCGCAAGACGAACTGCAGCGATGGCGTGTGGCAAGCACGTTTTCCTCGATCAAGAGCGAAAGTCGGAGGTTCGAAGACGATCAGATACCGTCGTAGTTCCGACCGTAAACGATGCCGACCGGCGATCCGCCGGCGTTCGCTTCCATGACCCGGCGGGTAGCCTGCGGGAAACCAGAGTTCGGTTCCGGGGGGAGTATGGTTGCAAAGCTGAAACTTAAAGGAATTGACGGAAGGGCACCACCAGGAGTGGAGCCTGCGGCTTAATTTGACTCAACACGGGAAAACTCACCCGGTCCGGACACCGGTAGGATTGACAGATCGATAGCTCTTTCTCGATTCGGTGGGTGGTGGTGCATGGCCGTTCTTAGTTGGTGGAGCGATCCGTCTGGTTGATTCCGATAACGAACGAGACTCCGGCCTGCTAACTAGTGCGCCGATGTCAGTGATTTTTACGGCGGGCTCGGCGTCCTCCGTGGCGCTCGGGTCCGGGTCGGTTTTCTCACGCACTTCTTAGAGGGACGGGTGGCAGAAAGCCACACGAGGCGGAGCGATAACAGGTCTGTGATGCCCTTAGATGTCCGGGGCCGCACGCGCGCTACACTGGAGGTATCAGCGGGGACTTCGCCCCGGCCCGAGAGGGTTGGGAAACCTCTGAACCACCTCCCGTGATAGGGATCGGGGCCTGTAACCAACCCCGTGAACGAGGAATTCCCGGTAGGCGCGGGTCAACAGCCCGCGTCGATCACGTCCCTGCCCTTTGTACACACCGCCCGTCGCTACTACCGATCGAACGGTCCGGTGAGGTCCTCGGATCTGGCCGACGACGCCGCCGGGCAGTGCGCGACGTGTCCGTCACGACACTCGTGCATCTACGCCTCGGCGTTCGATGCCTGGAGAAGACGACCGAACCCGATCGTTTAGAGGAAGTAAAAGTCGTAACAAGGTTTCCGTAGGTGAACCTGCGGAAGGATCATTACCGTTTTCCCGTTCGAGACTGGTTTGTTGTTTTCCGGCCTACCTCCTCTGTCTGTCGGCGTCAACGCCTCGAATGCGCGCAAACAAACCTATAAAAGGCGGAGCGAGAGATAGATTTGTGGTGACGCGGAGGTTTTTAAAGCCCCAGCTCTTCTTGCTTGCTTCCGCGTCTTACCACCTGTTTGTTTTTTCGCCCACCGCAAGTGATGGCCGCTTCTTCTTTGCCTTGTCGCCGCTTTATCGTTTTTTGTTTTTTTTGCAGCCGCTGTGCCACCGCCGCTAGCTAAAAACAAACTACTCGCGACATTGCAATGCCGTCACGCCTCCTCGCACAGACCTCCTCGCACACTACTAAATCTATATAAACAAAAACTAATATAAAAAACCCAAGTGCTGAACCCTGGACGGGGGATCACTCGGCTCGTCCGTCGATGAAGAGCGCGGCCAGCCGCGAGAACTGATGCGAATTGCAGGACTCAGTGAACATCGACACCTCGAACGCACATTGCGGCCCCGAGATCCCTTGTCTCGGGGCCACGTCCGGTCGAGAGGCGGAACGTTACATGTCTTTCTCCGTTAACGAAACGACATCTTGCCGTCCCCGTGCCCGCCCGGTCCTCGGCACGGTGGTAACCGGGACGTCGCAGGAGCGAGTGACGAGGGGGAAGAAAAATAAAAAAAGAATTGACTCCTTTCAATGTCTTTTTTTTTTTTAAAACCCTCTCCGGCCTCCTCCTTCGTCTCCCGCTGGCAGACCGCGGAGTCTTTTCCCTTTTCGACCGCGTGAAGAAACACTGTGGAGGAGGAGCAGGAGGAGTCTGTCCGAAAGCAGCCGAAGGGAGAACAAAACAAAAAAAAAAGCACCGACCTAACCGACTGCCGACGTAAGCGCCGCCTGCTCGTCTCGCTCTCTGCCTCATGAAGGTGTCTCTCAGCGACGCCTCGAGCAGCGCGACGAGCACGGCCGTCGCACCGTAAAAAGGTGGCCGCGTCGTAGGCAACGTCGGATGGGGAGGACCCACGCTTTTTTTTTAATTGTTGGCTTCTTCATTTTCGGTCGGACGGGCGCTATATCGGCCAGCCGTCGTCACACGGAGGGTACCGATCGAGATTCCTCTCCTCCAAACACCACACTCTACTAAAAACCGCCGCCCTCGGCTCGGACGAGACGACCCGCTGAACTTAAGCATATCGCTAAGCGGAGGAAAAGAAACCAACCGGGATTCCCTTAGTAACGGCGAGTGAACCGGGAGAAGCCCAACGCCGAATCCCGTCGCAAGTTAAAGGCTTCGGGACGTGTGGCGCATGGGTCGAAGGCAGCCGTTCGTTTTCGTCTCGCATAGTTCGGAGTTCCCTCGATCGGGGCCGCCCGCGGCGGGTGCCAGGCCCATTCGGTGCGGACGGCGAGCGACGGCCTTCGATCCGAGAGTCGGGTTGCTTGGGAACGCAGCCCAAATCGGGTGGTAAGCTCCATCCAAGGCTAAATACCGGGACGAGTCCGATAGTCGACAAGTACCGTGAGGGAAAGTTGAAAAGAACTTTGGAGAGAGAGTTCAAGAGAACGTGAAACCGCCCAGGGGTAAACGGGTGGGACCGCTCACCGCGATCGCGGGGGGACTCAGTCCGGTGCTGCCTAGGCTCGAGCCCAAACTCGATGTGTGTTCTTGAAAGAGAGGCCGTCGCGGCACAGGTCGTCGTTCGTCGTGTCCGCGGGGAACTCGTTCTCCGCGGGCCAGCTTTTGTGCCCGCGTCGCCGACGAAGGAGACGGGCCGCGTGGATAGCGGGAAGGGAAACGTGGTGACGACCGCGGCGTCGGTAGGTGGCTGCGTCGGTTGGCTGCGACGGAGGGGACTCGTCCTCTCGATCGCTGCTGCCGCCGGGCCCTAACCCGCCGCATCCGTCGCCGCCGCTTCTTCTTTCCTCCTGCTCCCTCCGCGCGCGACTCCGCTGCACCCGTCCCCTTCTCATCGCTCGGCGTAATCATGGCGCGGGCGCTTCGGCGCGACCTCCGCGCGGCCGGCACCGGACGCACTTCCCCTCCGGTCCGTCGTCGCGACCCGTTCCCGGCGTGCAGGTCGAACACGCGGGTTTTTTTCCGTAGGCGGCAGGCGTTTCATCACCCTGAAAACCCCCGTCTTCCCACCTTGTGAAGTCGGGGGCCACCGGCCGTCGGGCCCGCGAACGTAACTGCCCCTTTCTGCCGGGAACGGAGGAAATCTGACACGATCCGTTACACGTGGCGAGCCGGTCCGTTTTGATCCCGCCGGAAGTCGCGTGCGGGCGACGCACTCTGTGTGTCGCTCCTTAGGCGCCCCACCGTCTCGGGCGCGTGCGCGATGAGAGGCGGGATAGGACTGGCGCGGCCTCGCCGTCACGCACCTCGCCGACGTTTCGGGTTCTTGTCGGGGGCAACCCCGCCCGCGCCCGTTTCCGTTTCCGGAGAGGTCGCTCGGCGACGCTTTTTTACTCGAGCCGCCCGCCACCCCGGGTCAGCGACGTGCATCGGCAACCCACCCGACCCGTCTTGAAACACGGACCGAGGAGTCCTGGCCGTTCGCGAGTCGTAGGGGCCACCTCTGACTAACCCCGAAGGCGAAGCGAAAGCGAGAGAGCGTGTAGGAGGGCGTCGATCGGGAGAGGTGTCGTGGCAAAGTCGTCCGGGGGTCGTCGGGGGGTGTCGTCGGTCTCGTGCCGTCGTCTTCTCCTCGCCTCACCCGCCTCCGAGCCGTGCCCGATCCCGCCGGCGCGGCGTTTTCGGCCTTCCGCCGTCGCTGCTGCGGTGCCCGCAACTTTTCCTTTTTTCTCTCTTCCCGAGAGAGATAGGAGAGGGAAGGCTCGTGGCTGACGTGCGGTTGTTTTTCCCTCCTCCCCGAGAGGGGACCGGCGCATCTTCCAAAAAGGGGAATTGCCGGGCGCCAGCTTCCATATCCTCCTTCCGCCCATCGGTGAGATCCCGCGGCTTGAACTAGTCCTATTTTGTCGTCGAGTTTAGGCGCTGCGCGCGGGCGCATCACCCCCGGGTCGGTTTCCCCTTTTTCCGAGTACGACTCGGCCGACTCTGGCGTAGCGAGCGACCAGGGACCCGAAAGATGGCGATCCACGCCCGGTCGGGATGAAGCCAGAGGAAACTCTGGTGGAAGTCCGAAGCGCCTCTGACGTGCAAATCGATCGTCGGAACCGGGTGTAGGGGCGAAAGACCAATCGAGCCGTCTAGTAGCTGGTTCCCTCCGAAGTTTCCCTCAGGATAGCTGGCGCTCGATCGTCGCAATTCCATCCGGTAAAGCGAACGATTGGAGGCCCCGGGGCCGTTCACGGCCTCGACCTACTCTCGAACTCGGAACGGGTGGAACGGGCCGACTCTCCCGAACGACGGAGCCGACCCATCCGGCCGCCGCCGCCAGCACGCTTCGCTGGGCGGTTGGTCACCTCGAATGCGAGTGCCAAGTGGGCCACTTTTGGTAAGCAGAACTGGCGCTGTGGGATGAACCAAACGTCCGGCTAAGGTGCCTAACGCGACGCCCATGAGATCCCCGAAAGGGTGTCGGTCGATATAGACAGCAGGACGGTGGCCACGGAAGTCGGAATCCGCTAAGGAGTGTGTAACAACTCACCTGCCGAATCGACCGGCCCCGAAAATGGATGGCGCTGGAGCGACGGACCGATGCCGGACCGTCGCGGCGAGGAGCGATGAACTTTCGCGCCGAAACGATGCCGCGACGAGTAGGAGGGCGCCGCGGCGAGCACGGAAGCCTAGGGCGCGAGCCCGGGTGGAGCCGACCGCGGGTGCAGATCTCGGTGGTAGTAGCAAATATTCGAACGAGACCTTCGAAGACCGAAGTGGAGAAGGGTTCCGTGCCAACGGCGGTCGAGCACGGGTCAGTCGGTCCTAAGACGCGGGCGAAAGTCTTCCCGAAAGGCGCCGGATCCGTTATGAAAGTGAAAGGAAAGCGAATCG
>NW_027633102.1:252635-262635 GCF_053919585.1 Euprymna scolopes
CGGGGGCCAGGGGGACCTCGTCCAGGTCGGCCGGGCGCTTCCAGACGCCTACCGACACCGGTCAGGTCGGCGAGGCTCCCGGCGGCCCCGAGCGGGACCACAGGTTGCGGAAGGCGTCCAAGTGAGCGGCGGCGAGAGGCGGAGGCCCCCGGGGTCGACTCCGCGGCCCCCGGGTCGGTGTGCGGGCCTCCAGAGCTCGATAAAGTAGTGGTGTCGCTAGCGGTCGAGAAGGCACTTTTCGACGCCTACTGCCACCCCCACATGGCGGTAGGCGCAAAACTGGAAAATCGCCGACCAGAAATGTCGCTTCGTATAATCGACGTTTTTTTTGACCACCATTTTCAGGTGTCGGAGGTGGGTCTGGACGAATACCAACACCATTTCTGGGGTTTCACAACCGCCCGGCTTCTCCGACATATGTTGGAAAGGAGTAGCGATCGAGCGACGGGGGCTGTCGGTAGGCGGCCGCGGGTTGCATGTGTGCCCGGGACAGCACCCCCATCCAACTAAGGGGTGTCCCCCGGGGGCCAGGGGGACCTCGTCCAGGTCGGCCGGGCGCTTCCAGACGCCTACCGACACCGGTCAGGTCGGCGAGGCTCCCGGCGGCCCCGAGCGGGACCACAGGTTGCGGAAGGCGTCCAAGTGAGCGGCGGCGAGAGGCGGAGGCCCCCGGGGTCGACTCCGCGGCCCCCGGGTCGGTGTGCGGGCCTCCAGAGCTCGATAAAGTAGTGGTGTCGCTAGCGGTCGAGAAGGCACTTTTCGACGCCTACTGCCACCCCCACATGGCGGTAGGTGTAAAATCGGAATAGACCGGACCAGGAATGTCGAGGGGGAAAAAAATGACAAAGTCCTGGTGTGCCTAGCCTACGAGAAGGCACTTTGCGACGCCTACCGACATCCCCATGTGGCAGTAGGCGTAAAACTGGAAAATCGCCGACCAGAAATGTCGCTTCGTATAATCGACGTTTTTTTTGACCACCATTTTCAGGTGTCGGAGGTGGGTCTGGACAAATACCAACACCATTTCTGGGGTTTTCCAGTTTGAAAGTTTTATAAAACATGTTCGGTAGGAAGCACACTTTGGTGTGTCGGTTCGTCGGAGCAGCGACTCTTTGCCTCGTGGTGGTCCGGAACGTCTCTACGGGCTTGTCGCAAAGGCGTCAGAAAGTGGCATCTCCGCCGCCTAGGGCTGTCACCGTTATCGCTGTCGCCCCGCGCTCCAACTTGTTTTGATCCGCCGCCTTCGTTCCTGCCAACCGTGCGCCCGCTCATCGTCGTTAGGTTATAATACGTGGTACGTGTGTGTGCTTCTCCGTGGACCTAGGGCTGCTCGACGTGTCGAACGATATGTTGGAACAACTAACGGCTCCTTTTCCTGGTTCCATAGTCGTCGTGGTACCCGCGTCGTCAGCCATATCTATGTCCACCATGTTTAGCCGATACGTTTGCTGCAGCTTCTGCTTCCGCCTCAGCGTTCGCCGCTCTCAGCCGCCGCTGTTGTTGCTGCCGTTCTGCCATTCAACCACTACCTGCGAATCTTTCGATGATCGGCCGAACGACCCATCGCTGTGCGACCGATAAATCCTCCGGATTAGGGAGAAACGCCGCCGCTCTCTGCCGCCGTCGAACGGAAAAACGTACATTGTAACGAACGAACGAACGAACGAACGAATTAACGAACGAGCGAACAAACAAACAAAAATAGCCGCGGGGGATGCACTATGTAGATCCTGATCCCCTTGTAACCATACGTACGTTGTTCGATGCTCTCCCGTCCTGGAAGTCGCCGCAGCAAACAGGAGGATGAGCAGCAGCAGGCGCCGCCGCCGTAACCGCCGCCTGCCTGCCGCCTCCTACTCCTGTCAGCGTCCGATCTCACAGCCGTGTGAACGTTCGCTGACACCCGATTTCTTTCCGTCTGGCAAAACCTTGGACGTCCCGCTCGCGGTACACGTGCTGCAGCGACTTCTCGTCCGACAACGCATAAGCGTCGACGTCTGCCGCCGCATCTTCTGATACGTGGACGGTGATAGCGCTAGTCCCTTCTTGCGCCACCTCCACCTTTGTTAGCGCCAAAGAAGATCGATCGAGCAGTCGTGGTCGCAGTCGATTAACCCGTTTTCACCGTCCGCAGTTCCCAAGCCGCCGATCAAGTCGTTGCTCTTCTTGTTCGTTCTTCCCATACCGTCGATTTGCACGGCTGCCGGATGAGCCATCCTCTGTCCGGCGAAGCGCTCACGTCAGTGATCGATACTTGCACCGACAGTCCTCCCGCTCGCGACTCGGTGCTCGAATCGGACTCGTTCGTTTTTATCTCGATGCGATTGTGAAAAGGGGGACCGGTCGTCAATGTCGTGTGTGTCGACGATGTTGTTCGCCCGGTCCGCCGCGTTGTTGTCGTTTTTTTTTTTTTTTTTTTTCCCCTAACGTTCGCCGTCGCACGGACGAAAGGGTGAGAAAAAAAAAAAAGCTCGAAAAAGCCGCCCAAAAAAATCGGACCGAGGAGCCGCTTGCGAGAACGCGCCATGTGCACGTTGTCTCTCCTCGGTTTTCCGAGCACGAACACGACGCCGGTCGGTCGGTCGGTCGACGAAGGCGACGACGAAGGTGACGGGAAAATTTACGCCGCCGCTGCCCTGGTCCAGCTCCTCCCCGATGACGGCTGTGATGTTGACGTTGACGTTGGCGACGACGACGACGGACGGACGGAGACGACGCGGACGACGAGACGGCATCGATGGCGACCACGATGACGACGACCTCGACGAGTTCAGTCTGCACCTTGACCTCCGATGTCCGTGTGCACTGCCGTCGTGCTGTTTGTCGTTTGTCGTATGTATCGCTGTCAAGGGTGCCGTTGTCGTTGTTGTTGTCGACGTTGTTGCTTGCTCTCTCGTCCTCGGTCGGTTGGTACGTTGATGACGACGACGACGACGAAGACGACGACGACGACGACGAGACGGCATCGATGGCGACCACGATGACGACGACCTCGACGATTCCAGTCTGCACCTTGACCTCCGATGTCCGTGTTGCACTGCCGTCGTGCTGTTTGTCGTTTGTCGTATGTATCGCTGTCAAGGGTGCCGTTGTCGATGTTGTTGTTGTCGACGCTGTCGTCTGTTCTCTCTTCTCGGCCGGCTGTGACGTGGACTGTTGACGACGACGACGAAGAGACGGAATCGATGGCGACCACGATGACGACGACCTCGGCGAGTTCAGTCTGCACCTTGACCCTCGATGTCCGTGTGCACTGCCGTCGTGCTGCTTGTAGTTTGTCGTATGTATCGCTGTCAAGGGTGCCGTTGTCGTTGTTGTTGTCGACGTTGGTCGCTTTCGTTCTTTGAGTCTCGGTCTCGGTCCAAGTCAGGGAGAAACAAAAAAGAGGCCATCAGCGCGGGCAGCGCGCTTCTACTGACGGCGAACCTCCTCGAAAAACAAATAAACACGTGCCCGTCGTTGTAGTTGTCTGTCTTATGTCGGTCGGTCGGTCGGTCGGTCTTGTCGTTCTGTCGAAACAAAGTCCCAAATTCCAACGATACCTGGTTGATCCTGCCATGACTAGTCATATGCTTGTCTCAAAGCTTAAGCCATGCAAGTGTAAGTTCACGCCACGCATTAGAACGGGCGAAACCGCGAATGGCTCAGGAACCGGACCTAATCCTCGGGACCGTATTCCTCCTCGGAGGCGATGGATAACTGTGGCCAATTTCTAGAGCTAATACATGTGACACAGGCCGCGAATCGGTCGGCGCGCCGTCGTCGCCACGCCTCGCGCGCTGGCACCCGCGTCGGCCGTTCCGGGTCGCGGCGCTACATATTAGACTGAGACCGATGCGCGTCATTCCGTCCCTCCCGTCGTCGGCGTTCCCGCTCGCGGGTCCGTTCGGTGGCGGGGCTCATAGGGCGGCGCGCTCCGCTTTGGTGACTCTGGATAACTCACTGGTCGATCGCACGAGCTTTCACGCCCGGCGACGGGTCTCTCGAGGGTCCGCCCTATCAACTGTCGACGGTCGGTTAAGTGCCTACCGTGGTTACTACGGGTAACGGGGAATCGGGGTTCGATTCCGGAGAGGGAGCATGCGAAACGGCTACCACATCCAAGGAAGGCAGCAGGCGCGCAAATTACCCACTCCCGGCACGGGGAGGTAGTGACGAAAAATAACGACGCGGGACTCTGTCGAGGCCACCGCGATCGGAATGAGTACACTTCAAATCCGTTAACGAGGACCAACCGGAGGGCAAGTCTGGTGCCAGCAGCCGCGGTAATTCCAGCTCCGGTAGCGTATATTAAAGTTGTTTGCGGTTAAAAAGCTCGTAGTCCGAACTCGGGTTCGTGGTCGCGCAAGCGGCCCCGGGGGCGGCGGCGCCATCGTCCGTCGTTGACTTTGGTCGTCCGTTCGCATTCCCTGGCCTTTCCGCCGGTGTCAACCGGCTAGCATACCCGCCACGCGGGTCCTGCCGGCGAGGTGGACGAGGAGGTCGTGATCGGGATCCGGGAAAAAAAAAAAACAAGTGGTCGTCGGTTCGGTTCCGGGAGTAGTCTAACGGGGGGGGTGCTACGTGTGTGTGTTTGGGTGTGTTCATTCGCAATCCCCGCACTCTGACCCCCGCGCTTCTCTCCCTCTCCCTTTCCGCGCGTTCCTCTTTTTTTTTGAACCCCCCGGTCCGCTCCGAGTCCCTGCTTCGTGTCTTGTCTGCGCGCGTGTTGCGGTCGGCGGTTTCTCCTCCAAGGGTGCTCTTAACCGAGTGTCCGCGGCGGCCGGTACGTTCACTTTGAAAAAATTAGAGTGCTCAGAGCGGGCTGTTCAAGCTTGCATACGATAAGCATGGAATGATGGAAGAGGGCCTCGTCTACGTCTGTCGGTCTCCGTCTACGGCGAGGCAATGATCGAAGGGAGCGGTCGGGGCCACTCGTATTGCGACGTTAGAGGTGAAATTCTTGGATCGTCGCAAGACGAACTGCAGCGATGGCGTGTGGCAAGCACGTTTTCCTCGATCAAGAGCGAAAGTCGGAGGTTCGAAGACGATCAGATACCGTCGTAGTTCCGACCGTAAACGATGCCGACCGGCGATCCGCCGGCGTTCGCTTCCATGACCCGGCGGGGTAGCCTGCGGGAAACCAGAGTTCGGTTCCGGGGGGAGTATGGTTGCAAAGCTGAAACTTAAAGGAATTGACGGAAGGGCACCACCAGGAGTGGAGCCTGCGGCTTAATTTGACTCAACACGGGAAAACTCACCCGGTCCGGACACCGGTAGGATTGACAGATCGATAGCTCTTTCTCGATTCGGTGGGTGGTGGTGCATGGCCGTTCTTAGTTGGTGGAGCGATCCGTCTGGTTGATTCCGATAACGAACGAGACTCCGGCCTGCTAACTAGTGCGCCGATGTCAGTGATTTTTACGGCGGGCTCGGCGTCCTCCGTGGCGCTCGGGTCCGGGTCGGTTTTCTCACGCACTTCTTAGAGGGACGGGTGGCAGAAAGCCACACGAGGCGGAGCGATAACAGGTCTGTGATGCCCTTAGATGTCCGGGGCCGCACGCGCGCTACACTGGAGGTATCAGCGGGGACTTCGCCCCGGCCCGAGAGGGTTGGGAAACCTCTGAACCACCTCCCGTGATAGGGATCGGGGCCTGTAACCAACCCCGTGAACGAGGAATTCCCGGTAGGCGCGGGTCAACAGCCCGCGTCGATCACGTCCCTGCCCTTTGTACACACCGCCCGTCGCTACTACCGATCGAACGGTCCGGTGAGGTCCTCGGATCTGGCCGACGACGCCGCCGGGCAGTGCGCGACGTGTCCGTCACGACACTCGTGCATCTACGCCTCGGCGTTCGATGCCTGGAGAAGACGACCGAACCCGATCGTTTAGAGGAAGTAAAAGTCGTAACAAGGTTTCCGTAGGTGAACCTGCGGAAGGATCATTACCGTTTTCCCGTTCGAGACTGGTTTGTTGTTTTCCGGCCTACCTCCTCTGTCTGTCGGCGTCAACGCCTCGAATGCGCGCAAACAAACCTATAAAAGGCGGAGCGAGAGATAGATTTGTGGTGACGCGGAGGTTTTTAAAGCCCCAGCTCTTCTTGCTTGCTTCCGCGTCTTACCACCTGTTTGTTTTTTCGCCCACCGCAAGTGATGGCCGCTTCTTCTTTGCCTTGTCGCCGCTTTATCGTTTTTTGTTTTTTTTGCAGCCGCTGTGCCACCGCCGCTAGCTAAAAACAAACTACTCGCGACATTGCAATGCCGTCACGCCTCCTCGCACAGACCTCCTCGCACACTACTAAATCTATATAAACAAAAACTAATATAAAAAACCCAAGTGCTGAACCCTGGACGGGGGATCACTCGGCTCGTCCGTCGATGAAGAGCGCGGCCAGCCGCGAGAACTGATGCGAATTGCAGGACTCAGTGAACATCGACACCTCGAACGCACATTGCGGCCCCGAGATCCCTTGTCTCGGGGCCACGTCCGGTCGAGAGGCGGAACGTTACATGTCTTTCTCCGTTAACGAAACGACATCTTGCCGTCCCCGTGCCCGCCCGGTCCTCGGCACGGTGGTAACCGGGACGTCGCAGGAGCGAGTGACGAGGGGGAAGAAAAATAAAAAAAGAATTGACTCCTTTCAATGTCTTTTTTTTTTTTAAAACCCTCTCCGGCCTCCTCCTTCGTCTCCCGCTGGCAGACCGCGGAGTCTTTTCCCTTTTCGACCGCGTGAAGAAACACTGTGGAGGAGGAGCAGGAGGAGTCTGTCCGAAAGCAGCCGAAGGGAGAACAAAACAAAAAAAAAAGCACCGACCTAACCGACTGCCGACGTAAGCGCCGCCTGCTCGTCTCGCTCTCTGCCTCATGAAGGTGTCTCTCAGCGACGCCTCGAGCAGCGCGACGAGCACGGCCGTCGCACCGTAAAAAGGTGGCCGCGTCGTAGGCAACGTCGGATGGGGAGGACCCACGCTTTTTTTTTAATTGTTGGCTTCTTCATTTTCGGTCGGACGGGCGCTATATCGGCCAGCCGTCGTCACACGGAGGGTACCGATCGAGATTCCTCTCCTCCAAACACCACACTCTACTAAAAACCGCCGCCCTCGGCTCGGACGAGACGACCCGCTGAACTTAAGCATATCGCTAAGCGGAGGAAAAGAAACCAACCGGGATTCCCTTAGTAACGGCGAGTGAACCGGGAGAAGCCCAACGCCGAATCCCGTCGCAAGTTAAAGGCTTCGGGACGTGTGGCGCATGGGTCGAAGGCAGCCGTTCGTTTTCGTCTCGCATAGTTCGGAGTTCCCTCGATCGGGGCCGCCCGCGGCGGGTGCCAGGCCCATTCGGTGCGGACGGCGAGCGACGGCCTTCGATCCGAGAGTCGGGTTGCTTGGGAACGCAGCCCAAATCGGGTGGTAAGCTCCATCCAAGGCTAAATACCGGGACGAGTCCGATAGTCGACAAGTACCGTGAGGAAAGTTGAAAAGAACTTTGGAGAGAGAGTTCAAGAGAACGTGAAACCGCCCAGGGGTAAACGGGTGGGACCGCTCACCGCGATCGCGGGGGGACTCAGTCCGGTGCTGCCTAGGCTCGAGCCCAAACTCGATGTGTGTTCTTGAAAGAGAGGCCGTCGCGGCACAGGTCGTCGTTCGTCGTGTCCGCGGGGAACTCGTTCTCCGCGGGCCAGCTTTTGTGCCCGCGTCGCCGACGAAGGAGACGGGCCGCGTGGATAGCGGGAAGGGAAACGTGGTGACGACCGCGGCGTCGGTAGGTGGCTGCGTCGGTTGGCTGCGACGGAGGGGACTCGTCCTCTCGATCGCTGCTGCCGCCGGGCCCTAACCCGCCGCATCCGTCGCCGCCGCTTCTTCTTTCCTCCTGCTCCCTCCGCGCGCGACTCCGCTGCACCCGTCCCCTTCTCATCGCTCGGCGTAATCATGGCGCGGGCGCTTCGGCGCGACCTCCGCGCGGCCGGCACCGGACGCACTTCCCCTCCGGTCCGTCGTCGCGACCCGTTCCCGGCGTGCAGGTCGAACACGCGGGTTTTTTTCCGTAGGCGGCAGGCGTTTCATCACCCTGAAAACCCCCGTCTTCCCACCTTGTGAAGTCGGGGGCCACCGGCCGTCGGGCCCGCGAACGTAACTGCCCCTTTCTGCCGGGAACGGAGGAAATCTGACACGATCCGTTACACGTGGCAGCCGGTCCGTTTTGATCCCGCCGGAAGTCGCGTGCGGGCGACGCACTCTGTGTGTCGCTCCTTAGGCGCCCCACCGTCTCGGGCGCGTGCGCGATGAGAGGCGGGATAGGACTGGCGCGGCCTCGCCGTCACGCACCTCGCCGACGTTTCGGGTTCTTGTCGGGGGCAACCCCGCCCGCGCCCGTTTCCGTTTCCGGAGAGGTCGCTCGGCGACGCTTTTTTACTCGAGCCGCCCGCCACCCCGGGTCAGCGACGTGCATCGGCAACCCACCCGACCCGTCTTGAAACACGGACCGAGGAGTCCTGGCCGTTCGCGAGTCGTAGGGGCCACCTCTGACTAACCCCGAAGGCGAAGCGAAAGCGAGAGAGCGTGTAGGAGGGCGTCGATCGGGAGAGGTGTCGTGGCAAAGTCGTCCGGGGGTCGTCGGGGGGTGTCGTCGGTCTCGTGCCGTCGTCTTCTCCTCGCCTCACCCGCCTCCGAGCCGTGCCCGATCCCGCCGGCGCGGCGTTTTCGGCCTTCCGCCGTCGCTGCTGCGGTGCCCGCAACTTTTCCTTTTTTCTCTCTTCCCGAGAGAGATAGGAGAGGGAAGGCTCGTGGCTGACGTGCGGTTGTTTTTCCCTCCTCCCCGAGAGGGGACCGGCGCATCTTCCAAAAAGGGGAATTGCCGGGCGCCAGCTTCCATATCCTCCTTCCGCCCATCGGTGAGATCCCGCGGCTTGAACTAGTCCTATTTTGTCGTCGAGTTTAGGCGCTGCGCGCGGGCGCATCACCCCCGGGTCGGTTTCCCCTTTTTCCGAGTACGACTCGGCCGACTCTGGCGTAGCGAGCGACCAGGGACCCGAAAGATGGCGATCCACGCCCGGTCGGGATGAAGCCAGAGGAAACTCTGGTGGAAGTCCGAAGCGCCTCTGACGTGCAAATCGATCGTCGGAACCGGGTGTAGGGGCGAAAGACCAATCGAGCCGTCTAGTAGCTGGTTCCCTCCGAAGTTTCCCTCAGGATAGCTGGCGCTCGATCGTCGCAATTCCATCCGGTAAAGCGAACGATTGGAGGCCCCGGGGCCGTTCACGGCCTCGACCTACTCTCGAACTCGGAACGGGTGGAACGGGCCGACTCTCCCGAACGACGGAGCCGACCCATCCGGCCGCCGCCGCCAGCACGCTTCGCTGGGCGGTTGGTCACCTCGAATGCGAGTGCCAAGTGGGCCACTTTTGGTAAGCAGAACTGGCGCTGTGGGATGAACCAAACGTCCGGCTAAGGTGCCTAACGCGACGCCCATGAGATCCCCGAAAGGGTGTCGGTCGATATAGACAGCAGGACGGTGGCCACGGAAGTCGGAATCCGCTAAGGAGTGTGTAACAACTCACCTGCCGAATCGACCGGCCCCGAAAATGGATGGCGCTGGAGCGACGGACCGATGCCGGACCGTCGCGGCGAGGAGCGATGAACTTTCGCGCCGAAACGATGCCGCGACGAGTAGGAGGGCGCCGCGGCGAGCACGGAAGCCTAGGGCGCGAGCCCGGGTGGAGCCGACCGCGGGTGCAGATCTCGGTGGTAGTAGCAAATATTCGAACGAGACCTTCGAAGACCGAAGTGGAGAAGGGTTCCGTGCCAACGGCGGTCGAGCACGGGTCAGTCGGTCCTAAGACGCGGGCGAAAGTCTTCCCGAAAGGCGCCGGATCCGTTATGAAAGTGAAAGGAAAGCGAATCGAATCGAATCGAATCAAAAGCCCAAACAAAAAAAAAGCGGCCGGCCTCCCGTCGAAAGGGAATCGGGTTAATATTCCCGAACCCGGACTCGGAGAGGGCCCGGGGGTGGCGACGCTGTCGG
>NW_027633102.1:267908-277908 GCF_053919585.1 Euprymna scolopes
TCGGGAAGACTTTCGCCCGCGTCTTAGGGACCGACTGACCCGTGCTCGACCGCCGTTGGCACGGAACCCTTCTCCACTTCGGTCTTCGAAGGTCTCGTTCGAATATTTGCTACTACCACCGAGATCTGCACCCGCGGTCGGCTCCACCCGGGCTCGCGCCCTAGGCTTCCGTGCTCGCCGCGGCGCCCTCCTACTCGTCGCGGCATCGTTTCGGCGCGAAAGTTCATCGCTCCTCGCCGCGACGGTCCGGCATCGGTCCGTCGCTCCAGCGCCATCCATTTCGGGGCCGGTCGATTCGGCAGGTGAGTTGTTACACACTCCTTAGCGGATTCCGACTTCCGTGGCCACCGTCCTGCTGTCTATATCGACCGACACCCTTTCGGGGATCTCATGGGCGTCGCGTTAGGCACCTTAGCCGGACGTTTGGTTCATCCCACAGCGCCAGTTCTGCTTACCAAAAGTGGCCCACTTGGCACTCGCATTCGAGGTGACCAACCGCCCAGCGAAGCGTGCTGGCGGCGGCGGCCGGATGGGTCGGCTCCGTCGTTCGGGAGAGTCGGCCCGTTCCACCCGTTCCGAGTTCGAGAGTAGGTCGAGGCCGTGAACGGCCCCGGGGCCTCCAATCGTTCGCTTTACCGGATGGAATTGCGACGATCGAGCGCCAGCTATCCTGAGGGAAACTTCGGAGGGAACCAGCTACTAGACGGCTCGATTGGTCTTTCGCCCCTACACCCGGTTCCGACGATCGATTTGCACGTCAGAGGCGCTTCGGACTTCCACCAGAGTTTCCTCTGGCTTCATCCCGACCGGGCGTGGGATCGCCATCTTTCGGGTCCCTGGTCGCTCGCTACGCCAGAGTCGGCCGAGTCGTACTCGGAAAAAGGGGAAACCGACCCGGGGTGATGCGCCCGCGCGCAGCGCCTAAACTCGACGACAAAATAGGACTAGTTCAAGCCGCGGGATCTCACCGATGGGCGGAAGGAGGATATGGAAGCTGGCGCCCGGCAATTCCCCTTTTTGGAAGATGCGCCGGTCCCCTCTCGGGGAGGAGGGAAAAACAACCGCACGTCAGCCACGAGCCTTCCCTCTCCTATCTCTCTCGGAAGAGAGAAAAAGGGAAAAGTTGCGGGCACCGCAGCAGCGACGGCGGAAGGCCGAAAACGCCGCGCCGGCGGGATCGGGCACGGCTCGGAGGCGGGTGAGGCGAGGAGAAGACGACGGCACGAGGACCGACGACACCCCCGACGACCCCCGGACGACTTTGCCACGACACCTCTCCCGATCGACGCCCTCCTACACGCTCTCTCGCTTTCGCTTCGCCTTCGGGGTTAGTCAGAGGTGGCCCCTACGACTCGCGAACGGCCAGGACTCCTCGGTCCGTGTTTCAAGACGGGTCGGGTGGGTTGCCGATGCACGTCGCTGACCCGGGTGGCGGGCGGCTCGAGTAAAAAAGCGTCGCCGAGCGACCTCTCCGGAAACGGAAACGGGGCGCGGGCGGGGTTGCCCCCGACAAGAACCCGAAACGTCGGCGAGGTGCGTGACGGCGAGGCCGCGCCAGTCCTATCCCGCCTCTCATCGCGCACGCGCCCGAGACGGTGGGGCGCCTAAGGAGCGACACACAGAGTGCGTCGCCCGCACGCGACTTCCGGCGGGATCAAAACGGACCGGCTCGCCACGTGTAACGGATCGTGTCAGATTTCCTCCGTTCCCGGCAGAAAGGGGCAGTTACGTTCGCGGGCCCGACGGCCGGTGGCCCCCGGACTTCACAAGGTGGGAAGACGGGGGTTTTCAGGGTGATGAAACGCCTGCCGCCTACGGAAAAAAACCCGCGTGTTCGACCTGCACGCCGGGAACGGGTCGCGACGACGGACCGGAGGGGAAGTGCGTCCGGTGCCGGCCGCGCGGAGGTCGCGCCGAAGCGCCCGCGCCATGATTACGCCGAGCGATGAGAAGGGGACGGGTGGCCAGCGGAGTCGCGCGCGGGAGGGAGCAGGAGGAAAGAAGAAGCGGCGGCGACGGATGCGGCGGGTTAGGGCCCGGCGGCAGCAGCGATCGAGAGGACGAGTCCCCTCCGTCGCAGCCAACCGACGCAGCCACCTACCGACGCCGCGGTCGTCACCACGTTTCCCTTCCCGCTATCCACGCGGCCCGTCTCCTTCGTCGGCGACGCGGGCACAAAAGCTGGCCCGCGGAGAACGAGTTCCCCGCGGACACGACGAACGACGACCTGTGCCGCGACGGCCTCTCTTTCAAGAACACACATCGAGTTTGGGCTCGAGCCTAGGCAGCACCGGACTGAGTCCCCCCGCGATCGCGGTGAGCGGTCCCACCCGTTTACCCCTGGGCGGTTTCACGTTCTCTTGAACTCTCTCTCCAAAGTTCTTTTCAACTTTCCCTCACGGTACTTGTCGACTATCGGACTCGTCCCGGTATTTAGCCTTGGATGGAGCTTACCACCCGATTTGGGCTGCGTTCCCAAGCAACCCGACTCTCGGATCGAAGGCCGTCGCTCGCCGTCCGCACCGAATGGGCCTGGCACCCGCCGCGGGCGGCCCCGATCGAGGGAACTCCGAACTATGCGAGACGAAAACGAACGGCTGCCTTCGACCCATGCGCCACACGTCCCGAAGCCTTTAACTTGCGACGGGATTCGGCGTTGGGCTTCTCCCGGTTCACTCGCCGTTACTAAGGGAATCCCGGTTGGTTTCTTTTCCTCCGCTTAGCGATATGCTTAAGTTCAGCGGGTCGTCTCGTCCGAGCCGAGGGCGGCGGTTTTTAGTAGAGTGTGGTGTTTGGAGGAGAGGAATCTCGATCGGTACCCTCCGTGTGACGACGGCTGGCCGATATAGCGCCCGTCCGACCGAAAATGAAGAAGCCAACAATTAAAAAAAAAGCGTGGGTCCTCCCCATCCGACGTTGCCTACGACGCGGCCACCTTTTTACGGTGCGACGGCCGTGCTCGTCGCGCTGCTCGAGGCGTCGCTGAGAGACACCTTCATGAGGCAGAGAGCGAGACGAGCAGGCGGCGCTTACGTCGGCAGTCGGTTAGGTCGGTGCTTTTTTTTTTGTTTTGTTCTCCCTTCGGCTGCTTTCGGACAGACTCCTCCTGCTCCTCCTCCACAGTGTTTCTTCACGCGGTCGAAAAGGGAAAAGACTCCGCGGTCTGCCAGCGGGAGACGAAGGAGGAGGCCGGAGAGGGTTTTAAAAAAAAAAAAGACATTGAAAGGAGTCAATTCTTTTTTTATTTTTCTTCCCCCTCGTCACTCGCTCCTGCGACGTCCCGGTTACCACCGTGCCGAGGACCGGGCGGGCACGGGGACGGCAAGATGTCGTTTCGTTAACGGAGAAAGACATGTAACGTTCCGCCTCTCGACCGGACGTGGCCCCGAGACAAGGGATCTCGGGGCCGCAATGTGCGTTCGAGGTGTCGATGTTCACTGAGTCCTGCAATTCGCATCAGTTCTCGCGGCTGGCCGCGCTCTTCATCGACGGACGAGCCGAGTGATCCCCCGTCCAGGGTTCAGCACTTGGGTTTTTTATATTAGTTTTTGTTTATATAGATTTAGTAGTGTGCGAGGAGGTCTGTGCGAGGAGGCGTGACGGCATTGCAATGTCGCGAGTAGTTTGTTTTTAGCTAGCGGCGGTGGCACAGCGGCTGCAAAAAAAACAAAAAACGATAAAGCGGCGACAAGGCAAAGAAGAAGCGGCCATCACTTGCGGTGGGCGAAAAAACAAACAGGTGGTAAGACGCGGAAGCAAGCAAGAAGAGCTGGGGCTTTAAAAACCTCCGCGTCACCACAAATCTATCTCTCGCTCCGCCTTTTATAGGTTTGTTTGCGCGCATTCGAGGCGTTGACGCCGACAGACAGAGGAGGTAGGCCGGAAAACAACAAACCAGTCTCGAACGGGAAAACGGTAATGATCCTTCCGCAGGTTCACCTACGGAAACCCTTGTTACGACTTTTACTTCCTCTAAACGATCGGGTTCGGTCGTCTTCTCCAGGCATCGAACGCCGAGGCGTAGATGCACGAGTGTCGTGACGGACACGTCGCGCACTGCCCGGCGGCGTCGTCGGCCAGATCCGAGGACCTCACCGGACCGTTCGATCGGTAGTAGCGACGGGCGGTGTGTACAAAGGGCAGGGACGTGATCGACGCGGGCTGTTGACCCGCGCCTACCGGGAATTCCTCGTTCACGGGGTTGGTTACAGGCCCCGATCCCTATCACGGGAGGTGGTTCAGAGGTTTCCCAACCCTCTCGGGCCGGGGCGAAGTCCCCGCTGATACCTCCAGTGTAGCGCGCGTGCGGCCCCGGACATCTAAGGGCATCACAGACCTGTTATCGCTCCGCCTCGTGTGGCTTTCTGCCACCCGTCCCTCTAAGAAGTGCGTGAGAAAACCGACCCGGACCCGAGCGCCACGGAGGACGCCGAGCCCGCCGTAAAAATCACTGACATCGGCGCACTAGTTAGCAGGCCGGAGTCTCGTTCGTTATCGGAATCAACCAGACGGATCGCTCCACCAACTAAGAACGGCCATGCACCACCACCCACCGAATCGAGAAAGAGCTATCGGATCTGTCAATCCTACCGGTGTCCGGACCGGGTGAGTTTTCCCGTGTTGAGTCAAATTAAGCCGCAGGCTCCACTCCTGGTGGTGCCCTTCCGTCAATTCCTTTAAGTTTCAGCTTTGCAACCATACTCCCCCCGGAACCGAACTCTGGTTTCCCGCAGGCTACCCGCCGGGTCATGGAAGCGAACGCCGGCGGATCGCCGGTCGGCATCGTTTACGGTCGGAACTACGACGGTATCTGATCGTCTTCGAACCTCCGACTTTCGCTCTTGATCGAGGAAAACGTGCTTGCCACACGCCATCGCTGCAGTTCGTCTTTGCGACGATCCAAGAATTCACTCTAACGTCGCAATCCGAGTGGCCCCGACCGCTCCCTTCGATCATTGCCTCGCCGTAGACGGAGACCGACAGACGTAGACGAGGCCCTCTTCCATCATTCCATGCTTATCGTATGCAAGCTTGAACAGCCCGCTCTGAGCACTCTAATTTTTTCAAAGTGAACGTACCGGCCGCCGCGGACACTCGGTTAAGAGCACCCTTGGAGGAGAAACCGCCGACCGCAACACGCGCGCAGACAAGACACGAAGCAGGGACTCGGAGCGGACCGGGGGTTCAAAAAAAAAGAGGAACGCGCGGAAAGGGAGAGGGAGAGAAGCGCGGGGGTCAGAGTGCGGGATGCGAATGAACACACCCAAACACACACACGTAGCCACCCCCCGTTAGACTACTCCCGGAACCGAACCGACGACCACTTGTTTTTTTTTTTCCGGATCCCGATCACGACCTCCTCGTCCACCTCGCCGGCAGGACCGCGTGGCGGGTATGCTAGCGGTTGACACCGGCGAAAGGGCCGGGAATGCGAACGGACGACCAAAGTCAACGACGGACGATGGCGCCGCCGCCCCGGGGCCGCTTGCGCGACCACGAACCCGAGTTCGGACTACGAGCTTTTTAACCGCAAACAACTTTAATATACGCTACCGGAGCTGGAATTACCGCGGCTGCTGGCACCAGACTTGCCCTCCGGTTGGTCCTCGTTAACGGATTTGAAGTGTACTCATTCCGATCGCGGGGCCTCGACAGAGTCCCGCGTCGTTATTTTTCGTCACTACCTCCCCGTGCCGGGAGTGGGTAATTTGCGCGCCTGCTGCCTTCCTTGGATGTGGTAGCCGTTTCGCATGCTCCTCTCCGGAATCGAACCCCGATTCCCCGTTACCCGTAGTAACCACGGTAGGCACTTAACCGACCGTCGACAGTTGATAGGGCGGGAACCTCGAGAGACCCGTCGCCGGGCGTGAAAGCTCGTGCGATCGACCAGTGAGTTATCCAGAGTCACCAAAGCGGAGCGCGCCGCCCTATGAGCCCCGCCACCGACGGACCCGCGAGCGGGAACGCCGACGACGGGAGGACGGAATGACGCGCATCGGTCTCAGTCTAATATGTAGCGCCGCGACCCGGAACGGCCGACGCGGGTGCCAGCGCGCGAGGCGTGCGACGACGGCGCGCCGACCGGATCGCGGCCTGTGTCACATGTATTAGCTCTAGAATTGCCACAGTTATCCATCGCCTCCGAGGAGGAATACGGTCCCGAGGATTAGGTCCGGTTCCTGAGCCATTCGCGGTTTCGCCCGTTCTAATGCGTGGCGTGAACTTACACTTGCATGGCTTAAGCTTTGAGACAAGCATATGACTACTGGCAGGATCAACCAGGTATCGTTGGAATTTGGACTTTGTTTCGACAGAACGACAGACCGACCGACCGACCGACCGACATAAGACAGACAACTACAACGACGGGCACGTGTTTATTTGTTTTTCGAGGAGGTTCGCCGTCAGTAGAAGCGCGCTGCCGCGCTGATGGCCTCTTTTTTGTTTCTCCCCTGACTTGGACCGAGACCGAGACTCAAAGAACGAAAGCGACCAACGTCGACAACAACAACGACAACGGCACCCTTGACAGCGATACATACGACAAACGACAAGCAGCACGACGGCAGTGCACACGGACATCGAGGGTCAAGGTGCAGACTGAACTCGCCGAGGTCGTCGTCATCGTGGTCGCCATCGATTCCGTCTCGTCGTCGTCGTCGTCAACGTCCACGTCACAGCCGGCCGAGAAGAGAGAACAGACGACAGCGTCGACAACAACAACATCGACAACGGCACCCTTGACAGCGATACATACGACAAACGACAAACAGCACGACGGCAGTGCACACGGACATCGGAGGGTCAAGGTGCAGACTGGAATCGTCGAGGTCGTCGTCATCGTGGTCGCCATCGATGCCGTCTCGTCGTCGTCGTCGTCGTCTTCGTCGTCGTCGTCGTCATCAACGTACCAACCGACCGAGACGAGAGAGCAAGCAACAACGTCGACAACAACAACGACAACGGCACCCTTGACAGCGATACATACGACAAACGACAACAGCACGACGGCAGTGCACACGGACATCGGAGGTCAAGGTGCAGACTGAACTCGTCGAGGTTCGTCGTCATCGTGGTCGCCATCGATGCCGTCTCGTCGTCGTCGTCGTCTCCGTCGTCGTCGTCGTCGTCGCCAACGTCAACGTCAACATCACAGCCGTCATCGGGGAGGAGGCTGGACCAGGGCAGCGGCGGCGTAAATTTTCCCGTCACCTTCGTCGTCGCCTTCGTCGACCGACCGACCGACCGGGCGTCGTGTTCGTGCTCGGAAAACCGAGGAGAGACAACGTGCACATGGCGCGTTCTCGCAGCGGCTCCTCGGTCCGATTTTTTTGGGCGGCTTTTTCGAGCTTTTTTTTTTTCTCACCCTTTCGTCCGTGCGACGGCGAACGTTAGGGGAAAAAAAAAAAAAAAAAAAACGACAACAACGCGGCGGACCGGGCGAACAACATCGTCGACACACACGACATTGACGACCGGTCCCCCTTTTCACAATCGCATCGAGATAAAAACGAACGAGTCCGATTCGAGCACCGAGTCGCGAGCGGGAGGACTGTCGGTGCAAGTATCGATCACTGACGTGAGCGCTTCGCCGGACAGAGGATGGCTCATCCGGCAGCCGTGCAAATCGACGGTATGGGAAGAACGAACAAGAAGAGCAACGACTTGATCGGCGGCTTGGGAACTGCGGACGGTGAAAACGGGTTAATCGACTGCGACCACGACTGCTCGATCGATCTTCTTTGGCGCTAACAAAGGTGGAGGTGGCGCAAGAAGGGACTAGCGCTATCACCGTCCACGTATCAGAAGATGCGGCGGCAGACGTCGACGCTTATGCGTTGTCGGACGAGAAGTCGCTGCAGCACGTGTACCGCGAGCGGGACGTCCAAGGTTTTGCCAGACGGAAAGAAATCGGGTGTCAGCGAACGTTCACACGGCTGTGAGATCGGACGCTGACAGGAGTAGGAGGCGGCAGGCAGGCGGCGGTTACGGCGGCGGCGCCTGCTGCTGCTCATCCCTCCTGTTTGCTGCGGCGACTTCCAGGACGGGAGAGCATCGAACAACGTACGTATGGTTACAAGGGGATCAGGATCTACATAGTGCATCCCCCGCGGCTATTTTTGTTTGTTTGTTCGCTCGTTCGTTAATTCGTTCGTTCGTTCGTTCGTTCGTTACAATGTACGTTTTCCGTTCGACGGCGCAGAGAGCGGCGGCGTTTCTCCCTAATCCGGAGGATTTATCGGTCGCACAGCGATGGGTCGTTCGGCCGATCATCGAAAGATTCGCAGGTAGTGGTTGAATGGCAGAACGGCAGCAACAACAGCGGCGGCTGAGAGCGGCGAACGCTGAGGCGGAAGCAGAAGCTTGCAGCAAACGTTATCGGTCTAAACATGGTGGACATAGATATGGCTGACGACGCGGGTACCACGACGACTATGGAACCAGGAAAAGGAGCCGTTAGTTGTTCCAACATATCGTTCGACACGTCGAGCAGCCCTAGGTCCACGGAGAAGCACACACACGTACCACGTATTATAACCTAACGACGATGAGCGGGCGCACGGTTGGCAGGAACGAAGGCGGCGGATCAAAACAAGTTGGAGCGCGGGGCGACAGCGATAACGGTGACAGCCCTAGGCGGCGGAGATGCCACTTTCTGACGCCTTTGCGACAAGCCCGTAGAGACGTTCCGGACCACCACGAGGCAAAGAGTCGCTGCTCCGACGAACCGACACACCAAAGTGTGCTTCCTACCGAACATGTTTTATAAAACTTTCAAACTGGAAAACCCCAGAAATGGTGTTGGTATTTGTCCAGACCCACCTCCGACACCTGAAAATGGTGGTCAAAAAAAACGTCGATTATACGAAGCGACATTTCTGGTCGGCGATTTTCCAGTTTTACGCCTACTGCCACATGGGGATGTCGGTAGGCGTCGCAAAGTGCCTTCTCGTAGGCTAGGCACACCAGGACTTTGTCATTTTTTTCCCCCTCGACATTCCTGGTCCGGTCTATTCCGATTTTACACCTACCGCCATGTGGGGGTGGCAGTAGGCGTCGAAAAGTGCCTTCTCGACCGCTAGCGACACCACTACTTTATCGAGGCTCTGGAGGCCCGCACACCGACCCGGGGGCCGCGGAGTCGACCCCGGGGGCCTCCGCCTCTCGCCGCCGCTCACTTGGACGCCTTCCGCAACCTGTGGTCCCGCTCGGGCCGCCGGGAGCCTCGCCGACCTGACCGGTGTCGGTAGGCGTCTGGAAGCGCCCGGCCGACCTGGACGAGGTCCCCCTGGCCCCCGGGGGACACCCCTTAGTTGGATGGGGGTGCTGTCCCGGGCACACATGCAACCCGCGGCCGCCTACCGACAGCCCCCGTCGCTCGATCGCTACTCCTTTCCAACATATGTCGGAGAAGCCGGGCGGTTGTGAAACCCCAGAAATGGTGTTGGTATTCGTCCAGACCCACCTCCGACACCTGAAAATGGTGGTCAAAAAAAACGTCGATTATACGAAGCGACATTTCTGGTCGGCGATTTTCCAGTTTTGCGCCTACCGCCATGTGGGGGTGGCAGTAGGCGTCGAAAAGTGCCTTCTCGACCGCTAGCGACACCACTACTTTATCGAGCTCTGGAGGCCCGCACACCGACCCGGGGCCGCGGAGTCGACCCCGGGGGCCTCCGCCTCTCGCCGCCGCTCACTTGGACGCCTTCCGCAACCTGTGGTCCCGCTCGGGGCCGCCGGGAGCCTCGCCGACCTGACCGGTGTCGGTAGGCGTCTGGAAGCGCCCGGCCGACCTGGACGAGGTCCCCCTGGCCCCCGGGGGACACCCCTTAGTTGGATGGGGGTGCTGTCCCGGGCACACATGCAACCCGCGGCCGCCTACCGACAGCCCCCGTCGCTCGATCGCTACTCCTTTCCAACATATGTCGGAGAAGCCGGGCGGTTGTGAAACCCCAGAAATGGGGTGGTATTCGTCCAGACCCACCTCCGACACCTGAAA
>NW_027633102.1:282908-292908 GCF_053919585.1 Euprymna scolopes
GGCTCCACCCGGGCTCGCGCCCTAGGCTTCCGTGCTCGCCGCGGCGCCCTCCTACTCGTCGCGGCATCGTTTCGGCGCGAAAGTTCATCGCTCCTCGCCGCGACGGTCCGGCATCGGTCCGTCGCTCCAGCGCCATCCATTTTCGGGGCCGGTCGATTCGGCAGGTGAGTTGTTACACACTCCTTAGCGGATTCCGACTTCCGTGGCCACCGTCCTGCTGTCTATATCGACCGACACCCTTTCGGGGATCTCATGGGCGTCGCGTTAGGCACCTTAGCCGGACGTTTGGTTCATCCCACAGCGCCAGTTCTGCTTACCAAAAGTGGCCCACTTGGCACTCGCATTCGAGGTGACCAACCGCCCAGCGAAGCGTGCTGGCGGCGGCGGCCGGATGGGTCGGCTCCGTCGTTCGGGAGAGTCGGCCCGTTCCACCCGTTCCGAGTTCGAGAGTAGGTCGAGGCCGTGAACGGCCCCGGGGCCTCCAATCGTTCGCTTTACCGGATGGAATTGCGACGATCGAGCGCCAGCTATCCTGAGGGAAACTTCGGAGGGAACCAGCTACTAGACGGCTCGATTGGTCTTTCGCCCCTACACCCGGTTCCGACGATCGATTTGCACGTCAGAGGCGCTTCGGACTTCCACCAGAGTTTCCTCTGGCTTCATCCCGACCGGGCGTGGATCGCCATCTTTCGGGTCCCTGGTCGCTCGCTACGCCAGAGTCGGCCGAGTCGTACTCGGAAAAAGGGGAAACCGACCCGGGGGTGATGCGCCCGCGCGCAGCGCCTAAACTCGACGACAAAATAGGACTAGTTCAAGCCGCGGGATCTCACCGATGGGCGGAAGGAGGATATGGAAGCTGGCGCCCGGCAATTCCCCTTTTTGGAAGATGCGCCGGTCCCCTCTCGGGGAGGAGGGAAAAACAACCGCACGTCAGCCACGAGCCTTCCCTCTCCTATCTCTCTCGGGAAGAGAGAAAAAAGGAAAAGTTGCGGGCACCGCAGCAGCGACGGCGGAAGGCCGAAAACGCCGCGCCGGCGGGATCGGGCACGGCTCGGAGGCGGGTGAGGCGAGGAGAAGACGACGGCACGAGACCGACGACACCCCCCGACGACCCCCGGACGACTTTGCCACGACACCTCTCCCGATCGACGCCCTCCTACACGCTCTCTCGCTTTCGCTTCGCCTTCGGGGTTAGTCAGAGGTGGCCCCTACGACTCGCGAACGGCCAGGACTCCTCGGTCCGTGTTTCAAGACGGGTCGGGTGGGTTGCCGATGCACGTCGCTGACCCGGGGTGGCGGGCGGCTCGAGTAAAAAAGCGTCGCCGAGCGACCTCTCCGGAAACGGAAACGGGCGCGGGCGGGGTTGCCCCCGACAAGAACCCGAAACGTCGGCGAGGTGCGTGACGGCGAGGCCGCGCCAGTCCTATCCCGCCTCTCATCGCGCACGCGCCCGAGACGGTGGGGCGCCTAAGGAGCGACACACAGAGTGCGTCGCCCGCACGCGACTTCCGGCGGGATCAAAACGGACCGGCTCGCCACGTGTAACGGATCGTGTCAGATTTCCTCCGTTCCCGGCAGAAAGGGGCAGTTACGTTCGCGGGCCCGACGGCCGGTGGCCCCCGACTTCACAAGGTGGGAAGACGGGGGTTTTCAGGGTGATGAAACGCCTGCCGCCTACGGAAAAAAACCCGCGTGTTCGACCTGCACGCCGGGAACGGGTCGCGACGACGGACCGGAGGGGAAGTGCGTCCGGTGCCGGCCGCGCGGAGGTCGCGCCGAAGCGCCCGCGCCATGATTACGCCGAGCGATGAGAAGGGGACGGGTGCAGCGGAGTCGCGCGCGGAGGGAGCAGGAGGAAAGAAGAAGCGGCGGCGACGGATGCGGCGGGTTAGGGCCCGGCGGCAGCAGCGATCGAGAGGACGAGTCCCCTCCGTCGCAGCCAACCGACGCAGCCACCTACCGACGCCGCGGTCGTCACCACGTTTCCCTTCCCGCTATCCACGCGGCCCGTCTCCTTCGTCGGCGACGCGGGCACAAAAGCTGGCCCGCGGAGAACGAGTTCCCCGCGGACACGACGAACGACGACCTGTGCCGCGACGGCCTCTCTTTCAAGAACACACATCGAGTTTGGGCTCGAGCCTAGGCAGCACCGGACTGAGTCCCCCCGCGATCGCGGTGAGCGGTCCCACCCGTTTACCCCTGGGCGGTTTCACGTTCTCTTGAACTCTCTCTCCAAAGTTCTTTTCAACTTTCCCTCACGGTACTTGTCGACTATCGGACTCGTCCCGGTATTTAGCCTTGGATGGAGCTTACCACCCGATTTGGGCTGCGTTCCCAAGCAACCCGACTCTCGGATCGAAGGCCGTCGCTCGCCGTCCGCACCGAATGGGCCTGGCACCCGCCGCGGGCGGCCCCGATCGAGGGAACTCCGAACTATGCGAGACGAAAACGAACGGCTGCCTTCGACCCATGCGCCACACGTCCCGAAGCCTTTAACTTGCGACGGGATTCGGCGTTGGGCTTCTCCCGGTTCACTCGCCGTTACTAAGGGAATCCCGGTTGGTTTCTTTTCCTCCGCTTAGCGATATGCTTAAGTTCAGCGGGTCGTCTCGTCCGAGCCGAGGGCGGCGGTTTTTAGTAGAGTGTGGTGTTTGGAGGAGAGGAATCTCGATCGGTACCCTCCGTGTGACGACGGCTGGCCGATATAGCGCCCGTCCGACCGAAAATGAAGAAGCCAACAATTAAAAAAAAAGCGTGGGTCCTCCCCATCCGACGTTGCCTACGACGCGGCCACCTTTTTACGGTGCGACGGCCGTGCTCGTCGCGCTGCTCGAGGCGTCGCTGAGAGACACCTTCATGAGGCAGAGAGCGAGACGAGCAGGCGGCGCTTACGTCGGCAGTCGGTTAGGTCGGTGCTTTTTTTTTTGTTTTGTTCTCCCTTCGGCTGCTTTCGGACAGACTCCTCCTGCTCCTCCTCCACAGTGTTTCTTCACGCGGTCGAAAAGGGAAAAGACTCCGCGGTCTGCCAGCGGGAGACGAAGGAGGAGGCCGGAGAGGGTTTTAAAAAAAAAAAAGACATTGAAAGGAGTCAATTCTTTTTTTATTTTTCTTCCCCCTCGTCACTCGCTCCTGCGACGTCCCGGTTACCACCGTGCCGAGGACCGGGCGGGCACGGGGACGGCAAGATGTCGTTTCGTTAACGGAGAAAGACATGTAACGTTCCGCCTCTCGACCGGACGTGGCCCCGAGACAAGGGATCTCGGGGCCGCAATGTGCGTTCGAGGTGTCGATGTTCACTGAGTCCTGCAATTCGCATCAGTTCTCGCGGCTGGCCGCGCTCTTCATCGACGGACGAGCCGAGTGATCCCCCGTCCAGGGTTCAGCACTTGGGTTTTTTATATTTGTTTTTGTTTATATAGATTTAGTAGTGTGCGAGGAGGTCTGTGCGAGGAGGCGTGACGGCATTGCAATGTCGCGAGTAGTTTGTTTTTAGCTAGCGGCGGTGGCACAGCGGCTGCAAAAAAAACAAAAAACGATAAAGCGGCGACAAGGCAAAGAAGAAGCGGCCATCACTTGCGGTGGGCGAAAAAACAAACAGGTGGTAAGACGCGGAAGCAAGCAAGAAGAGCTGGGGCTTTAAAAACCTCCGCGTCACCACAAATCTATCTCTCGCTCCGCCTTTTATAGGTTTGTTTGCGCGCATTCGAGGCGTTGACGCCGACAGACAGAGGAGGTAGGCCGGAAAACAACAAACCAGTCTCGAACGGGAAAACGGTAATGATCCTTCCGCAGGTTCACCTACGGAAACCTTGTTACGACTTTTACTTCCTCTAAACGATCGGGTTCGGTCGTCTTCTCCAGGCATCGAACGCCGAGGCGTAGATGCACGAGTGTCGTGACGGACACGTCGCGCACTGCCCGGCGGCGTCGTCGGCCAGATCCGAGGACCTCACCGGACCGTTCGATCGGTAGTAGCGACGGGCGGTGTGTACAAAGGGCAGGGACGTGATCGACGCGGGCTGTTGACCCGCGCCTACCGGGAATTCCTCGTTCACGGGGTTGGTTACAGGCCCCGATCCCTATCACGGGAGGTGGTTCAGAGGTTTCCCAACCCTCTCGGGCCGGGGCGAAGTCCCCGCTGATACCTCCAGTGTAGCGCGCGTGCGGCCCCGGACATCTAAGGGCATCACAGACCTGTTATCGCTCCGCCTCGTGTGGCTTTCTGCCACCCGTCCCTCTAAGAAGTGCGTGAGAAAACCGACCCGGACCCGAGCGCCACGGAGGACGCCGAGCCCGCCGTAAAAATCACTGACATCGGCGCACTAGTTAGCAGGCCGGAGTCTCGTTCGTTATCGGAATCAACCAGACGGATCGCTCCACCAACTAAGAACGGCCATGCACCACCACCCACCGAATCGAGAAAGAGCTATCGATCTGTCAATCCTACCGGTGTCCGGACCGGGTGAGTTTTCCCGTGTTGAGTCAAATTAAGCCGCAGGCTCCACTCCTGGTGGTGCCCTTCCGTCAATTCCTTTAAGTTTCAGCTTTGCAACCATACTCCCCCCGGAACCGAACTCTGGTTTCCCGCAGGCTACCCGCCGGGTCATGGAAGCGAACGCCGGCGGATCGCCGGTCGGCATCGTTTACGGTCGGAACTACGACGGTATCTGATCGTCTTCGAACCTCCGACTTTCGCTCTTGATCGAGGAAAACGTGCTTGCCACACGCCATCGCTGCAGTTCGTCTTGCGACGATCCAAGAATTTCACCTCTAACGTCGCAATACGAGTGGCCCCGACCGCTCCCTTCGATCATTGCCTCGCCGTAGACGGAGACCGACAGACGTAGACGAGGCCCTCTTCCATCATTCCATGCTTATCGTATGCAAGCTTGAACAGCCCGCTCTGAGCACTCTAATTTTTTCAAAGTGAACGTACCGGCCGCCGCGGACACTCGGTTAAGAGCACCCTTGGAGGAGAAACCGCCGACCGCAACACGCGCGCAGACAAGACACGAAGCAGGGACTCGGAGCGGACCGGGGGGTTCAAAAAAAAAGAGGAACGCGCGGAAAGGGAGAGGGAGAGAAGCGCGGGGGTCAGAGTGCGGGGATGCGAATGAACACACCCAAACACACACACGTAGCACCCCCCCGTTAGACTACTCCCGGAACCGAACCGACGACCACTTGTTTTTTTTTTTCCCGGATCCCGATCACGACCTCCTCGTCCACCTCGCCGGCAGGACCGCGTGGCGGGTATGCTAGCGGTTGACACCGGCGGAAAGGGCCGGGAATGCGAACGGACGACCAAAGTCAACGACGGACGATGGCGCCGCCGCCCCGGGGCCGCTTGCGCGACCACGAACCCGAGTTCGGACTACGAGCTTTTTAACCGCAACAACTTTAATATACGCTACCGGAGCTGGAATTACCGCGGCTGCTGGCACCAGACTTGCCCTCCGGTTGGTCCTCGTTAACGGATTTGAAGTGTACTCATTCCGATCGCGGGGCCTCGACAGAGTCCCGCGTCGTTATTTTTCGTCACTACCTCCCCGTGCCGGGAGTGGGTAATTTGCGCGCCTGCTGCCTTCCTTGGATGTGGTAGCCGTTTCGCATGCTCCCTCTCCGGAATCGAACCCCGATTCCCCGTTACCCGTAGTAACCACGGTAGGCACTTAACCGACCGTCGACAGTTGATAGGGCGGACCCTCGAGAGACCCGTCGCCGGGCGTGAAAGCTCGTGCGATCGACCAGTGAGTTATCCAGAGTCACCAAAGCGGAGCGCGCCGCCCTATGAGCCCCGCCACCGAACGGACCCGCGAGCGGGAACGCCGACGACGGGAGGACGGAATGACGCGCATCGGTCTCAGTCTAATATGTAGCGCCGCGACCCGGAACGGCCGACGCGGGTGCCAGCGCGCGAGGCGTGGCGACGACGGCGCGCCGACCGATCGCGGCCTGTGTCACATGTATTAGCTCTAGAATTGCCACAGTTATCCATCGCCTCCGAGGAGGAATACGGTCCCGAGGATTAGGTCCGGTTCCTGAGCCATTCGCGGTTTCGCCCGTTCTAATGCGTGGCGTGAACTTACACTTGCATGGCTTAAGCTTTGAGACAAGCATATGACTACTGGCAGGATCAACCAGGTATCGTTGGAATTTGGGACTTTGTTTCGACAGAACGACAGACCGACCGACCGACCGACCGACATAAGACAGACAACTACAACGACGGGCACGTGTTTATTTGTTTTTCGAGGAGGTTCGCCGTCAGTAGAAGCGCGCTGCCCGCGCTGATGGCCTCTTTTTTGTTTCTCCCCTGACTTGGACCGAGACCGAGACTCAAAGAACGAAAGCGACCAACGTCGACAACAACAACGACAACGGCACCCTTGACAGCGATACATACGACAAACGACAAGCAGCACGACGGCAGTGCACACGGACATCGAGGGTCAAGGTGCAGACTGAACTCGCCGAGGTCGTCGTCATCGTGGTCGCCATCGATTCCGTCTCGTCGTCGTCGTCGTCAACGTCCACGTCACAGCCGGCCGAGAAGAGAGAACAGACGACAGCGTCGACAACAACAACATCGACAACGGCACCCTTGACAGCGATACATACGACAAACGACAAACAGCACGACGGCAGTGCACACGGACATCGGAGGTCAAGGTGCAGACTGGAATCGTCGAGGTCGTCGTCATCGTGGTCGCCATCGATGCCGTCTCGTCGTCGTCGTCGTCGTCTTCGTCGTCGTCGTCGTCATCAACGTACCAACCGACCGAGACGAGAGAGCAAGCAACAACGTCGACAACAACAACGACAACGGCACCCTTGACAGCGATACATACGACAAACGACAAACAGCACGACGGCAGTGCACACGGACATCGGAGGTCAAGGTGCAGACTGAACTCGTCGAGGTCGTCGTCATCGTGGTCGCCATCGATGCCGTCTCGTCGTCGTCGTCGTCTCCGTCGTCGTCGTCGTCGTCGCCAACGTCAACGTCAACATCACAGCCGTCATCGGGGAGGAGCTGGACCAGGGCAGCGGCGGCGTAAATTTTCCCGTCACCTTCGTCGTCGCCTTCGTCGACCGACCGACCGACCGGCGTCGTGTTCGTGCTCGGAAAACCGAGGAGAGACAACGTGCACATGGCGCGTTCTCGCAAGCGGCTCCTCGGTCCGATTTTTTTGGGCGGCTTTTTCGAGCTTTTTTTTTTTCTCACCCTTTCGTCCGTGCGACGGCGAACGTTAGGGGAAAAAAAAAAAAAAAAAAAACGACAACAACGCGGCGGACCGGGCGAACAACATCGTCGACACACACGACATTGACGACCGGTCCCCCTTTTCACAATCGCATCGAGATAAAAACGAACGAGTCCGATTCGAGCACCGAGTCGCGAGCGGGAGGACTGTCGGTGCAAGTATCGATCACTGACGTGAGCGCTTCGCCGGACAGAGGATGGCTCATCCGGCAGCCGTGCAAATCGACGGTATGGGAAGAACGAACAAGAAGAGCAACGACTTGATCGGCGGCTTGGGAACTGCGGACGGTGAAAACGGGTTAATCGACTGCGACCACGACTGCTCGATCGATCTTCTTTGGCGCTAACAAAGGTGGAGGTGGCGCAAGAAGGGACTAGCGCTATCACCGTCCACGTATCAGAAGATGCGGCGGCAGACGTCGACGCTTATGCGTTGTCGGACGAGAAGTCGCTGCAGCACGTGTACCGCGAGCGGGACGTCCAAGGTTTTGCCAGACGGAAAGAAATCGGGTGTCAGCGAACGTTCACACGGCTGTGAGATCGGACGCTGACAGGAGTAGGAGGCGGCAGGCAGGCGGCGGTTACGGCGGCGGCGCCTGCTGCTGCTCATCCTCCTGTTTGCTGCGGCGACTTCCAGGACGGGAGAGCATCGAACAACGTACGTATGGTTACAAGGGGATCAGGATCTACATAGTGCATCCCCCGCGGCTATTTTTGTTTGTTTGTTCGCTCGTTCGTTAATTCGTTCGTTCGTTCGTTCGTTCGTTACAATGTACGTTTTTCCGTTCGACGGCGGCAGAGAGCGGCGGCGTTTCTCCCTAATCCGGAGGATTTATCGGTCGCACAGCGATGGGTCGTTCGGCCGATCATCGAAAGATTCGCAGGTAGTGGTTGAATGGCAGAACGGCAGCAACAACAGCGGCGGCTGAGAGCGGCGAACGCTGAGGCGGAAGCAGAAGCTGCAGCAAACGTATCGGCTAAACATGGTGGACATAGATATGGCTGACGACGCGGGTACCACGACGACTATGGAACCAGGAAAAGGAGCCGTTAGTTGTTCCAACATATCGTTCGACACGTCGAGCAGCCCTAGGTCCACGGAGAAGCACACACACGTACCACGTATTATAACCTAACGACGATGAGCGGGCGCACGGTTGGCAGGAACGAAGGCGGCGGATCAAAACAAGTTGGAGCGCGGGGCGACAGCGATAACGGTGACAGCCCTAGGCGGCGGAGATGCCACTTTCTGACGCCTTTGCGACAAGCCCGTAGAGACGTTCCGGACCACCACGAGGCAAAGAGTCGCTGCTCCGACGAACCGACACACCAAAGTGTGCTTCCTACCGAACATGTTTTATAAAACTTTCAAACTGGAAAACCCCAGAAATGGTGTTGGTATTTGTCCAGACCCACCTCCGACACCTGAAAATGGTGGTCAAAAAAAACGTCGATTATACGAAGCGACATTTCTGGTCGGCGATTTTCCAGTTTTACGCCTACTGCCACATGGGGATGTCGGTAGGCGTCGCAAAGTGCCTTCTCGTAGGCTAGGCACACCAGGACTTTGTCATTTTTTTCCCCCTCGACATTCCTGGTCCGGTCTATTCCGATTTTACACCTACCGCCATGTGGGGGTGGCAGTAGGCGTCGAAAAGTGCCTTCTCGACCGCTAGCGACACCACTACTTTATCGAGCTCTGGAGGCCCGCACACCGACCCGGGGGCCGCGGAGTCGACCCCGGGGGCCTCCGCCTCTCGCCGCCGCTCACTTGGACGCCTTCCGCAACCTGTGGTCCCGCTCGGGGCCGCCGGGAGCCTCGCCGACCTGACCGGTGTCGGTAGGCGTCTGGAAGCGCCCGGCCGACCTGGACGAGGTCCCCCTGGCCCCCGGGGGACACCCCTTAGTTGGATGGGGGTGCTGTCCCGGGCACACATGCAACCCGCGGCCGCCTACCGACAGCCCCCGTCGCTCGATCGCTACTCCTTTCCAACATATGTCGGAGAAGCCGGGCGGTTGTGAAACCCCAGAAATGGTGTTGGTATTCGTCCAGACCCACCTCCGACACCTGAAAATGGTGGTCAAAAAAAACGTCGATTATACGAAGCGACATTTCTGGTCGGCGATTTTCCAGTTTTGCGCCTACCGCCATGTGGGGGTGGCAGTAGGCGTCGAAAAGTGCCTTCTCGACCGCTAGCGACACCACTACTTTATCGAGCTCTGGAGGCCCGCACACCGACCCGGGGGCCGCGGAGTCGACCCCGGGGGCCTCCGCCTCTCGCCGCCGCTCACTTGGACGCCTTCCGCAACCTGTGGTCCCGCTCGGGGCCGCCGGGAGCCTCGCCGACCTGACCGGTGTCGGTAGGCGTCTGGAAGCGCCCGGCCGACCTGGACGAGGTCCCCCTGGCCCCCGGGGGACACCCCTTAGTTGGATGGGGGTGCTGTCCCGGGCACACATGCAACCCGCGGCCGCCTACCGACAGCCCCCGTCGCTCGATCGCTACTCCTTTCCAACATATGTCGGAGAAGCCGGGCGGTTGTGAAACCCCAGAAATGGTGTTGGTATTCGTCCAGACCCACCTCCGACACCTGAAAATGGTGGTCAAAAAAAACGTCGATTATACGAAGCGACATTTCTGGTCGGCGATTTTCCAGTTTTGCGCCTACCGCCATGTGGGGGTGGCAGTAGGCGTCGAAAAGTGCCTTCTCGACCGCTAGCGACACCACTACTTT
>NW_027633102.1:297908-307908 GCF_053919585.1 Euprymna scolopes
CCCGCCGACGGTCCCCCGCCGTTTTTGGTCGACGCCACACTCCTGCCGCCCGACGGCGGACTCCCACCCGTATCGCTCTCCGACCCGCAACACACGCTCGCTTGACCGCGACCGCTCGACCGGAACACGCCGCCGCACAACGGACCGCCGCGGCCCCTATGCCTTCGCCGCAAAGCGCGAACGGAGCGAACGCTACAGCCCCGTACCGGTTCCTCGCTTCGCGCGGGCACGGCCCGACCGACCCGGTCCTCGGAGCCAATCCTTCTTCCGAAGGTACGGATCCATTTTGCCGACTTCCCTTACCTACATTGATGCCATCGACGAGAGGCTGTACACCTTGGAGACCTGCTGCGGATGGTGGGTACGGACCGACTCGAGAGCTGCGAAAACCGGACCCGGATTTTCCAGGGCCGCCGAAAGCGCACCGGACGCCGCCCGAGCCGCGGCGCTCTACAGGTACCTTTTCGTATCTCCGGACGAGCCGATTCCACGGACATGGTCCTTTACGAAGAAGAGAGAACTCTTCCCGGGGCTCCGGCGACGTCTCCGGGCTCGCTTGCGTCACCGCGGTTTCGCCCGGGAAGCGACGGGCGCCGCCGACATCGCTGCCGACAGCGTCGCCACCCCCGGGCCCTCTCCGAGTCCGGGTTCGGGAATATTAACCCGATTCCCTTTCGACGGGAGGCCGGCCGCTTTTTTTTTGTTTGGGCTTTTGATTCGATTCGATTCGATTCGCTTTCCTTTCACTTTCATAACGGATCCGGCGCCTTTCGGGAAGACTTTCGCCCGCGTCTTAGGACCGACTGACCCGTGCTCGACCGCCGTTGGCACGGAACCCTTCTCCACTTCGGTCTTCGAAGGTCTCGTTCGAATATTTGCTACTACCACCGAGATCTGCACCCGCGGTCGGCTCCACCCGGGCTCGCGCCCTAGGCTTCCGTGCTCGCCGCGGCGCCCTCCTACTCGTCGCGGCATCGTTTCGGCGCGAAAGTTCATCGCTCCTCGCCGCGACGGTCCGGCATCGGTCCGTCGCTCCAGCGCCATCCATTTTCGGGGCCGGTCGATTCGGCAGGTGAGTTGTTACACACTCCTTAGCGGATTCCGACTTCCGTGGCCACCGTCCTGCTGTCTATATCGACCGACACCCTTTCGGGGATCTCATGGGCGTCGCGTTAGGCACCTTAGCCGGACGTTTGGTTCATCCCACAGCGCCAGTTCTGCTTACCAAAAGTGGCCCACTTGGCACTCGCATTCGAGGTGACCAACCGCCCAGCGAAGCGTGCTGGCGGCGGCGGCCGGATGGGTCGGCTCCGTCGTTCGGGAGAGTCGGCCCGTTCCACCCGTTCCGAGTTCGAGAGTAGGTCGAGGCCGTGAACGGCCCGGGGCCTCCAATCGTTCGCTTTACCGGATGGAATTGCGACGATCGAGCGCCAGCTATCCTGAGGGAAACTTCGGAGGGAACCAGCTACTAGACGGCTCGATTGGTCTTTCGCCCCTACACCCGGTTCCGACGATCGATTTGCACGTCAGAGGCGCTTCGGACTTCCACCAGAGTTTCCTCTGGCTTCATCCCGACCGGGCGTGGATCGCCATCTTTCGGGTCCCTGGTCGCTCGCTACGCCAGAGTCGGCCGAGTCGTACTCGGAAAAAGGGGAAACCGACCCGGGGGTGATGCGCCCGCGCGCAGCGCCTAAACTCGACGACAAAATAGGACTAGTTCAAGCCGCGGGATCTCACCGATGGGCGGAAGGAGGATATGGAAGCTGGCGCCCGGCAATTCCCCTTTTTGGAAGATGCGCCGGTCCCCTCTCGGGGAGGAGGGAAAAACAACCGCACGTCAGCCACGAGCCTTCCCTCTCCTATCTCTCTCGGGAAGAGAGAAAAAAAGGAAAAGTTGCGGGCACCGCAGCAGCGACGGCGGAAGGCCGAAAACGCCGCGCCGGCGGGATCGGGCACGGCTCGGAGGCGGGTGAGGCGAGGAGAAGACGACGGCACGAGACCGACGACACCCCCCGACGACCCCCGGACGACTTTGCCACGACACCTCTCCCGATCGACGCCCCTCCTACACGCTCTCTCGCTTCGCTTCGCTCCCTTCGGGGTTAGTCAGAGGTGGCCCCTACGACTCGCGAACGGCCAGGACTCCTCGGTCCGTGTTTCAAGACGGGTCGGGTGGGTTGCCGATGCACGTCGCTGACCCGGGGTGGCGGGCGGCTCGAGTAAAAAAGCGTCGCCGAGCGACCTCTCCGGAAACGGAAACGGGCGCGGGCGGGGTTGCCCCCGACAAGAACCCGAAACGTCGGCGAGGTGCGTGACGGCGAGGCCGCGCCAGTCCTATCCCGCCTCTCATCGCGCACGCGCCCGAGACGGTGGGGGCGCCTAAGGAGCGACACACAGAGTGCGTCGCCCGCACGCGACTTCCGGCGGGATCAAAACGGACCGGCCTCGCCACGTGTAACGGATCGTGTCAGATTTCCTCCGTTCCCGGCAGAAAGGGGCAGTTACGTTCGCGGGCCCGACGGCCCGGTGGCCCCCGACTTCACAAGGTGGGAAGACGGGGGTTTTCAGGGTGATGAAACGCCTGCCGCCTACGGAAAAAAAACCCGCGTGTTCGACCTGCACGCCGGGAACGGGTCGCGACGACGGACCGGAGGGGAAGTGCGTCCGGTGCCGGCCGCGCGGAGGTCGCGCCGAAGCGCCCGCGCCATGATTACGCCGAGCGATGATGAAGGGGACGGGTGCAGCGGAGTCGCGCGCGGAGGGAGCAGGAGGAAAGAAGAAGCGGCGGCGACGGATGCGGCGGGTTAGGGGCCCGGCGGCAGCAGCGATCGAGAGGACGAGTCCCCTCCGTCGCAGCCAACCGACGCAGCCACCTACCGACGCCGCGGTCGTCACCACGTTTCCCCTTCCCGCTATCCACGCGGCCCGTCTCCTTCGTCGGCGACGCGGGCACAAAAGCTGGAACCGCGGGGAACGAGTCCCCCGCGGACACGACGAACGACGACCTGTGCCGCGACGGCCTCTCTTTCAAGAACACACATCGAGTTTGGGCTCGAGCCTAGGCAGCACCGGACTGAGTCCCCCCGCGATCGCGGTGAGCGGTCCCACCCGTTTACCCCTGGGCCGGTTTCACGTTCTCTTGAACTCTCTCTCCAAAGTTCTTTTCAACTTTCCCTCACGGTACTTGTCGACTATCGGACTCGTCCCGGTATTTAGCCTTGGATGGAGCTTACCACCCGATTTGGGCTGCGTTCCCAAGCAACCCGACTCTCGGATCGAAGGCCGTCGCTCGCCGTCCGCACCGAATGGGCCTGGCACCCGCCGCGGGCGGCCCCGATCGAGGGAACTCCGAACTATGCGAGACGAAAACGAACGGCTGCCTTCGACCCATGCGCCACACGTCCCGAAGCCTTTAACTTGCGACGGGATTCGGCGTTGGGCTTCTCCCGGTTCACTCGCCGTTACTAAGGGAATCCCGGTTGGTTTCTTTTCCTCCGCTTAGCGATATGCTTAAGTTCAGCGGGTCGTCTCGTCCGAGCCGAGGGCGGCGGTTTTTAGTAGAGTGTGGTGTTTGGAGGAGAGGAATCTCGATCGGTACCCTCCGTGTGACGACGGCTGGCCGATATAGCGCCCGTCCGACCGAAAATGAAGAAGCCAACAATTAAAAAAAAGCGTGGGTCCTCCCCATCCGACGTTGCGTTGCCTACGACGCGGCCACCTTTTTACGGTGCGACGGCCGTGCTCGTCGCGCTGCTCGAGGCGTCGCTGAGAGACACCTTCATGAGGCAGAGAGCGAGACGAGCAGGCGGCGCTTACGTCGGCAGTCGGTTAGGTCGGTACTTTTTTTTTGGTCTCCCTTCGGCTGCTTTCGGACAGACTCCTCCTGCTCCTCCTCCACAGTGTTTCTTCACGCGGTCGAAAAGGGAAAAGACTCCGCGGTCTGCCAGCGGGAGACGAAGGAGGAGGCCGGAGAGGGTTTTAAAAAAAAAAAAGACATTGAAAGGAGTCAATTCTTTTTTTATTTTTCTTCCCCCTCGTCACTCGCTCCTGCGACGTCCCGGTTACCACCGTGCCGAGGACCGGGCGGGCACGGGGACGGCAAGATGTCGTTTCGTTAACGGAGAAAGACATGTAACGTTCCGCCTCTCGACCGGACGTGGCCCCGAGACAAGGGATCTCGGGGCCGCAATGTGCGTTCGAGGTGTCGATGTTCACTGAGTCCTGCAATTCGCATCAGTTATCGCGGCTGGCCGCGCTCTTCATCGACGGACGAGCCGAGTGATCCCCCGTCCAGGGTTCAGCACTTGGTTTTTTTATATTAGTTTTTGTTTATATAGATTTAGTAGTGTGCGAGGAGGTCTGTGCGAGGAGGCGTGACGGCATTGCAATGTCGCGAGTAGTTTGTTTTTTTAGCTAGCGGCGGTGGCACAGCGGCTGCAAAAAAACAAAAAAAACGATAAAGCGGCGACAAGGCAAAGAAGAAGCGGCCATCACTTGCGGTGGGCGAAAAAACAAACAGGTGGTAAGACGCGGAAGCAAGCAAGAAGAGCTGGGGCTTTAAAAACCTCCGCGTCACCACAAATCTATCTCTCGCTCCGCCTTTTATAGGTTTGTTTGCGCGCATTCGAGGCGTTGACGCCGACAGACAGAGGAGGTAGGCCGGAAAACAACAAACCAGTCTCGAACGGGAAAACGGTAATGATCCTTCCGCAGGTTCACCTACGGAAACCTTGTTACGACTTTTACTTCCTCTAAACGATCGGGTTCGGTCGTCTTCTCCAGGCATCGAACGCCGAGGCGTAGATGCACGAGTGTCGTGACGGACACGTCGCGCACTGCCCGGCGGCGTCGTCGGCCAGATCCGAGGACCTCACCGGACCGTTCGATCGGTAGTAGCGACGGGCGGTGTGTACAAAGGGCAGGGACGTGATCGACGCGGGCTGTTGACCCGCGCCTACCGGGAATTCCTCGTTCACGGGGTTGGTTACAGGCCCCGATCCCTATCACGGGAGGTGGTTCAGAGGTTTCCCAACCCTCTCGGGCCGGGGCGAAGTCCCCGCTGATACCTCCAGTGTAGCGCGCGTGCGGCCCCGGACATCTAAGGGCATCACAGACCTGTTATCGCTCCGCCTCGTGTGGCTTTCTGCCACCCGTCCCTCTAAGAAGTGCGTGAGAAAACCGACCCGGACCCGAGCGCCACGGAGGACGCCGAGCCCGCCGTAAAAATCACTGACATCGGCGCACTAGTTAGCAGGCCGGAGTCTCGTTCGTTATCGGAATCAACCAGACGGATCGCTCCACCAACTAAGAACGGCCATGCACCACCACCCACCGAATCGAGAAAGAGCTATCGATCTGTCAATCCTACCGGTGTCCGGACCGGGTGAGTTTTCCCGTGTTGAGTCAAATTAAGCCGCAGGCTCCACTCCTGGTGGTGCCCTTCCGTCAATTCCTTTAAGTTTCAGCTTTGCAACCATACTCCCCCCGGAACCGAACTCTGGTTTCCCGCAGGCTACCCGCCGGGTCATGGAAGCGAACGCCGGCGGATCGCCGGTCGGCATCGTTTACGGTCGGAACTACGACGGTATCTGATCGTCTTCGAACCTCCGACTTTCGCTCTTGATCGAGGAAAACGTGCTTGCCACACGCCATCGCTGCAGTTCGTCTTGCGACGATCCAAGAATTTCACCTCTAACGTCGCAATACGAGTGGCCCCGACCGCTCCCTTCGATCATTGCCTCGCCGTAGACGGAGACCGACAGACGTAGACGAGGCCCTCTTCCATCATTCCATGCTTATCGTATGCAAGCTTGAACAGCCCGCTCTGAGCACTCTAATTTTTTCAAAGTGAACGTACCGGCCGCCGCGGACACTCGGTTAAGAGCACCCTTGGAGGAGAACCGCCGACCGCAACACGCGCGCAGACAAGACACGAAGCAGGGACTCGGAGCGGACCGGGGGGTTCAAAAAAAAAGAGGAACGCGCGGAAAGGGAGAGGGAGAGAAGCGCGGGGGTCAGAGTGCGGGGATGCGAATGAACGCACCCAAACACACACACGTAGCACCCCCCCGTTAGACTACTCCCGGAACCGAACCGACGACCACTTGTTTTTTTTTTCCCGGATCCCGATCACGACCTCCTCGTCCACCTCGCCGGCAGGACCGCGTGGCGGGTATGCTAGCGGTTGACACCGGCGGAAAGGGCCGGGAATGCGAACGGACGACCAAAGTCAACGACGGACGATGGCGCCGCCGCCCCGGGGCCGCTTGCGCGACCACGAACCCGAGTTCGGACTACGAGCTTTTTAACCGCAACAACTTTAATATACGCTACCGGAGCTGGAATTACCGCGGCTGCTGGCACCAGACTTGCCCTCCGGTTGGTCCTCGTTAACGGATTTGAAGTGTACTCATTCCGATCGCGGGGCCTCGACAGAGTCCCGCGTCGTTATTTTTCGTCACTACCTCCCCGTGCCGGGAGTGGGTAATTTGCGCGCCTGCTGCCTTCCTTGGATGTGGTAGCCGTTTCGCATGCTCCCTCTCCGGAATCGAACCCCGATTCCCCGTTACCCGTAGTAACCACGGTAGGCACTTAACCGACCGTCGACAGTTGATAGGGCGGACCCTCGAGAGACCCGTCGCCGGGCGTGAAAGCTCGTGCGATCGACCAGTGAGTTATCCAGAGTCACCAAAGCGGAGCGCGCCGCCCTATGAGCCCCGCCACCGAACGGACCCGCGAGCGGGAACGCCGACGACGGGAGGACGGAATGACGCGCATCGGTCTCAGTCTAATATGTAGCGCCGCGACCCGGAACGGCCGACGCGGGTGCCAGCGCGCGAGGCGTGGCGACGACGGCGCGCCGACCGATCGCGGCCTGTGTCACATGTATTAGCTCTAGAATTGCCACAGTTATCCATCGCCTCCGAGAGGGAATACGGTCCCGAGGATTAGGTCCGGTTCCTGAGCCATTCGCGGTTTCGCCCGTTCTAATGCGTGGCGTGAACTTACACTTGCATGGCTTAAGCTTTGAGACAAGCATATGACTACTGGCAGGATCAACCAGGTATCGTTGGAATTGGGATGGGACTTTGTTTCGACAGAACGACAGACCGACCGACCGACCGACCGACATAAGACAGACAACTACAACGACGGGCACGTGTTTATTTATTTTTCCGAGGGGGTTCGCCGTCAGAAGAAGCGCGCTGCCCGCGCTGATGGCCTCTTTTTGTTTCTCCCCTGACTTGGACCGAGACCGAGACTCAAAGAACGAAAGCGACCAACGTCGACAACAACAACGACAACGGCACCCTTGACAGCGATACATACGACAAACGACAAGCAGCACGACGGCAGTGCACACGGACATCGAGGGTCAAGGTGCAGACTGAACTCGCCGAGGTCGTCGTCATCGTGGTCGCCATCGATTCCGTCTCGTCGTCGTCGTCGTCAACGTCCACGTCACAGCCGGCCGAGAAGAGAGAACAGACGACAGCGTCGACAACAACAACATCGACAACGGCACCCTTGACAGCGATACATACGACAAACGACAAACAGCACGACGGCAGTGCACACGGACATCGGAGGTCAAGGTGCAGACTGGAATCGTCGAGGTCGTCGTCATCGTGGTCGCCATCGATGCCGTCTCGTCGTCGTCGTCGTCGTCTTCGTCGTCGTCGTCGTCGTCATCAACGTACCAACCGACCGAGACGAGAGAGCAAGCAACAACGTCGACAACAACAACGACAACGGCACCCTTGACAGCGATACATACGACAAACGACAAACAGCACGACGGCAGTGCACACGGACATCGGAGGTCAAGGTGCAGACTGAACTCGTCGAGGTCGTCGTCATCGTGGTCGCCATCGATGCCGTCTCGTCGTCGTCGTCGTCTCCGTCGTCGTCGTCGTCGTCGCCAACGTCAACGTCAACATCACAGCCGTCATCGGGGAGGAGCTGGACCAGGGCAGCGGCGGCGTAAATTTTCCCGTCACCTTCGTCGTCGCCTTCGTCGACCGACCGACCGACCGGCGTCGTGTTCGTGCTCGGAAAACCGAGGAGAGACAACGTGCACATGGCGCGTTCTCGCAAGCGGCTCCTCGGTCCGATTTTTTTGGGCGGCTTTTTCGAGCTTTTTTTTTTTTTCTCACCCTTTCGTCCGTGCGACGGCGAACGTTAGGGGAAAAAAAAAAAAAAAAAAAAAACGACAACAACGCGGCGGACCGGGCGAACAACATCGTCGACACACACGACATTGACGACCGGTCCCCCTTTTCACAATCGCATCGAGATAAAAACGAACGAGTCCGATTCGAGCACCGAGTCGCGAGCGGGAGGACTGTCGGTGCAAGTATCGATCACTGACGTGAGCGCTTCGCCGGACAGAGGATGGCTCATCCGGCAGCCGTGCAAATCGACGGTATGGGAAGAACGAACAAGAAGAGCAACGACTTGATCGGCGGCTTGGGAACTGCGGACGGTGAAAACGGGTTAATCGACTGCGACCACGACTGCTCGATCGATCTTCTTTGGCGCTAACAAAGGTGGAGGTGGCGCAAGAAGGGACTAGCGCTATCACCGTCCACGTATCAGAAGATGCGGCGGCAGACGTCGACGCTTATGCGTTGTCGGACGAGAAGTCGCTGCAGCACGTGTACCGCGAGCGGGACGTCCAAGGTTTTGCCAGACGGAAAGAAATCGGGTGTCAGCGAACGTTCACACGGCTGTGAGATCGGACGCTGACAGGAGTAGGAGGCGGCAGGCAGGCGGCGGTTACGGCGGCGGCGCCTGCTGCTGCTCATCCTCCTGTTTGCTGCGGCGACTTCCAGGACGGGAGAGCATCGAACAACGTACGTATGGTTACAAGGGGATCAGGATCTACATAGTGCATCCCCCGCGGCTATTTTTGTTTGTTTGTTCGCTCGTTCGTTAATTCGTTCGTTCGTTCGTTCGTTCGTTACAATGTACGTTTTTCCGTTCGACGGCGGCAGAGAGCGGCGGCGTTTCTCCCTAATCCGGAGGATTTATCGGTCGCACAGCGATGGGTCGTTCGGCCGATCATCGAAAGATTCGCAGGTAGTGGTTGAATGGCAGAACGGCAGCAACAACAGCGGCGGCTGAGAGCGGCGAACGCTGAGGCGGAAGCAGAAGCTGCAGCAAACGTATCGGCTAAACATGGTGGACATAGATATGGCTGACGACGCGGGTACCACGACGACTATGGAACCAGGAAAAGGAGCCGTTAGTTGTTCCAACATATCGTTCGACACGTCGAGCAGCCCTAGGTCCACGGAGAAGCACACACACGTACCACGTATTATAACCTAACGACGATGAGCGGGCGCACGGTTGGCAGGAACGAAGGCGGCGGATCAAAACAAGTTGGAGCGCGGCGACAGCGATAACGGTGACAGCCCTAGGCGGCGGAGATGCCACTTTCTGACGCCTTTGCGACAAGCCCGTAGAGACGTTCCGGACCACCACGAGGCAAAGAGTCGCTGCTCCGACGAACCGAACACACCAAAGTGTGCTTCCTACCGAACATGTTTTATAAAACTTTCAAACTGGAAAACCCCAGAAATGGTGTTGGTATTCGTCCAGACCCACCTCCGACACCTGAAAATGGTGGTCAAAAAAAACGTCGATTATACGAAGCGACATTTCTGGTCGGCGATTTTCCAGTTTTACGCCTACTGCCACATGGGGATGTCGGTAGGCGTCGCAAAGTGCCTTCTCGACGCCTAGGCACACCAGGACTTTGTCATTTTTTTCCCCCTCGACATTCCTGGTCCGGTCTATTCCGATTTTACACCTACCGCCATGTGGGGGTGGCAGTAGGCGTCGAAAAGTGCCTTCTCGACCGCTAGCGACACCACTACTTTATCGAGCTCTGGAGGCCCGCACACCGACCCGGGGGCCGCGGAGTCGACCCCGGGGGCCTCCTGGCGTCGCCGCCGCTCACTTGGACGCCTTCCGCAACCTGTGGTCCCGCTCG
>NW_027633102.1:312908-321530 GCF_053919585.1 Euprymna scolopes
GGGCACGGCCCGACCGACCCGGTCCTCGGAGCCAATCCTTCTTCCGAAGGTACGGATCCATTTTGCCGACTTCCCTTACCTACATTGATGCCATCGACGAGAGGCTGTACACCTTGGAGACCTGCTGCGGATGGTGGGTACGGACCGACTCGAGAGCTGCGAAAACCGGACCCGGATTTTCCAGGGCCGCCGAAAGCGCACCGGACGCCGCCCGAGCCGCGGCGCTCTACAGGTACCTTTTCCGTATCTCCGGACGAGCCGATTCCACGGACATGGTCCTTTACGAAGAAGAGAGAACTCTTCCCGGGGCTCCCGGCGACGTCTCCGGGCTCGCTTGCGTCACCGCGGTTTCGCCCGGGAAGCGACGGGCGCCGCCGACATCGCTGCCGACAGCGTCGCCACCCCCGGGCCCTCTCCGAGTCCGGGTTCGGGAATATTAACCCGATTCCCTTTCGACGGGAGGCCGGCCGCTTTTTTTTTGTTTGGGCTTTTGATTCGATTCGATTCGATTCGCTTTCCTTTCACCTTTCATAACGGATCCGGCGCCTTTCGGGAAGACTTTCGCCCGCGTCTTAGGACCGACTGACCCGTGCTCGACCGCCGTTGGCACGGAACCCTTCTCCACTTCGGTCTTCGAAGGTCTCGTTCGAATATTTGCTACTACCACCGAGATCTGCACCCGCGGTCGGCTCCACCCGGGCTCGCGCCCTAGGCTTCCGTGCTCGCCGCGGCGCCCTCCTACTCGTCGCGGCATCGTTTCGGCGCGAAAGTTCATCGCTCCTCGCCGCGACGGTCCGGCATCGGTCCGTCGCTCCAGCGCCATCCATTTTCGGGGCCGGTCGATTCGGCAGGTGAGTTGTTACACACTCCTTAGCGGATTCCGACTTCCGTGGCCACCGTCCTGCTGTCTATATCGACCGACACCCTTTCGGGGATCTCATGGGCGTCGCGTTAGGCACCTTAGCCGGACGTTTGGTTCATCCCACAGCGCCAGTTCTGCTTACCAAAAGTGGCCCACTTGGCACTCGCATTCGAGGTGACCAACCGCCCAGCGAAGCGTGCTGGCGGCGGCGGCCGGATGGGTCGGCTCCGTCGTTCGGGAGAGTCGGCCCGTTCCACCCGTTCCGAGTTCGAGAGTAGGTCGAGGCCGTGAACGGCCCCGGGGCCTCCAATCGTTCGCTTTACCGGATGGAATTGCGACGATCGAGCGCCAGCTATCCTGAGGGAAACTTCGGAGGGAACCAGCTACTAGACGGCTCGATTGGTCTTTCGCCCCTACACCCGGTTCCGACGATCGATTTGCACGTCAGAGGCGCTTCGGACTTCCACCAGAGTTTCCTCTGGCTTCATCCCGACCGGGCGTGGATCGCCATCTTTCGGGTCCCTGGTCGCTCGCTACGCCAGAGTCGGCCGAGTCGTACTCGGAAAAAGGGGAAACCGACCCGGGGGTGATGCGCCCGCGCGCAGCGCCTAAACTCGACGACAAAATAGGACTAGTTCAAGCCGCGGGATCTCACCGATGGGCGGAAGGAGGATATGGAAGCTGGCGCCCGGCAATTCCCCTTTTTGGATGATGCGCCGGTCCCCTCTCGGGGAGGAGGGAAAAACAACCGCACGTCAGCCACGAGCCTTCCCTCTCCTATCTCTCTCGGGAAGAGAGAAAAAAGGAAAAGTTGCGGGCACCGCAGCAGCGACGGCGGAAGGCCGAAAACGCCGCGCCGGCGGGATCGGGCACGGCTCGGAGGCGGGTGAGGCGAGGAGAAGACGACGGCACGAGACCGACGACACCCCCCGACGACCCCCGGACGACTTTGCCACGACACCTCTCCCGATCGACGCCCTCCTACACGCTCTCTCGCTTTCGCTTCGCCTTCGGGGTTAGTCAGAGGTGGCCCCTACGACTCGCGAACGGCCAGGACTCCTCGGTCCGTGTTTCAAGACGGGTCGGGTGGGTTGCCGATGCACGTCGCTGACCCGGGGTGGCGGGCGGCTCGAGTAAAAAAGCGTCGCCGAGCGACCTCTCCGGAAACGGAAACGGGCGCGGGCGGGGTTGCCCCCGACAAGAACCCGAAACGTCGGCGAGGTGCGTGACGGCGAGGCCGCGCCAGTCCTATCCCGCCTCTCATCGCGCACGCGCCCGAGACGGTGGGGCGCCTAAGGAGCGACACACAGAGTGCGTCGCCCGCACGCGACTTCCGGCGGGATCAAAACGGACCGGCTCGCCACGTGTAACGGATCGTGTCAGATTTCCTCCGTTCCCGGCAGAAAGGGGCAGTTACGTTCGCGGGCCCGACGGCCGGTGGCCCCCGACTTCACAAGGTGGGAAGACGGGGGTTTTCAGGGTGATGAAACGCCTGCCGCCTACGGAAAAAAACCCGCGTGTTCGACCTGCACGCCGGGAACGGGTCGCGACGACGGACCGGAGGGGAAGTGCGTCCGGTGCCGGCCGCGCGGAGGTCGCGCCGAAGCGCCCGCGCCATGATTACGCCGAGCGATGATGAAGGGGACGGGTGCAGCGGAGTCGCGCGCGGAGGGAGCAGGAGGAAAGAAGAAGCGGCGGCGACGGATGCGGCGGGTTAGGGCCCGGCGGCAGCAGCGATCGAGAGGACGAGTCCCCTCCGTCGCAGCCAACCGACGCAGCCACCTACCGACGCCGCGGTCGTCACCACGTTTCCCTTCCCGCTATCCACGCGGCCCGTCTCCTTCGTCGGCGACGCGGGCACAAAAGCTGGAACCGCGGGGAACGAGTCCCCCGCGGACACGACGAACGACGACCTGTGCCGCGACGGCCTCTCTTTCAAGAACACACATCGAGTTTGGGCTCGAGCCTAGGCAGCACCGGACTGAGTCCCCCCGCGATCGCGGTGAGCGGTCCCACCCGTTTACCCCTGGGCGGTTTCACGTTCTCTTGAACTCTCTCTCCAAAGTTCTTTTCAACTTTCCCTCACGGTACTTGTCGACTATCGGACTCGTCCCGGTATTTAGCCTTGGATGGAGCTTACCACCCGATTTGGGCTGCGTTCCCAAGCAACCCGACTCTCGGATCGAAGGCCGTCGCTCGCCGTCCGCACCGAATGGGCCTGGCACCCGCCGCGGGCGGCCCCGATCGAGGGAACTCCGAACTATGCGAGACGAAAACGAACGGCTGCCTTCGACCCATGCGCCACACGTCCCGAAGCCTTTAACTTGCGACGGGAATTCGGCGTTGGGCTTCTCCCGGTTCACTCGCCGTTACTAAGGGAATCCCGGTTGGTTTCTTTTCCTCCGCTTAGCGATATGCTTAAGTTCAGCGGGTCGTCTCGTCCGAGCCGAGGGCGGCGGTTTTTAGTAGAGTGTGGTGTTTGGAGGAGAGGAATCTCGATCGGTACCCTCCGTGTGACGACGGCTGGCCGATATAGCGCCCGTCCGACCGAAAATGAAGAAGCCAACAATTAAAAAAAAAGCGTGGGTCCTCCCCATCCGACGTTGCGTTGCCTACGACGCGGCCACCTTTTTACGGTGCGACGGCCGTGCTCGTCGCGCTGCTCGAGGCGTCGCTGAGAGACACCTTCATGAGGCAGAGAGCGAGACGAGCAGGCGGCGCTTACGTCGGCAGTCGGTTAGGTCGGTACTTTTTTTTTGGTCTCCCTTCGGCTGCTTTCGGACAGACTCCTCCTGCTCCTCCTCCACAGTGTTTCTTCACGCGGTCGAAAAGGGAAAAGACTCCGCGGTCTGCCAGCGGGAGACGAAGGAGGAGGCCGGAGAGGGTTTTAAAAAAAAAAAAGACATTGAAAGGAGTCAATTCTTTTTTTATTTTTCTTCCCCCTCGTCACTCGCTCCTGCGACGTCCCGGTTACCACCGTGCCGAGGACCGGGCGGGCACGGGGACGGCAAGATGTCGTTTCGTTAACGGAGAAAGACATGTAACGTTCCGCCTCTCGACCGGACGTGGCCCCGAGACAAGGGATCTCGGGGCCGCAATGTGCGTTCGAGGTGTCGATGTTCACTGAGTCCTGCAATTCGCATCAGTTATCGCGGCTGGCCGCGCTCTTCATCGACGGACGAGCCGAGTGATCCCCCGTCCAGGGTTCAGCACTTGGTTTTTTTATATTAGTTTTTGTTTATATAGATTTAGTAGTGTGCGAGGAGGTCTGTGCGAGGAGGCGTGACGGCATTGCAATGTCGCGAGTAGTTTGTTTTTTTAGCTAGCGGCGGTGGCACAGCGGCTGCAAAAAAACAAAAAAAACGATAAAGCGGCGACAAGGCAAAGAAGAAGCGGCCATCACTTGCGGTGGGCGGAAAAAACAAACAGGTGGTAAGACGCGGAAGCAAGCAAGAAGAGCTGGGCTTTAAAACCTCCGCGTCACCACAAATCTATCTCTCGCTCCGCCTTTTATAGGTTTGTTTGCGCGCATTCGAGGCGTTGACGCCGACAGACAGAGGAGGTAGGCCGGAAAACAACAAACCAGTCTCGAACGGGGGAAAACGGTAATGATCCTTCCGCAGGTTCACCTACGGAAACCTTGTTACGACTTTTACTTCCTCTAAACGATCGGGTTCGGTCGTCTTCTCCAGGCATCGAACGCCGAGGCGTAGATGCACGAGTGTCGTGACGGACACGTCGCGCACTGCCCGGCGGCGTCGTCGGCCAGATCCGAGGACCTCACCGGACCGTTCGATCGGTAGTAGCGACGGGCGGTGTGTACAAAGGGCAGGGGACGTGATCGACGCGGGCTGTTGACCCGCGCCTACCGGGAATTCCTCGTTCACGGGGTTGGTTACAGGCCCCGATCCCTATCACGGGAGGTGGTTCAGAGGTTTCCCAACCCTCTCGGGCCGGGGCGAAGTCCCCGCTGATACCTCCAGTGTAGCGCGCGTGCGGCCCCGGACATCTAAGGGCATCACAGACCTGTTATCGCTCCGCCTCGTGTGGCTTTCTGCCACCCGTCCCTCTAAGAAGTGCGTGAGAAAACCGACCCGGACCCGAGCGCCACGGAGGACGCCGAGCCCGCCGTAAAAATCACTGACATCGGCGCACTAGTTAGCAGGCCGGAGTCTCGTTCGTTTCGGAATCAACCAGACGGATCGCTCCACCAACTAAGAACGGCCATGCACCACCACCCACCGAATCGAGAAAGAGCTATCGATCTGTCAATCCTACCGGTGTCCGGACCGGGTGAGTTTTCCCGTGTTGAGTCAAATTAAGCCGCAGGCTCCACTCCTGGTGGTGCCCTTCCGTCAATTCCTTTAAGTTTCAGCTTTGCAACCATACTCCCCCCGGAACCGAACTCTGGTTTCCCGCAGGCTACCCGCCGGGTCATGGAAGCGAACGCCGGCGGATCGCCGGTCGGCATCGTTTACGGTCGGAACTACGACGGTATCTGATCGTCTTCGAACCTCCGACTTTCGCTCTTGATCGAGGAAAACGTGCTTGCCACACGCCATCGCTGCAGTTCGTCTTGCGACGATCCAAGAATTTCACCTCTAACGTCGCAATACGAGTGGCCCCGACCGCTCCCTTCGATCATTGCCTCGCCGTAGACGGAGACCGACAGACGTAGACGAGGCCCTCTTCCATCATTCCATGCTTATCGTATGCAAGCTTGAACAGCCCGCTCTGAGCACTCTAATTTTTTCAAAGTGAACGTACCGGCCGCCGCGGACACTCGGTTAAGAGCACCCTTGGAGGAGAAACCGCCGACCGCAACACGCGCGCAGACAAGACACGAAGCAGGGACTCGGAGCGGACCGGGGGGTTCAAAAAAAAGAGGAACGCGCGGAAAGGGAGAGGGAGAGAAGCGCGGGGGTCAGAGTGCGGGGATGCGAATGAACGCACCCAAACACACACACGTAGCACCCCCCGTTAGACTACTCCCGGAACCGAACCGACGACCACTTGTTTTTTTTTTTCCCGGATCCCGATCACGACCTCCTCGTCCACCTCGCCGGCAGGACCGCGTGGCGGGTATGCTAGCGGTTGACACCGGCGGAAAGGGCCGGGAATGCGAACGGACGACCAAAGTCAACGACGGACGATGGCGCCGCCGCCCCGGGGCCGCTTGCGCGACCACGAACCCGAGTTCGGACTACGAGCTTTTTAACCGCAACAACTTTAATATACGCTACCGGAGCTGGAATTACCGCGGCTGCTGGCACCAGACTTGCCCTCCGGTTGGTCCTCGTTAACGGATTTGAAGTGTACTCATTCCGATCGCGGGGCCTCGACAGAGTCCCGCGTCGTTATTTTTCGTCACTACCTCCCCGTGCCGGGAGTGGGTAATTTGCGCGCCTGCTGCCTTCCTTGGATGTGGTAGCCGTTTCGCATGCTCCCTCTCCGGAATCGAACCCCGATTCCCCGTTACCCGTAGTAACCACGGTAGGCACTTAACCGACCGTCGACAGTTGATAGGGCGGACCCTCGAGAGACCCGTCGCCGGGCGTGAAAGCTCGTGCGATCGACCAGTGAGTTATCCAGAGTCACCAAAGCGGAGCGCGCCGCCCTATGAGCCCCGCCACCGAACGGACCCGCGAGCGGGAACGCCGACGACGGGAGGACGGAATGACGCGCATCGGTCTCAGTCTAATATGTAGCGCCGCGACCCGGAACGGCCGACGCGGGTGCCAGCGCGCGAGGCGTGGCGACGACGGCGCGCCGACCGATCGCGGCCTGTGTCACATGTATTAGCTCTAGAATTGCCACAGTTATCCATCGCCTCCGAGGAGGAATACGGTCCCGAGGATTAGGTCCGGTTCCTGAGCCATTCGCGGTTTCGCCCGTTCTAATGCGTGGCGTGAACTTACACTTGCATGGCTTAAGCTTTGAGACAAGCATATGACTACTGGCAGGATCAACCAGGTATCGTTGGAATTTGGGACTTTGTTTCGACAGAACGACAGACCGACCGACCGACCGACCGACATAAGACAGACAACTACAACGACGGGCACGTGTTTATTTATTTTTCGAGGGGGTTCGCCGTCAGAAGAAGCGCGCTGCCCGCGCTGATGGCCTCTTTTTTGTTTCTCCCCTGACTTGGACCGAGACCGAGACTCAAAGAACGAAAGCGACCAACGTCGACAACAACAACGACAACGGCACCCTTGACAGCGATACATACGACAAACGACAAGCAGCACGACGGCAGTGCACACGGACATCGAGGGTCAAGGTGCAGACTGAACTCGCCGAGGTCGTCGTCATCGTGGTCGCCATCGATTCCGTCTCGTCGTCGTCGTCGTCAACGTCCACGTCACAGCCGGCCGAGAAGAGAGAACAGACGACAGCGTCGACAACAACAACATCGACAACGGCACCCTTGACAGCGATACATACGACAAACGACAAACAGCACGACGGCAGTGCACACGGACATCGGAGGTCAAGGTGCAGACTGGAATCGTCGAGGTCGTCGTCATCGTGGTCGCCATCGATGCCGTCTCGTCGTCGTCGTCGTCGTCTTCGTCGTCGTCGTCGTCATCAACGTACCAACCGACCGAGACGAGAGAGCAAGCAACAACGTCGACAACAACAACGACAACGGCACCCTTGACAGCGATACATACGACAAACGACAAACAGCACGACGGCAGTGCACACGGACATCGGAGGTCAAGGTGCAGACTGAACTCGTCGAGGTCGTCGTCATCGTGGTCGCCATCGATGCCGTCTCGTCGTCGTCGTCGTCTCCGTCGTCGTCGTCGTCGTCGCCAACGTCAACGTCAACATCACAGCCGTCATCGGGGAGGAGCTGGACCAGGGCAGCGGCGGCGTAAATTTTCCCGTCACCTTCGTCGTCGCCTTCGTCGACCGACCGACCGACCGGCGTCGTGTTCGTGCTCGGAAAACCGAGGAGAGACAACGTGCACATGGCGCGTTCTCGCAAGCGGCTCCTCGGTCCGATTTTTTTGGGCGGCTTTTTCGAGCTTTTTTTTTTTTTTCTCACCCTTTCGTCCGTGCGACGGCGAACGTTAGGGAAAAAAAAAAAAAAAAAAAAAAACGACAACAACGCGGCGGACCGGGCGAACAACATCGTCGACACACACGACATTGACGACCGGTCCCCCTTTTCACAATCGCATCGAGATAAAAACGAACGAGTCCGATTCGAGCACCGAGTCGCGAGCGGGAGGACTGTCGGTGCAAGTATCGATCACTGACGTGAGCGCTTCGCCGGACAGAGGATGGCTCATCCGGCAGCCGTGCAAATCGACGGTATGGGAAGAACGAACAAGAAGAGCAACGACTTGATCGGCGGCTTGGGAACTGCGGACGGTGAAAACGGGTTAATCGACTGCGACCACGACTGCTCGATCGATCTTCTTTGGCGCTAACAAAGGTGGAGGTGGCGCAAGAAGGGACTAGCGCTATCACCGTCCACGTATCAGAAGATGCGGCGGCAGACGTCGACGCTTATGCGTTGTCGGACGAGAAGTCGCTGCAGCACGTGTACCGCGAGCGGGACGTCCAAGGTTTTGCCAGACGGAAAGAAATCGGGTGTCAGCGAACGTTCACACGGCTGTGAGATCGGACGCTGACAGGAGTAGGAGGCGGCAGGCAGGCGGCGGTTACGGCGGCGGCGCCTGCTGCTGCTCATCCTCCTGTTTGCTGCGGCGACTTCCAGGACGGGAGAGCATCGAACAACG
>NW_027633102.1:321630-334130 GCF_053919585.1 Euprymna scolopes
ATTTATTAAGATTTTCGATAGATTGAAAATAATGATAAATTGATTTTAGCAGGGCTGCTGAGTTAGCTTATAGGAGCGAGCTAAAGTAAGAAAGAAACACGCCGAAACACACCGACCGGCACCCCCGACGACGACCACGGGTAAACGGCGGGACTTTGCCGCCTCTTAAGCAAGTTTGACTGACGACTACCACGGCTATTCGGCTAGGTAGGTAGGTAGGTAGTCCTCCTCCTCGGCCACCTAGCCGTCGTCGTCGATCGAGCGACCGGGTATATTCAAGACGCCTCTACCGACACCACCACACCAGCGGGCAGTTTAGCGAGCTTGCCAACTCCTCTGCCTCCTCAAGCGCTTCCAGACGCCTACCGACACCACATGCTGCTGGCTGGCTGTCTGTTGTTACAATGGAATTTTAAAAAAAAAACAAACAAAAAACCCCAACTCTATTAAGATTTTCGATAGTTGGAAAATAATAATAAATTAAGATTTTCGATAGATTGAAAATAATGATAAATTGATTTTAGCAGGGCTGCTGAGTTAGCTTATAGGAGCGAGCTAAAGTAAGAAAGAAACACGCCGAAACACACCGACCGGCACCCCCGACGACGACCACGGGTAAACGGCGGGACTTTGCCGCCTCTTAAGCAAGTTTGACTGACGACTACCACGGCTATTCGGCTAGGTAGGTAGGTAGGTAGTCCTCCTCCTCGGCCACCTAGCCGTCGTCGTCGATCGAGCGACCGGGTATATTCAAGACGCCTCTACCGACACCACCACACCAGCGGGCAGTTTAGCGAGCTTGCCAACTCCTCTGCCTCCTCAAGCGCTTCCAGACGCCTACCGACACCACATGCTGCTGGCTGGCTGTCTGTTGTTACAATGGAATTTAAAAAAAAAAACAAACAAAAAACCCCAACTCTATTAAGATTTTCGATAGTTGGAAAATAATAATAAATTAAGATTTTCGATAGATTGAAAATAATGATAAATTGATTTTAGCAGGGCTGCTGAGTTAGCTTATAGGAGCGAGCTAAAGTAAGAAAGAAACACGCCGAAACACACCGACCGGCACCCCCGACGACGACCACGGGTAAACGGCGGGACTTTGCCTCTTAAGCAAGTTTGACTGACGACTACCACGGCTATTCGGCTAGCTAGCTAGCTAGGTAGGTAGGTAGGTAGGTAGGTAGGTAGTCCTCTCCTCGGCCACCTAGCCGTCGTCGTCGTCGATCGAGCGACCGGGTATATTCAAGACGCCTCTACCGACACCACCACACCAGCGGGCAGTTTAGCGAGCTTGCCAACTCCTCTGCCTCCTCAAGCGCTTCCAGACGCCTACCGACACCACATGCTGCTGGCTGGCTGTCTGTTGTTACAATGGAATTTAAAAAAAAAAACAAACAAAAAACCCCAACTCTATTAAGATTTTCGATAGTTGGAAAATAATAATAAATTAAGATTTTCGATAGATTGAAAATAATGATAAATTGATTTTAGCAGGGCTGCTGAGTTAGCTTATAGGAGCGAGCTAAAGTAAGAAAGAAACACGCCGAAACACACCGACCGGCACCCCCGACGACGACCACGGGTAAACGGCGGGACTAACTGTGACTCTCTTAAGGTGTGAGGAGGCTTTGCCTCTTAAGCAAGTTTGACTGACGCCTACCGACACCGGTCAGGTCGGCGAGGCTCCCGGCGGCCCCGAGCGGGACCACAGGTTGCGGAAGGCGTCCAAGTGAGCGGCGGCGACGCCAGGAGGCCCCCGGGGTCGACTCCGCGGCCCCCGGGTCGGTGTGCGGGCCTCCAGAGCTCGATAAAGTAGTGGTGTCGCTAGCGGTCGAGAAGGCACTTTTCGACGCCTACTGCCACCCCCACATGGCGGTAGGCGCAAAACTGGAAAATCGCCGACCAGAAATGTCGCTTCGTATAATCGACGTTTTTTTTGACCACCATTTTCAGGTGTCGGAGGTGGGTCTGGACGAATACCAACACCATTTCTGGGGTTTCACAACCGCCCGGCTTCTCCGACATATGTTGGAAAGGAGTAGCGATCGAGCGAAGGGGGCTGTCGGTAGGCGGCCGCGGGTTGCATGTGTGCCCGGGACAGCACCCCCATCCAACTAAGGGGTGTCCCCCGGGGGCCAGGGGGACCTCGTCCAGGTCGGCCGGGCGCTTCCAGACGCCTACCGACACCGGTCAGGTCGGCGAGGCTCCCGGCGGCCCCGAGCGGGACCACAGGTTGCGGAAGGCGTCCAAGTGAGCGGCGGCGACGCCAGGAGGCCCCCGGGGTCGACTCCGCGGCCCCCGGGTCGGTGTGCGGGCCTCCAGAGCTCGATAAAGTAGTGGTGTCGCTAGCGGTCGAGAAGGCACTTTTCGACGCCTACTGCCACCCCCACATGGCGGTAGGCGCAAAACTGGAAAATCGCCGACCAGAAATGTCGCTTCGTATAATCGACGTTTTTTTTGACCACCATTTTCAGGTGTCGGAGGTGGGTCTGGACGAATACCAACACCATTTCTGGGGTTTCACAACCGCCCGGCTTCTCCGACATATGTTGGAAAGGAGTAGCGATCGAGCGAAGGGGGCTGTCGGTAGGCGGCCGCGGGTTGCATGTGTGCCCGGGACAGCACCCCCATCCAACTAAGGGGTGTCCCCCGGGGGCCAGGGGGACCTCGTCCAGGTCGGCCGGGCGCTTCCAGACGCCTACCGACACCGGTCAGGTCGGCGAGGCTCCCGGCGGCCCCGAGCGGGACCACAGGTTGCGGAAGGCGTCCAAGTGAGCGGCGGCGACGCCAGGAGGCCCCCGGGGTCGACTCCGCGGCCCCCGGGTCGGTGTGCGGGCCTCCAGAGCTCGATAAAGTAGTGGTGTCGCTAGCGGTCGAGAAGGCACTTTTCGACGCCTACTGCCACCCCCACATGGCGGTAGGCGCAAAACTGGAAAATCGCCGACCAGAAATGTCGCTTCGTATAATCGACGTTTTTTTTGACCACCATTTTCAGGTGTCGGAGGTGGGTCTGGACGAATACCAACACCATTTCTGGGGTTTCACAACCGCCCGGCTTCTCCGACATATGTTGGAAAGGAGTAGCGATCGAGCGAAGGGGGCTGTCGGTAGGCGGCCGCGGGTTGCATGTGTGCCCGGGACAGCACCCCCATCCAACTAAGGGGTGTCCCCCGGGGGCCAGGGGGACCTCGTCCAGGTCGGCCGGGCGCTTCCAGACGCCTACCGACACCGGTCAGGTCGGCGAGGCTCCCGGCGGCCCCGAGCGGGACCACAGGTTGCGGAAGGCGTCCAAGTGAGCGGCGGCGACGCCAGGAGGCCCCCGGGGTCGACTCCGCGGCCCCCGGGTCGGTGTGCGGGCCTCCAGAGCTCGATAAAGTAGTGGTGTCGCTAGCGGTCGAGAAGGCACTTTTCGACGCCTACTGCCACCCCCACATGGCGGTAGGTGTAAAATCGGAATAGACCGGACCAGGAATGTCGAGGGGGAAAAAAATGACAAAGTCCTGGTGTGCCTAGGCGTCGAGAAGGCACTTTGCGACGCCTACCGACATCCCCATGTGGCAGTAGGCGTAAAACTGGAAAATCGCCGACCAGAAATGTCGCTTCGTATAATCGACGTTTTTTTTGACCACCATTTTCAGGTGTCGGAGGTGGGTCTGGACGAATACCAACACCATTTCTGGGGTTTTCCAGTTTGAAAGTTTTATAAAACATGTTCGGTAGGAAGCACACTTTGGTGTGTCGGTTCGTCGGAGCAGCGACTCTTTGCCTCGTGGTGGTCCGGAACGTCTCTACGGGCTTGTCGCAAAGGCGTCAGAAAGTGGCATCTCCGCCGCCTAGGGCTGTCACCGTTATCGCTGTCGCCGCGCTCCAACTTGTTTTGATCCGCCGCCTTCGTTCCTGCCAACCGTGCGCCCGCTCATCGTCGTTAGGTTATAATACGTGGTACGTGTGTGTGCTTCTCCGTGGACCTAGGGCTGCTCGACGTGTCGAACGATATGTTGGAACAACTAACGGCTCCTTTTCCTGGTTCCATAGTCGTCGTGGTACCCGCGTCGTCAGCCATATCTATGTCCACCATGTTTAGCCGATACGTTTGCTGCAGCTTCTGCTTCCGCCTCAGCGTTCGCCGCTCTCAGCCGCCGCTGTTGTTGCTGCCGTTCTGCCATTCAACCACTACCTGCGAATCTTTCGATGATCGGCCGAACGACCCATCGCTGTGCGACCGATAAATCCTCCGGATTAGGGAGAAACGCCGCCGCTCTCTGCCGCCGTCGAACGGAAAAACGTACATTGTAACGAACGAACGAACGAACGAACGAATTAACGAACGAGCGAACAAACAAACAAAAATAGCCGCGGGGGATGCACTATGTAGATCCTGATCCCCTTGTAACCATACGTACGTTGTTCGATGCTCTCCCGTCCTGGAAGTCGCCGCAGCAAACAGGAGGATGAGCAGCAGCAGGCGCCGCCGCCGTAACCGCCGCCTGCCTGCCGCCTCCTACTCCTGTCAGCGTCCGATCTCACAGCCGTGTGAACGTTCGCTGACACCCGATTTCTTTCCGTCTGGCAAAACCTTGGACGTCCCGCTCGCGGTACACGTGCTGCAGCGACTTCTCGTCCGACAACGCATAAGCGTCGACGTCTGCCGCCGCATCTTCTGATACGTGGACGGTGATAGCGCTAGTCCCTTCTTGCGCCACCTCCACCTTTGTTAGCGCCAAAGAAGATCGATCGAGCAGTCGTGGTCGCAGTCGATTAACCCGTTTTCACCGTCCGCAGTTCCCAAGCCGCCGATCAAGTCGTTGCTCTTCTTGTTCGTTCTTCCCATACCGTCGATTTGCACGGCTGCCGGATGAGCCATCCTCTGTCCGGCGAAGCGCTCACGTCAGTGATCGATACTTGCACCGACAGTCCTCCCGCTCGCGACTCGGTGCTCGAATCGGACTCGTTCGTTTTTATCTCGATGCGATTGTGAAAAGGGGGACCGGTCGTCAATGTCGTGTGTGTCGACGACGATGTTGTTCGCCCGGTCCGCCGCGTTGTTGTCGTTTTTTTTTTTTTTTTTTTTTTCCCCTAACGTTCGCCGTCGCACGGACGAAAGGGTGAGAAAAAAAAAAAAAAGCTCGAAAAAGCCGCCCAAAAAAATCGGACCGAGGAGCCGCTTGCGAGAACGCGCCATGTGCACGTTGTCTCTCCTCGGTTTTCCGAGCACGAACACGACGCCGGTCGGTCGGTCGGTCGACGAAGGCGACGACGAAGGTGACGGGAAAATTTACGCCGCCGCTGCCCTGGTCCAGCTCCTCCCCGATGACGGCTGTGATGTTGACGTTGACGTTGGCGACGACGACGACGACGACGGAGACGACGACGACGACGAGACGGCATCGATGGCGACCACGATGACGACGACCTCGACGAGTTCAGTCTGCACCTTGACCTCCGATGTCCGTGTGCACTGCCGTCGTGCTGTTTGTCGTTTGTCGTATGTATCGCTGTCAAGGGTGCCGTTGTCGTTGTTGTTGTCGACGTTGTTGCTTGCTCTCTCGTCTCGGTCGGTTGGTACGTTGATGACGACGACGACGAAGACGACGACGACGACGACGAGACGGCATCGATGGCGACCACGATGACGACGACCTCGACGATTCCAGTCTGCACCTTGACCTCCGATGTCCGTGTGCACTGCCGTCGTGCTGTTTGTCGTTTGTCGTATGTATCGCTGTCAAGGGTGCCGTTGTCGATGTTGTTGTTGTCGACGCTGTCGTCTGTTCTCTCTTCTCGGCCGGCTGTGACGTGGACGTTGACGACGACGACGACGAGACGGAATCGATGGCGACCACGATGACGACGACCTCGGCGAGTTCAGTCTGCACCTTGACCCTCGATGTCCGTGTGCACTGCCGTCGTGCTGCTTGTCGTTTGTCGTATGTATCGCTGTCAAGGGTGCCGTTGTCGTTGTTGTTGTCGACGTTGGTCGCTTTCGTTCTTTGAGTCTCGGTCTCGGTCCAAGTCAGGGGAGAAACAAAAAAGAGGCCATCAGCGCGGGCAGCGCGCTTCTTCTGACGGCGAACCCCCTCGAAAAATAAATAAACACGTGCCCGTCGTTGTAGTTGTCTGTCTTATGTCGGTCGGTCGGTCGGTCGGTCTGTCGTTCTGTCGAAACAAAGTCCCAAATTCCAACGATACCTGGTTGATCCTGCCAGTAGTCATATGCTTGTCTCAAAGCTTAAGCCATGCAAGTGTAAGTTCACGCCACGCATTAGAACGGGCGAAACCGCGAATGGCTCAGGAACCGGACCTAATCCTCGGGACCGTATTCCTCCTCGGAGGCGATGGATAACTGTGGCAATTCTAGAGCTAATACATGTGACACAGGCCGCGATCGGTCGGCGCGCCGTCGTCGCCACGCCTCGCGCGCTGGCACCCGCGTCGGCCGTTCCGGGTCGCGGCGCTACATATTAGACTGAGACCGATGCGCGTCATTCCGTCCTCCCGTCGTCGGCGTTCCCGCTCGCGGGTCCGTTCGGTGGCGGGGCTCATAGGGCGGCGCGCTCCGCTTTGGTGACTCTGGATAACTCACTGGTCGATCGCACGAGCTTTCACGCCCGGCGACGGGTCTCTCGAGGGTCCGCCCTATCAACTGTCGACGGTCGGTTAAGTGCCTACCGTGGTTACTACGGGTAACGGGGAATCGGGGTTCGATTCCGGAGAGGGAGCATGCGAAACGGCTACCACATCCAAGGAAGGCAGCAGGCGCGCAAATTACCCACTCCCGGCACGGGGAGGTAGTGACGAAAAATAACGACGCGGGACTCTGTCGAGGCCCCGCGATCGGAATGAGTACACTTCAAATCCGTTAACGAGGACCAACCGGAGGGCAAGTCTGGTGCCAGCAGCCGCGGTAATTCCAGCTCCGGTAGCGTATATTAAAGTTGTTGCGGTTAAAAAGCTCGTAGTCCGAACTCGGGTTCGTGGTCGCGCAAGCGGCCCCGGGGCGGCGGCGCCATCGTCCGTCGTTGACTTTGGTCGTCCGTTCGCATTCCCGGCCCTTTCCGCCGGTGTCAACCGCTAGCATACCCGCCACGCGGTCCTGCCGGCGAGGTGGACGAGGAGGTCGTGATCGGGATCCGGGAAAAAAAAAACAAGTGGTCGTCGGTTCGGTTCCGGGAGTAGTCTAACGGGGGGGTGCTACGTGTGTGTGTTTGGGTGCGTTCATTCGCATCCCCGCACTCTGACCCCCGCGCTTCTCTCCCTCTCCCTTTCCGCGCGTTCCTCTTTTTTTTTGAACCCCCCGGTCCGCTCCGAGTCCCTGCTTCGTGTCTTGTCTGCGCGCGTGTTGCGGTCGGCGGTTTCTCCTCCAAGGGTGCTCTTAACCGAGTGTCCGCGGCGGCCGGTACGTTCACTTTGAAAAAATTAGAGTGCTCAGAGCGGGCTGTTCAAGCTTGCATACGATAAGCATGGAATGATGGAAGAGGGCCTCGTCTACGTCTGTCGGTCTCCGTCTACGGCGAGGCAATGATCGAAGGGAGCGGTCGGGGCCACTCGTATTGCGACGTTAGAGGTGAAATTCTTGGATCGTCGCAAGACGAACTGCAGCGATGGCGTGTGGCAAGCACGTTTTCCTCGATCAAGAGCGAAAGTCGGAGGTTCGAAGACGATCAGATACCGTCGTAGTTCCGACCGTAAACGATGCCGACCGGCGATCCGCCGGCGTTCGCTTCCATGACCCGGCGGGTAGCCTGCGGGAAACCAGAGTTCGGTTCCGGGGGGAGTATGGTTGCAAAGCTGAAACTTAAAGGAATTGACGGAAGGGCACCACCAGGAGTGGAGCCTGCGGCTTAATTTGACTCAACACGGGAAAACTCACCCGGTCCGGACACCGGTAGGATTGACAGATCGATAGCTCTTTCTCGATTCGGTGGGTGGTGGTGCATGGCCGTTCTTAGTTGGTGGAGCGATCCGTCTGGTTGATTCCGATAACGAACGAGACTCCGGCCTGCTAACTAGTGCGCCGATGTCAGTGATTTTTACGGCGGGCTCGGCGTCCTCCGTGGCGCTCGGGTCCGGGTCGGTTTTCTCACGCACTTCTTAGAGGGACGGGTGGCAGAAAGCCACACGAGGCGGAGCGATAACAGGTCTGTGATGCCCTTAGATGTCCGGGGCCGCACGCGCGCTACACTGGAGGTATCAGCGGGGACTTCGCCCCGGCCCGAGAGGGTTGGGAAACCTCTGAACCACCTCCCGTGATAGGGATCGGGGCCTGTAACCAACCCCGTGAACGAGGAATTCCCGGTAGGCGCGGGTCAACAGCCCGCGTCGATCACGTCCCTGCCCTTTGTACACACCGCCCGTCGCTACTACCGATCGAACGGTCCGGTGAGGTCCTCGGATCTGGCCGACGACGCCGCCGGGCAGTGCGCGACGTGTCCGTCACGACACTCGTGCATCTACGCCTCGGCGTTCGATGCCTGGAGAAGACGACCGAACCCGATCGTTTAGAGGAAGTAAAAGTCGTAACAAGGTTTCCGTAGGTGAACCTGCGGAAGGATCATTACCGTTTTCCCGTTCGAGACTGGTTTGTTGTTTTCCGGCCTACCTCCTCTGTCTGTCGGCGTCAACGCCTCGAATGCGCGCAAACAAACCTATAAAAGGCGGAGCGAGAGATAGATTTGTGGTGACGCGGAGGTTTTTAAAGCCCCAGCTCTTCTTGCTTGCTTCCGCGTCTTACCACCTGTTTGTTTTTTCGCCCACCGCAAGTGATGGCCGCTTCTTCTTTGCCTTGTCGCCGCTTTATCGTTTTTTTTGTTTTTTTGCAGCCGCTGTGCCACCGCCGCTAGCTAAAAAAACAAACTACTCGCGACATTGCAATGCCGTCACGCCTCCTCGCACAGACCTCCTCGCACACTACTAAATCTATATAAACAAAAACTAATATAAAAAAACCAAGTGCTGAACCCTGGACGGGGGATCACTCGGCTCGTCCGTCGATGAAGAGCGCGGCCAGCCGCGATAACTGATGCGAATTGCAGGACTCAGTGAACATCGACACCTCGAACGCACATTGCGGCCCCGAGATCCCTTGTCTCGGGGCCACGTCCGGTCGAGAGGCGGAACGTTACATGTCTTTCTCCGTTAACGAAACGACATCTTGCCGTCCCCGTGCCCGCCCGGTCCTCGGCACGGTGGTAACCGGGACGTCGCAGGAGCGAGTGACGAGGGGGAAGAAAAATAAAAAAAGAATTGACTCCTTTCAATGTCTTTTTTTTTTTTAAAACCCTCTCCGGCCTCCTCCTTCGTCTCCCGCTGGCAGACCGCGGAGTCTTTTCCCTTTTCGACCGCGTGAAGAAACACTGTGGAGGAGGAGCAGGAGGAGTCTGTCCGAAAGCAGCCGAAGGGAGACCAAAAAAAAAGTACCGACCTAACCGACTGCCGACGTAAGCGCCGCCTGCTCGTCTCGCTCTCTGCCTCATGAAGGTGTCTCTCAGCGACGCCTCGAGCAGCGCGACGAGCACGGCCGTCGCACCGTAAAAAGGTGGCCGCGTCGTAGGCAACGCAACGTCGGATGGGGAGGACCCACGCTTTTTTTTAATTGTTGGCTTCTTCATTTTCGGTCGGACGGGCGCTATATCGGCCAGCCGTCGTCACACGGAGGGTACCGATCGAGATTCCTCTCCTCCAAACACCACACTCTACTAAAAACCGCCGCCCTCGGCTCGGACGAGACGACCCGCTGAACTTAAGCATATCGCTAAGCGGAGGAAAAGAAACCAACCGGGATTCCCTTAGTAACGGCGAGTGAACCGGGAGAAGCCCAACGCCGAATCCCGTCGCAAGTTAAAGGCTTCGGGACGTGTGGCGCATGGGTCGAAGGCAGCCGTTCGTTTTCGTCTCGCATAGTTCGGAGTTCCCTCGATCGGGGCCGCCCGCGGCGGGTGCCAGGCCCATTCGGTGCGGACGGCGAGCGACGGCCTTCGATCCGAGAGTCGGGTTGCTTGGGAACGCAGCCCAAATCGGGTGGTAAGCTCCATCCAAGGCTAAATACCGGGACGAGTCCGATAGTCGACAAGTACCGTGAGGGAAAGTTGAAAAGAACTTTGGAGAGAGAGTTCAAGAGAACGTGAAACCGCCCAGGGGTAAACGGGTGGGACCGCTCACCGCGATCGCGGGGGGACTCAGTCCGGTGCTGCCTAGGCTCGAGCCCAAACTCGATGTGTGTTCTTGAAAGAGAGGCCGTCGCGGCACAGGTCGTCGTTCGTCGTGTCCGCGGGGGACTCGTTCCCCGCGGTTCCAGCTTTTGTGCCCGCGTCGCCGACGAAGGAGACGGGCCGCGTGGATAGCGGGAAGGGAAACGTGGTGACGACCGCGGCGTCGGTAGGTGGCTGCGTCGGTTGGCTGCGACGGAGGGGACTCGTCCTCTCGATCGCTGCTGCCGCCGGGCCCTAACCCGCCGCATCCGTCGCCGCCGCTTCTTCTTTCCTCCTGCTCCCTCCGCGCGCGACTCCGCTGCACCCGTCCCCTTCATCATCGCTCGGCGTAATCATGGCGCGGGCGCTTCGGCGCGACCTCCGCGCGGCCGGCACCGGACGCACTTCCCCTCCGGTCCGTCGTCGCGACCCGTTCCCGGCGTGCAGGTCGAACACGCGGGTTTTTTTCCGTAGGCGGCAGGCGTTTCATCACCCTGAAAACCCCCGTCTTCCCACCTTGTGAAGTCGGGGGCCACCGGCCGTCGGGCCCGCGAACGTAACTGCCCCTTTCTGCCGGGAACGGAGGAAATCTGACACGATCCGTTACACGTGGCGAGCCGGTCCGTTTTGATCCCGCCGGAAGTCGCGTGCGGGCGACGCACTCTGTGTGTCGCTCCTTAGGCGCCCCACCGTCTCGGGCGCGTGCGCGATGAGAGGCGGGATAGGACTGGCGCGGCCTCGCCGTCACGCACCTCGCCGACGTTTCGGGTTCTTGTCGGGGGCAACCCCGCCCGCGCCCGTTTCCGTTTCCGGAGAGGTCGCTCGGCGACGCTTTTTTACTCGAGCCGCCCGCCACCCCGGGTCAGCGACGTGCATCGGCAACCCACCCGACCCGTCTTGAAACACGGACCGAGGAGTCCTGGCCGTTCGCGAGTCGTAGGGGCCACCTCTGACTAACCCCGAAGGCGAAGCGAAAGCGAGAGAGCGTGTAGGAGGGCGTCGATCGGGAGAGGTGTCGTGGCAAAGTCGTCCGGGGGTCGTCGGGGGGTGTCGTCGGTCTCGTGCCGTCGTCTTCTCCTCGCCTCACCCGCCTCCGAGCCGTGCCCGATCCCGCCGGCGCGGCGTTTTCGGCCTTCCGCCGTCGCTGCTGCGGTGCCCGCAACTTTTCCTTTTTTCTCTCTTCCCGAGAGAGATAGGAGAGGGAAGGCTCGTGGCTGACGTGCGGTTGTTTTTCCCTCCTCCCCGAGAGGGGACCGGCGCATCATCCAAAAAGGGGAATTGCCGGGCGCCAGCTTCCATATCCTCCTTCCGCCCATCGGTGAGATCCCGCGGCTTGAACTAGTCCTATTTTGTCGTCGAGTTTAGGCGCTGCGCGCGGGCGCATCACCCCCGGGTCGGTTTCCCCTTTTTCCGAGTACGACTCGGCCGACTCTGGCGTAGCGAGCGACCAGGGACCCGAAAGATGGCGATCCACGCCCGGTCGGGATGAAGCCAGAGGAAACTCTGGTGGAAGTCCGAAGCGCCTCTGACGTGCAAATCGATCGTCGGAACCGGGTGTAGGGGCGAAAGACCAATCGAGCCGTCTAGTAGCTGGTTCCCTCCGAAGTTTCCCTCAGGATAGCTGGCGCTCGATCGTCGCAATTCCATCCGGTAAAGCGAACGATTGGAGGCCCCGGGGCCGTTCACGGCCTCGACCTACTCTCGAACTCGGAACGGGTGGAACGGGCCGACTCTCCCGAACGACGGAGCCGACCCATCCGGCCGCCGCCGCCAGCACGCTTCGCTGGGCGGTTGGTCACCTCGAATGCGAGTGCCAAGTGGGCCACTTTTGGTAAGCAGAACTGGCGCTGTGGGATGAACCAAACGTCCGGCTAAGGTGCCTAACGCGACGCCCATGAGATCCCCGAAAGGGTGTCGGTCGATATAGACAGCAGGACGGTGGCCACGGAAGTCGGAATCCGCTAAGGAGTGTGTAACAACTCACCTGCCGAATCGACCGGCCCCGAAAATGGATGGCGCTGGAGCGACGGACCGATGCCGGACCGTCGCGGCGAGGAGCGATGAACTTTCGCGCCGAAACGATGCCGCGACGAGTAGGAGGGCGCCGCGGCGAGCACGGAAGCCTAGGGCGCGAGCCCGGGTGGAGCCGACCGCGGGTGCAGATCTCGGTGGTAGTAGCAAATATTCGAACGAGACCTTCGAAGACCGAAGTGGAGAAGGGTTCCGTGCCAACGGCGGTCGAGCACGGGTCAGTCGGTCCTAAGACGCGGGCGAAAGTCTTCCCGAAAGGCGCCGGATCCGTTATGA
>NW_027633102.1:339130-349130 GCF_053919585.1 Euprymna scolopes
AGGTCGGCCGGGCGCTTCCAGACGCCTACCGACACCGGTCAGGTCGGCGAGGCTCCCGGCGGCCCCGAGCGGGACCACAGGTTGCGGAAGGCGTCCAAGTGAGCGGCGGCGACGCCAGGAGGCCCCCGGGGTCGACTCCGCGGCCCCCGGGTCGGTGTGCGGGCCTCCAGAGCTCGATAAAGTAGTGGTGTCGCTAGCGGTCGAGAAGGCACTTTTCGACGCCTACTGCCACCCCCACATGGCGGTAGGCGCAAAACTGGAAAATCGCCGACCAGAAATGTCGCTTCGTATAATCGACGTTTTTTTTGACCACCATTTTCAGGTGTCGGAGGTGGGTCTGGACGAATACCAACACCATTTCTGGGGTTTCACAACCGCCCGGCTTCTCCGACATATGTTGGAAAGGAGTAGCGATCGAGCGAAGGGGGCTGTCGGTAGGCGGCCGCGGGTTGCATGTGTGCCCGGGACAGCACCCCCATCCAACTAAGGGGTGTCCCCCGGGGGCCAGGGGGACCTCGTCCAGGTCGGCCGGGCGCTTCCAGACGCCTACCGACACCGGTCAGGTCGGCGAGGCTCCCGGCGGCCCCGAGCGGGACCACAGGTTGCGGAAGGCGTCCAAGTGAGCGGCGGCGACGCCAGGAGGCCCCCGGGGTCGACTCCGCGGCCCCCGGGTCGGTGTGCGGGCCTCCAGAGCTCGATAAAGTAGTGGTGTCGCTAGCGGTCGAGAAGGCACTTTTCGACGCCTACTGCCACCCCCACATGGCGGTAGGCGCAAAACTGGAAAATCGCCGACCAGAAATGTCGCTTCGTATAATCGACGTTTTTTTTGACCACCATTTTCAGGTGTCGGAGGTGGGTCTGGACGAATACCAACACCATTTCTGGGGTTTCACAACCGCCCGGCTTCTCCGACATATGTTGGAAAGGAGTAGCGATCGAGCGAAGGGGGCTGTCGGTAGGCGGCCGCGGGTTGCATGTGTGCCCGGGACAGCACCCCCATCCAACTAAGGGGTGTCCCCCGGGGGCCAGGGGGACCTCGTCCAGGTCGGCCGGGCGCTTCCAGACGCCTACCGACACCGGTCAGGTCGGCGAGGCTCCCGGCGGCCCCGAGCGGGACCACAGGTTGCGGAAGGCGTCCAAGTGAGCGGCGGCGACGCCAGGAGGCCCCCGGGGTCGACTCCGCGGCCCCCGGGTCGGTGTGCGGGCCTCCAGAGCTCGATAAAGTAGTGGTGTCGCTAGCGGTCGAGAAGGCACTTTTCGACGCCTACTGCCACCCCCACATGGCGGTAGGCGCAAAACTGGAAAATCGCCGACCAGAAATGTCGCTTCGTATAATCGACGTTTTTTTTGACCACCATTTTCAGGTGTCGGAGGTGGGTCTGGACGAATACCAACACCATTTCTGGGGTTTCACAACCGCCCGGCTTCTCCGACATATGTTGGAAAGGAGTAGCGATCGAGCGAAGGGGGCTGTCGGTAGGCGGCCGCGGGTTGCATGTGTGCCCGGGACAGCACCCCCATCCAACTAAGGGGTGTCCCCCGGGGGCCAGGGGGACCTCGTCCAGGTCGGCCGGGCGCTTCCAGACGCCTACCGACACCGGTCAGGTCGGCGAGGCTCCCGGCGGCCCCGAGCGGGACCACAGGTTGCGGAAGGCGTCCAAGTGAGCGGCGGCGACGCCAGGAGGCCCCCGGGGTCGACTCCGCGGCCCCCGGGTCGGTGTGCGGGCCTCCAGAGCTCGATAAAGTAGTGGTGTCGCTAGCGGTCGAGAAGGCACTTTTCGACGCCTACTGCCACCCCCACATGGCGGTAGGCGCAAAACTGGAAAATCGCCGACCAGAAATGTCGCTTCGTATAATCGACGTTTTTTTTGACCACCATTTTCAGGTGTCGGAGGTGGGTCTGGACGAATACCAACACCATTTCTGGGGTTTCACAACCGCCCGGCTTCTCCGACATATGTTGGAAAGGAGTAGCGATCGAGCGAAGGGGGCTGTCGGTAGGCGGCCGCGGGTTGCATGTGTGCCCGGGACAGCACCCCCATCCAACTAAGGGGTGTCCCCCGGGGGCCAGGGGGACCTCGTCCAGGTCGGCCGGGCGCTTCCAGACGCCTACCGACACCGGTCAGGTCGGCGAGGCTCCCGGCGGCCCCGAGCGGGACCACAGGTTGCGGAAGGCGTCCAAGTGAGCGGCGGCGAGAAGCGGAGGCCCCCGGGGTCGACTCCGCGGCCCCCTTTCAGGTGTGCGGGCCCTCCAGTAGGCCTCAAGTAGTGGTGTCGCTAGCGGTCGAGAAGGCACTTTTCGACGCCTACTGCCACCCCCACATGGCGGTAGGTGTAAAATCGGAATAGACCGGACCAGGAATGTCGAGGGGGAAAAAAATGACAAAGTCCTGGTGTGCCTAGCCTACGAGAAGGCACTTTGCGACGCCTACCGACATCCCCATGTGGCAGTAGGCGTAAAACTGGAAAATCGCCGACCAGAAATGTCGCTTCGTATAATCGACGTTTTTTTTGACCACCATTTTCAGGTGTCGGAGGTGGGTCTGGACAAATACCAACACCATTTCTGGGGTTTTCCAGTTTGAAAGTTTTATAAAACATGTTCGGTAGGAAGCACACTTTGGTGTGTCGGTTCGTCGGAGCAGCGACTCTTTGCCTCGTGGTGGTCCGGAACGTCTCTACGGGCTTGTCGCAAAGGCGTCAGAAAGTGGCATCTCCGCCGCCTAGGGCTGTCACCGTTATCGCTGTCGCCGCGCTCCAACTTGTTTTGATCCGCCGCCTTCGTTCCTGCCAACCGTGCGCCCGCTCATCGTCGTTAGGTTATAATACGTGGTACGTGTGTGTGCTTCTCCGTGGACCTAGGGCTGCTCGACGTGTCGAACGATATGTTGGAACAACTAACGGCTCCTTTTCCTGGTTCCATAGTCGTCGTGGTACCCGCGTCGTCAGCCATATCTATGTCCACCATGTTTAGCCGATACGTTTGCTGCAGCTTCTGCTTCCGCCTCAGCGTTCGCCGCTCTCAGCCGCCGCTGTTGTTGCTGCCGTTCTGCCATTCAACCACTACCTGCGAATCTTTCGATGATCGGCCGAACGACCCATCGCTGTGCGACCGATAAATCCTCCGGATTAGGGAGAAACGCCGCCGCTCTCTGCCGCCGTCGAACGGAAAAACGTACATTGTAACGAACGAACGAACGAACGAACGAACGAATTAACGAACGAGCGAACAAACAAACAAAAATAGCCGCGGGGGATGCACTATGTAGATCCTGATCCCCTTGTAACCATACGTACGTTGTTCGATGCTCTCCCGTCCTGGAAGTCGCCGCAGCAAACAGGAGGATGAGCAGCAGCAGGCGCCGCCGCCGTAACCGCCGCCTGCCTGCCGCCTCCTACTCCTGTCAGCGTCCGATCTCACAGCCGTGTGAACGTTCGCTGACACCCGATTTCTTTCCGTCTGGCAAAACCTTGGACGTCCCGCTCGCGGTACACGTGCTGCAGCGACTTCTCGTCCGACAACGCATAAGCGTCGACGTCTGCCGCCGCATCTTCTGATACGTGGACGGTGATAGCGCTAGTCCCTTCTTGCGCCACCTCCACCTTTGTTAGCGCCAAAGAAGATCGATCGAGCAGTCGTGGTCGCAGTCGATTAACCCGTTTTCACCGTCCGCAGTTCCCAAGCCGCCGATCAAGTCGTTGCTCTTCTTGTTCGTTCTTCCCATACCGTCGATTTGCACGGCTGCCGGATGAGCCATCCTCTGTCCGGCGAAGCGCTCACGTCAGTGATCGATACTTGCACCGACAGTCCTCCCGCTCGCGACTCGGTGCTCGAATCGGACTCGTTCGTTTTTATCTCGATGCGATTGTGAAAAGGGGGACCGGTCGTCAATGTCGTGTGTGTCGACGATGTTGTTCGCCCGGTCCGCCGCGTTGTTGTCGTTTTTTTTTTTTTTTTTTTTCCCCTGACGTTCGCCGTCGCACGGACGAAAGGGTGAGAAAAAAAAAAAGCTCGAAAAAGCCGCCCAAAAAAATCGGACCGAGGAGCCGCTTGCGAGAACGCGCCATGTGCACGTTGTCTCTCCTCGGTTTTCCGAGCACGAACACGACGCCGGTCGGTCGGTCGGTCGGTCGACGAAGGCGACGACGAAGGTGACGGGAAAATTTACGCCGCCGCTGCCCTGGTCCAGCTCCTCCCCGATGACGGCTGTGATGTTGACGTTGACGTTGGCGACGACGACGACGACGACGGAGACGACGACGACGACGAGACGGCATCGATGGCGACCACGATGACGACGACCTCGACGAGTTCAGTCTGCACCTTGACCTCCGATGTCCGTGTGCACTGCCGTCGTGCTGTTTGTCGTTTGTCGTATGTATCGCTGTCAAGGGTGCCGTTGTCGTTGTTGTTGTCGACGTTGTTGCTTGCTCTCTCGTCTCGGTCGGTTGGTACGTTGATGACGACGACGACGACGAAGACGACGACGACGACGACGAGACGGCATCGATGGCGACCACGATGACGACGACCTCGACGATTCCAGTCTGCACCTTGACCTCCGATGTCCGTGTGCACTGCCGTCGTGCTGTTTGTCGTTTGTCGTATGTATCGCTGTCAAGGGTGCCGTTGTCGATGTTGTTGTTGTCGACGCTGTCGTCTGTTCTCTCTTCTCGGCCGGCTGTGACGTGGACGTTGACGACGACGACGACGAGACGGAATCGATGGCGACCACGATGACGACGACCTCGGCGAGTTCAGTCTGCACCTTGACCCTCGATGTCCGTGTGCACTGCCGTCGTGCTGCTTGTCGTTTGTCGTATGTATCGCTGTCAAGGGTGCCGTTGTCGTTGTTGTTGTCGACGTTGGTCGCTTTCGTTCTTTGAGTCTCGGTCCAAGTCAGGGGAGAAACAAAAAAGAGGCCATCAGCGCGGGCAGCGCGCTTCTACTGACGGCGAACCCCCTCGAAAAATAAATAAACACGTGCCCGTCGTTGTAGTTGTCTGTCTTATGTCGGTCGGTCGGTCGGTCGGTCGGTCTGTCGTTCTGTCGAAACAAAGTCCCAAATTCCAACGATACCTGGTTGATCCTGCCAGTAGTCATATGCTTGTCTCAAAGCTTAAGCCATGCAAGTGTAAGTTCACGCCACGCATTAGAACGGGCGAAACCGCGAATGGCTCAGGAACCGGACCTAATCCTCGGGACCGTATTCCTCCTCGGAGGCGATGGATAACTGTGGCAATTCTAGAGCTAATACATGTGACACAGGCCGCGATCGGTCGGCGCGCCGTCGTCGCCACGCCTCGCGCGCTGGCACCCGCGTCGGCCGTTCCGGGTCGCGGCGCTACATATTAGACTGAGACCGATGCGCGTCATTCCGTCCTCCCGTCGTCGGCGTTCCCGCTCGCGGGTCCGTTCGGTGGCGGGGCTCATAGGGCGGCGCGCTCCGCTTTGGTGACTCTGGATAACTCACTGGTCGATCGCACGAGCTTTCACGCCCGGCGACGGGTCTCTCGAGGGTCCGCCCTATCAACTGTCGACGGTCGGTTAAGTGCCTACCGTGGTTACTACGGGTAACGGGGAATCGGGGTTCGATTCCGGAGAGGGAGCATGCGAAACGGCTACCACATCCAAGGAAGGCAGCAGGCGCGCAAATTACCCACTCCCGGCACGGGGAGGTAGTGACGAAAAATAACGACGCGGGACTCTGTCGAGGCCCCGCGATCGGAATGAGTACACTTCAAATCCGTTAACGAGGACCAACCGGAGGGCAAGTCTGGTGCCAGCAGCCGCGGTAATTCCAGCTCCGGTAGCGTATATTAAAGTTGTTGCGGTTAAAAAGCTCGTAGTCCGAACTCGGGTTCGTGGTCGCGCAAGCGGCCCCGGGGCGGCGGCGCCATCGTCCGTCGTTGACTTTGGTCGTCCGTTCGCATTCCCGGCCCTTTCCGCCGGTGTCAACCGCTAGCATACCCGCCACGCGGTCCTGCCGGCGAGGTGGACGAGGAGGTCGTGATCGGGATCCGGGAAAAAAAAAAACAAGTGGTCGTCGGTTCGGTTCCGGGAGTAGTCTAACGGGGGGGTGCTACGTGTGTGTGTTTGGGTGTGTTCATTCGCATCCCCGCACTCTGACCCCCGCGCTTCTCTCCCTCTCCCTTTCCGCGCGTTCCTCTTTTTTTTTGAACCCCCCGGTCCGCTCCGAGTCCCTGCTTCGTGTCTTGTCTGCGCGCGTGTTGCGGTCGGCGGTTTCTCCTCCAAGGGTGCTCTTAACCGAGTGTCCGCGGCGGCCGGTACGTTCACTTTGAAAAAATTAGAGTGCTCAGAGCGGGCTGTTCAAGCTTGCATACGATAAGCATGGAATGATGGAAGAGGGCCTCGTCTACGTCTGTCGGTCTCCGTCTACGGCGAGGCAATGATCGAAGGGAGCGGTCGGGGCCACTCGTATTGCGACGTTAGAGGTGAAATTCTTGGATCGTCGCAAGACGAACTGCAGCGATGGCGTGTGGCAAGCACGTTTTCCTCGATCAAGAGCGAAAGTCGGAGGTTCGAAGACGATCAGATACCGTCGTAGTTCCGACCGTAAACGATGCCGACCGGCGATCCGCCGGCGTTCGCTTCCATGACCCGGCGGGTAGCCTGCGGGAAACCAGAGTTCGGTTCCGGGGGGAGTATGGTTGCAAAGCTGAAACTTAAAGGAATTGACGGAAGGGCACCACCAGGAGTGGAGCCTGCGGCTTAATTTGACTCAACACGGGAAAACTCACCCGGTCCGGACACCGGTAGGATTGACAGATCGATAGCTCTTTCTCGATTCGGTGGGTGGTGGTGCATGGCCGTTCTTAGTTGGTGGAGCGATCCGTCTGGTTGATTCCGATAACGAACGAGACTCCGGCCTGCTAACTAGTGCGCCGATGTCAGTGATTTTTACGGCGGGCTCGGCGTCCTCCGTGGCGCTCGGGTCCGGGTCGGTTTTCTCACGCACTTCTTAGAGGGACGGGTGGCAGAAAGCCACACGAGGCGGAGCGATAACAGGTCTGTGATGCCCTTAGATGTCCGGGGCCGCACGCGCGCTACACTGGAGGTATCAGCGGGGACTTCGCCCCGGCCCGAGAGGGTTGGGAAACCTCTGAACCACCTCCCGTGATAGGGATCGGGGCCTGTAACCAACCCCGTGAACGAGGAATTCCCGGTAGGCGCGGGTCAACAGCCCGCGTCGATCACGTCCCTGCCCTTTGTACACACCGCCCGTCGCTACTACCGATCGAACGGTCCGGTGAGGTCCTCGGATCTGGCCGACGACGCCGCCGGGCAGTGCGCGACGTGTCCGTCACGACACTCGTGCATCTACGCCTCGGCGTTCGATGCCTGGAGAAGACGACCGAACCCGATCGTTTAGAGGAAGTAAAAGTCGTAACAAGGTTTCCGTAGGTGAACCTGCGGAAGGATCATTACCGTTTTCCCGTTCGAGACTGGTTTGTTGTTTTCCGGCCTACCTCCTCTGTCTGTCGGTGTCAACGCCTCGAATGCGCGCAAACAAACCTATAAAAGGCGGAGCGAGAGATAGATTTGTGGTGACGCGGAGGTTTTTAAAGCCCCAGCTCTTCTTGCTTGCTTCCGCGTCTTACCACCTGTTTGTTTTTTCGCCCACCGCAAGTGATGGCCGCTTCTTCTTTGCCTTGTCGCCGCTTTATCGTTTTTTTGTTTTTTTGCAGCCGCTGTGCCACCGCCGCTAGCTAAAAACAAACTACTCGCGACATTGCAATGCCGTCACGCCTCCTCGCACAGACCTCCTCGCACACTACTAAATCTATATAAACAAAAACTAATATAAAAAAACCCAAGTGCTGAACCCTGGACGGGGGATCACTCGGCTCGTCCGTCGATGAAGAGCGCGGCCAGCCGCGAGAACTGATGCGAATTGCAGGACTCAGTGAACATCGACACCTCGAACGCACATTGCGGCCCCGAGATCCCTTGTCTCGGGGCCACGTCCGGTCGAGAGGCGGAACGTTACATGTCTTTCTCCGTTAACGAAACGACATCTTGCCGTCCCCGTGCCCGCCCGGTCCTCGGCACGGTGGTAACCGGGACGTCGCAGGAGCGAGTGACGAGGGGGAAGAAAAATAAAAAAAGAATTGACTCCTTTCAATGTCTTTTTTTTTTTTAAAACCCTCTCCGGCCTCCTCCTTCGTCTCCCGCTGGCAGACCGCGGAGTCTTTTCCCTTTTCGACCGCGTGAAGAAACACTGTGGAGGAGGAGCAGGAGGAGTCTGTCCGAAAGCAGCCGAAGGGAGAACAAAACAAAAAAAAAGCACCGACCTAACCGACTGCCGACGTAAGCGCCGCCTGCTCGTCTCGCTCTCTGCCTCATGAAGGTGTCTCTCAGCGACGCCTCGAGCAGCGCGACGAGCACGGCCGTCGCACCGTAAAAAGGTGGCCGCGTCGTAGGCAACGCAACGTCGGATGGGGAGGACCCACGCTTTTTTTTAATTGTTGGCTTCTTCATTTTCGGTCGGACGGGCGCTATATCGGCCAGCCGTCGTCACACGGAGGGTACCGATCGAGATTCCTCTCCTCCAAACACCACACTCTACTAAAAACCGCCGCCCTCGGCTCGGACGAGACGACCCGCTGAACTTAAGCATATCGCTAAGCGGAGGAAAAGAAACCAACCGGGATTCCCTTAGTAACGGCGAGTGAACCGGGAGAAGCCCAACGCCGAATCCCGTCGCAAGTTAAAGGCTTCGGGACGTGTGGCGCATGGGTCGAAGGCAGCCGTTCGTTTTCGTCTCGCATAGTTCGGAGTTCCCTCGATCGGGGCCGCCCGCGGCGGGTGCCAGGCCCATTCGGTGCGGACGGCGAGCGACGGCCTTCGATCCGAGAGTCGGGTTGCTTGGGAACGCAGCCCAAATCGGGTGGTAAGCTCCATCCAAGGCTAAATACCGGGACGAGTCCGATAGTCGACAAGTACCGTGAGGGAAAGTTGAAAAGAACTTTGGAGAGAGAGTTCAAGAGAACGTGAAACCGCCCAGGGGTAAACGGGTGGGACCGCTCACCGCGATCGCGGGGGGACTCAGTCCGGTGCTGCCTAGGCTCGAGCCCAAACTCGATGTGTGTTCTTGAAAGAGAGGCCGTCGCGGCACAGGTCGTCGTTCGTCGTGTCCGCGGGGGACTCGTTCTCCGCGGTTCCAGCTTTTGTGCCCGCGTCGCCGACGAAGGAGACGGGCCGCGTGGATAGCGGGAAGGGAAACGTGGTGACGACCGCGGCGTCGGTAGGTGGCTGCGTCGGTTGGCTGCGACGGAGGGGACTCGTCCTCTCGATCGCTGCTGCCGCCGGGCCCTAACCCGCCGCATCCGTCGCCGCCGCTTCTTCTTTCCTCCTGCTCCCTCCGCGCGCGACTCCGCTGCACCCGTCCCCTTCATCATCGCTCGGCGTAATCATGGCGCGGGCGCTTCGGCGCGACCTCCGCGCGGCCGGCACCGGACGCACTTCCCCTCCGGTCCGTCGTCGCGACCCGTTCCCGGCGTGCAGGTCGAACACGCGGGTTTTTTTCCGTAGGCGGCAGGCGTTTCATCACCCTGAAAACCCCCGTCTTCCCACCTTGTGAAGTCGGGGGCCACCGGCCGTCGGGCCCGCGAACGTAACTGCCCCTTTCTGCCGGGAACGGAGGAAATCTGACACGATCCGTTACACGTGGCGAGCCGGTCCGTTTTGATCCCGCCGGAAGTCGCGTGCGGGCGACGCACTCTGTGTGTCGCTCCTTAGGCGCCCCACCGTCTCGGGCGCGTGCGCGATGAGAGGCGGGATAGGACTGGCGCGGCCTCGCCGTCACGCACCTCGCCGACGTTTCGGGTTCTTGTCGGGGGCAACCCCGCCCGCGCCCGTTTCCGTTTCCGGAGAGGTCGCTCGGCGACGCTTTTTTACTCGAGCCGCCCGCCACCCCGGGTCAGCGACGTGCATCGGCAACCCACCCGACCCGTCTTGAAACACGGACCGAGGAGT
>NW_027633102.1:354130-371630 GCF_053919585.1 Euprymna scolopes
CTCCTCTGCCTCCTCAAGCGCTTCCAGACGCCTACCGACACCACATGCTGCTGGCTGGCTGTCTGTTGTTACAATGGAATTTAAAAAAAAAAACAAACAAAAAACCCCAACTCTATTAAGATTTTCGATAGTTGGAAAATAATAATAAATTAAGATTTTCGATAGATTGAAAATAATGATAAATTGATTTTAGCAGGGCTGCTGAGTTAGCTTATAGGAGCGAGCTAAAGTAAGAAAGAAACACGCCGAAACACACCGACCGGCACCCCCGACGACGACCACGGGTAAACGGCGGGACTTTGCCGCCTCTTAAGCAAGTTTGACTGACGACTACCACGGCTATTCGGCTAGGTAGGTAGGTAGGTAGTCCTCCTCCTCGGCCACCTAGCCGTCGTCGTCGTCGATCGAGCGACCGGGTATATTCAAGACGCCTCTACCGACACCACCACACCAGCGGGCAGTTTAGCGAGCTTGCCAACTCCTCTGCCTCCTCAAGCGCTTCCAGACGCCTACCGACACCACATGCTGCTGGCTGGCTGTCTGTTGTTACAATGGAATTTAAAAAAAAAAACAAACAAAAAACCCCAACTCTATTAAGATTTTCGATAGTTGGAAAATAATAATAAATTAAGATTTTCGATAGATTGAAAATAATGATAAATTGATTTTAGCAGGGCTGCTGAGTTAGCTTATAGGAGCGAGCTAAAGTAAGAAAGAAACACGCCGAAACACACCGACCGGCACCCCCGACGACGACCACGGGTAAACGGCGGGACTTTGCCGCCTCTTAAGCAAGTTTGACTGACGACTACCACGGCTATTCGGCTAGGTAGGTAGGTAGGTAGTCCTCCTCCTCGGCCACCTAGCCGTCGTCGTCGTCGATCGAGCGACCGGGTATATTCAAGACGCCTCTACCGACACCACCACACCAGCGGGCAGTTTAGCGAGCTTGCCAACTCCTCTGCCTCCTCAAGCGCTTCCAGACGCCTACCGACACCACATGCTGCTGGCTGGCTGTCTGTTGTTACAATGGAATTTAAAAAAAAAAACAAACAAAAAACCCCAACTCTATTAAGATTTTCGATAGTTGGAAAATAATAATAAATTAAGATTTTCGATAGATTGAAAATAATGATAAATTGATTTTAGCAGGGCTGCTGAGTTAGCTTATAGGAGCGAGCTAAAGTAAGAAAGAAACACGCCGAAACACACCGACCGGCACCCCCGACGACGACCACGGGTAAACGGCGGGACTTTGCCGCCTCTTAAGCAAGTTTGACTGACGACTACCACGGCTATTCGGCTAGGTAGGTAGGTAGTCCTCCTCCTCGGCCACCTAGCCGTCGTCGTCGTCGATCGAGCGACCGGGTATATTCAAGACGCCTCTACCGACACCACCACACCAGCGGGCAGTTTAGCGAGCTTGCCAACTCCTCTGCCTCCTCAAGCGCTTCCAGACGCCTACCGACACCACATGCTGCTGGCTGGCTGTCTGTTGTTACAATGGAATTTAAAAAAAAAAACAAACAAAAAACCCCAACTCTATTAAGATTTTCGATAGTTGGAAAATAATAATAAATTAAGATTTTCGATAGATTGAAAATAATGATAAATTGATTTTAGCAGGGCTGCTGAGTTAGCTTATAGGAGCGAGCTAAAGTAAGAAAGAAACACGCCGAAACACACCGACCGGCACCCCCGACGACGACCACGGGTAAACGGCGGGACTAACTGTGACTCTCTTAAGGTGTGAGGAGGCTTTGCCTCTTAAGCAAGTTTGACTGACGCCTACCGACACCGGTCAGGTCGGCGAGGCTCCCGGCGGCCCCGAGCGGGACCACAGGTTGCGGAAGGCGTCCAAGTGAGCGGCGGCGACGCCAGGAGGCCCCCGGGGTCGACTCCGCGGCCCCCGGGTCGGTGTGCGGGCCTCCAGAGCTCGATAAAGTAGTGGTGTCGCTAGCGGTCGAGAAGGCACTTTTCGACGCCTACTGCCACCCCCACATGGCGGTAGGCGCAAAACTGGAAAATCGCCGACCAGAAATGTCGCTTCGTATAATCGACGTTTTTTTTGACCACCATTTTCAGGTGTCGGAGGTGGGTCTGGACGAATACCAACACCATTTCTGGGGTTTCACAACCGCCCGGCTTCTCCGACATATGTTGGAAAGGAGTAGCGATCGAGCGAAGGGGGCTGTCGGTAGGCGGCCGCGGGTTGCATGTGTGCCCGGGACAGCACCCCCATCCAACTAAGGGGTGTCCCCCGGGGGCCAGGGGGACCTCGTCCAGGTCGGCCGGGCGCTTCCAGACGCCTACCGACACCGGTCAGGTCGGCGAGGCTCCCGGCGGCCCCGAGCGGGACCACAGGTTGCGGAAGGCGTCCAAGTGAGCGGCGGCGACGCCAGGAGGCCCCCGGGGTCGACTCCGCGGCCCCCGGGTCGGTGTGCGGGCCTCCAGAGCTCGATAAAGTAGTGGTGTCGCTAGCGGTCGAGAAGGCACTTTTCGACGCCTACTGCCACCCCCACATGGCGGTAGGCGCAAAACTGGAAAATCGCCGACCAGAAATGTCGCTTCGTATAATCGACGTTTTTTTTGACCACCATTTTCAGGTGTCGGAGGTGGGTCTGGACGAATACCAACACCATTTCTGGGGTTTCACAACCGCCCGGCTTCTCCGACATATGTTGGAAAGGAGTAGCGATCGAGCGAAGGGGGCTGTCGGTAGGCGGCCGCGGGTTGCATGTGTGCCCGGGACAGCACCCCCATCCAACTAAGGGGTGTCCCCCGGGGGCCAGGGGGACCTCGTCCAGGTCGGCCGGGCGCTTCCAGACGCCTACCGACACCGGTCAGGTCGGCGAGGCTCCCGGCGGCCCCGAGCGGGACCACAGGTTGCGGAAGGCGTCCAAGTGAGCGGCGGCGACGCCAGGAGGCCCCCGGGGTCGACTCCGCGGCCCCCGGGTCGGTGTGCGGGCCTCCAGAGCTCGATAAAGTAGTGGTGTCGCTAGCGGTCGAGAAGGCACTTTTCGACGCCTACTGCCACCCCCACATGGCGGTAGGCGCAAAACTGGAAAATCGCCGACCAGAAATGTCGCTTCGTATAATCGACGTTTTTTTTGACCACCATTTTCAGGTGTCGGAGGTGGGTCTGGACGAATACCAACACCATTTCTGGGGTTTCACAACCGCCCGGCTTTTCCGACATATGTTGGAAAGGAGTAGCGATCGAGCGAAGGGGGCTGTCGGTAGGCGGCCGCGGGTTGCATGTGTGCCCGGGACAGCACCCCCATCCAACTAAGGGGTGTCCCCCGGGGGCCAGGGGGACCTCGTCCAGGTCGGCCGGGCGCTTCCAGACGCCTACCGACACCGGTCAGGTCGGCGAGGCTCCCGGCGGCCCCGAGCGGGACCACAGGTTGCGGAAGGCGTCCAAGTGAGCGGCGGCGACGCCAGGAGGCCCCCGGGGTCGACTCCGCGGCCCCCGGGTCGGTGTGCGGGCCTCCAGAGCTCGATAAAGTAGTGGTGTCGCTAGCGGTCGAGAAGGCACTTTTCGACGCCTACTGCCACCCCCACATGGCGGTAGGCGCAAAACTGGAAAATCGCCGACCAGAAATGTCGCTTCGTATAATCGACGTTTTTTTTGACCACCATTTTCAGGTGTCGGAGGTGGGTCTGGACGAATACCAACACCATTTCTGGGGTTTCACAACCGCCCGGCTTCTCCGACATATGTTGGAAAGGAGTAGCGATCGAGCGAAGGGGGCTGTCGGTAGGCGGCCGCGGGTTGCATGTGTGCCCGGGACAGCACCCCCATCCAACTAAGGGGTGTCCCCCGGGGGCCAGGGGGACCTCGTCCAGGTCGGCCGGGCGCTTCCAGACGCCTACCGACACCGGTCAGGTCGGCGAGGCTCCCGGCGGCCCCGAGCGGGACCACAGGTTGCGGAAGGCGTCCAAGTGAGCGGCGGCGACGCCAGGAGGCCCCCGGGGTGGACTCCGCGGCCCCCGGGTCGGTGTGCGGGCCTCCAGAGCTCGATAAAGTAGTGGTGTCGCTAGCGGTCGAGAAGGCACTTTTCGACGCCTACTGCCACCCCCACATGGCGGTAGGCGCAAAACTGGAAAATCGCCGACCAGAAATGTCGCTTCGTATAATCGACGTTTTTTTTGACCACCATTTTCAGGTGTCGGAGGTGGGTCTGGACGAATACCAACACCATTTCTGGGGTTTCACAACCGCCCGGCTTCTCCGACATATGTTGGAAAGGAGTAGCGATCGAGCGAAGGGGGCTGTCGGTAGGCGGCCGCGGGTTGCATGTGTGCCCGGGACAGCACCCCCATCCAACTAAGGGGTGTCCCCCGGGGGCCAGGGGGACCTCGTCCAGGTCGGCCGGGCGCTTCCAGACGCCTACCGACACCGGTCAGGTCGGCGAGGCTCCCGGCGGCCCCGAGCGGGACCACAGGTTGCGGAAGGCGTCCAAGTGAGCGGCGGCGACGCCAGGAGGCCCCCGGGGTCGACTCCGCGGCCCCCGGGTCGGTGTGCGGGCCTCCAGAGCTCGATAAAGTAGTGGTGTCGCTAGCGGTCGAGAAGGCACTTTTCGACGCCTACTGCCACCCCCACATGGCGGTAGGCGCAAAACTGGAAAATCGCCGACCAGAAATGTCGCTTCGTATAATCGACGTTTTTTTTGACCACCATTTTCAGGTGTCGGAGGTGGGTCTGGACGAATACCAACACCATTTCTGGGGTTTCACAACCGCCCGGCTTCTCCGACATATGTTGGAAAGGAGTAGCGATCGAGCGAAGGGGGCTGTCGGTAGGCGGCCGCGGGTTGCATGTGTGCCCGGGACAGCACCCCCATCCAACTAAGGGGTGTCCCCCGGGGGCCAGGGGGACCTCGTCCAGGTCGGCCGGGCGCTTCCAGACGCCTACCGACACCGGTCAGGTCGGCGAGGCTCCCGGCGGCCCCGAGCGGGACCACAGGTTGCGGAAGGCGTCCAAGTGAGCGGCGGCGACGCCAGGAGGCCCCCGGGGTCGACTCCGCGGCCCCCGGGTCGGTGTGCGGGCCTCCAGAGCTCGATAAAGTAGTGGTGTCGCTAGCGGTCGAGAAGGCACTTTTCGACGCCTACTGCCACCCCCACATGGCGGTAGGCGCAAAACTGGAAAATCGCCGACCAGAAATGTCGCTTCGTATAATCGACGTTTTTTTTGACCACCATTTTCAGGTGTCGGAGGTGGGTCTGGACGAATACCAACACCATTTCTGGGGTTTCACAACCGCCCGGCTTCTCCGACATATGTTGGAAAGGAGTAGCGATCGAGCGAAGGGGGCTGTCGGTAGGCGGCCGCGGGTTGCATGTGTGCCCGGGACAGCACCCCCATCCAACTAAGGGGTGTCCCCCGGGGGCCAGGGGGACCTCGTCCAGGTCGGCCGGGCGCTTCCAGACGCCTACCGACACCGGTCAGGTCGGCGAGGCTCCCGGCGGCCCCGAGCGGGACCACAGGTTGCGGAAGGCGTCCAAGTGAGCGGCGGCGACGCCAGGAGGCCCCCGGGGTCGACTCCGCGGCCCCCGGGTCGGTGTGCGGGCCTCCAGAGCTCGATAAAGTAGTGGTGTCGCTAGCGGTCGAGAAGGCACTTTTCGACGCCTACTGCCACCCCCACATGGCGGTAGGCGCAAAACTGGAAAATCGCCGACCAGAAATGTCGCTTCGTATAATCGACGTTTTTTTTGACCACCATTTTCAGGTGTCGGAGGTGGGTCTGGACGAATACCAACACCATTTCTGGGGTTTCACAACCGCCCGGCTTTTCCGACATATGTTGGAAAGGAGTAGCGATCGAGCGAAGGGGGCTGTCGGTAGGCGGCCGCGGGTTGCATGTGTGCCCGGGACAGCACCCCCATCCAACTAAGGGGTGTCCCCCGGGGGCCAGGGGGACCTCGTCCAGGTCGGCCGGGCGCTTCCAGACGCCTACCGACACCGGTCAGGTCGGCGAGGCTCCCGGCGGCCCCGAGCGGGACCACAGGTTGCGGAAGGCGTCCAAGTGAGCGGCGGCGACGCCAGGAGGCCCCCGGGGTCGACTCCGCGGCCCCCGGGTCGGTGTGCGGGCCTCCAGAGCTCGATAAAGTAGTGGTGTCGCTAGCGGTCGAGAAGGCACTTTTCGACGCCTACTGCCACCCCCACATGGCGGTAGGCGCAAAACTGGAAAATCGCCGACCAGAAATGTCGCTTCGTATAATCGACGTTTTTTTTGACCACCATTTTCAGGTGTCGGAGGTGGGTCTGGACGAATACCAACACCATTTCTGGGGTTTCACAACCGCCCGGCTTCTCCGACATATGTTGGAAAGGAGTAGCGATCGAGCGAAGGGGGCTGTCGGTAGGCGGCCGCGGGTTGCATGTGTGCCCGGGACAGCACCCCCATCCAACTAAGGGGTGTCCCCCGGGGGCCAGGGGGACCTCGTCCAGGTCGGCCGGGCGCTTCCAGACGCCTACCGACACCGGTCAGGTCGGCGAGGCTCCCGGCGGCCCCGAGCGGGACCACAGGTTGCGGAAGGCGTCCAAGTGAGCGGCGGCGACGCCAGGAGGCCCCCGGGGTGGACTCCGCGGCCCCCGGGTCGGTGTGCGGGCCTCCAGAGCTCGATAAAGTAGTGGTGTCGCTAGCGGTCGAGAAGGCACTTTTCGACGCCTACTGCCACCCCCACATGGCGGTAGGCGCAAAACTGGAAAATCGCCGACCAGAAATGTCGCTTCGTATAATCGACGTTTTTTTTGACCACCATTTTCAGGTGTCGGAGGTGGGTCTGGACGAATACCAACACCATTTCTGGGGTTTCACAACCGCCCGGCTTCTCCGACATATGTTGGAAAGGAGTAGCGATCGAGCGAAGGGGGCTGTCGGTAGGCGGCCGCGGGTTGCATGTGTGCCCGGGACAGCACCCCCATCCAACTAAGGGGTGTCCCCCGGGGGCCAGGGGGACCTCGTCCAGGTCGGCCGGGCGCTTCCAGACGCCTACCGACACCGGTCAGGTCGGCGAGGCTCCCGGCGGCCCCGAGCGGGACCACAGGTTGCGGAAGGCGTCCAAGTGAGCGGCGGCGACGCCAGGAGGCCCCCGGGGTCGACTCCGCGGCCCCCGGGTCGGTGTGCGGGCCTCCAGAGCTCGATAAAGTAGTGGTGTCGCTAGCGGTCGAGAAGGCACTTTTCGACGCCTACTGCCACCCCCACATGGCGGTAGGCGCAAAACTGGAAAATCGCCGACCAGAAATGTCGCTTCGTATAATCGACGTTTTTTTTGACCACCATTTTCAGGTGTCGGAGGTGGGTCTGGACGAATACCAACACCATTTCTGGGGTTTCACAACCGCCCGGCTTCTCCGACATATGTTGGAAAGGAGTAGCGATCGAGCGAAGGGGGCTGTCGGTAGGCGGCCGCGGGTTGCATGTGTGCCCGGGACAGCACCCCCATCCAACTAAGGGGTGTCCCCCGGGGGCCAGGGGGACCTCGTCCAGGTCGGCCGGGCGCTTCCAGACGCCTACCGACACCGGTCAGGTCGGCGAGGCTCCCGGCGGCCCCGAGCGGGACCACAGGTTGCGGAAGGCGTCCAAGTGAGCGGCGGCGACGCCAGGAGGCCCCCGGGGTCGACTCCGCGGCCCCCGGGTCGGTGTGCGGGCCTCCAGAGCTCGATAAAGTAGTGGTGTCGCTAGCGGTCGAGAAGGCACTTTTCGACGCCTACTGCCACCCCCACATGGCGGTAGGCGCAAAACTGGAAAATCGCCGACCAGAAATGTCGCTTCGTATAATCGACGTTTTTTTTGACCACCATTTTCAGGTGTCGGAGGTGGGTCTGGACGAATACCAACACCATTTCTGGGGTTTCACAACCGCCCGGCTTCTCCGACATATGTTGGAAAGGAGTAGCGATCGAGCGAAGGGGGCTGTCGGTAGGCGGCCGCGGGTTGCATGTGTGCCCGGGACAGCACCCCCATCCAACTAAGGGGTGTCCCCCGGGGGCCAGGGGGACCTCGTCCAGGTCGGCCGGGCGCTTCCAGACGCCTACCGACACCGGTCAGGTCGGCGAGGCTCCCGGCGGCCCCGAGCGGGACCACAGGTTGCGGAAGGCGTCCAAGTGAGCGGCGGCGACGCCAGGAGGCCCCCGGGGTCGACTCCGCGGCCCCCGGGTCGGTGTGCGGGCCTCCAGAGCTCGATAAAGTAGTGGTGTCGCTAGCGGTCGAGAAGGCACTTTTCGACGCCTACTGCCACCCCCACATGGCGGTAGGCGCAAAACTGGAAAATCGCCGACCAGAAATGTCGCTTCGTATAATCGACGTTTTTTTTGACCACCATTTTCAGGTGTCGGAGGTGGGTCTGGACGAATACCAACACCATTTCTGGGGTTTCACAACCGCCCGGCTTCTCCGACATATGTTGGAAAGGAGTAGCGATCGAGCGAAGGGGGCTGTCGGTAGGCGGCCGCGGGTTGCATGTGTGCCCGGGACAGCACCCCCATCCAACTAAGGGGTGTCCCCCGGGGGCCAGGGGGACCTCGTCCAGGTCGGCCGGGCGCTTCCAGACGCCTACCGACACCGGTCAGGTCGGCGAGGCTCCCGGCGGCCCCGAGCGGGACCACAGGTTGCGGAAGGCGTCCAAGTGAGCGGCGGCGAGAAGCGGAGGCCCCCGGGGTCGACTCCGCGGCCCCCTTTCAGGTGTGCGGGCCCTCCAGTAGGCCTCAAGTAGTGGTGTCGCTAGCGGTCGAGAAGGCACTTTTCGACGCCTACTGCCACCCCCACATGGCGGTAGGTGTAAAATCGGAATAGACCGGACCAGGAATGTCGAGGGGGAAAAAAATGACAAAGTCCTGGTGTGCCTAGCCTACGAGAAGGCACTTTGCGACGCCTACCGACATCCCCATGTGGCAGTAGGCGTAAAACTGGAAAATCGCCGACCAGAAATGTCGCTTCGTATAATCGACGTTTTTTTTGACCACCATTTTCAGGTGTCGGAGGTGGGTCTGGACAAATACCAACACCATTTCTGGGGTTTTCCAGTTTGAAAGTTTTATAAAACATGTTCGGTAGGAAGCACACTTTGGTGTGTCGGTTCGTCGGAGCAGCGACTCTTTGCCTCGTGGTGGTCCGGAACGTCTCTACGGGCTTGTCGCAAAGGCGTCAGAAAGTGGCATCTCCGCCGCCTAGGGCTGTCACCGTTATCGCTGTCGCCGCGCTCCAACTTGTTTTGATCCGCCGCCTTCGTTCCTGCCAACCGTGCGCCCGCTCATCGTCGTTAGGTTATAATACGTGGTACGTGTGTGTGCTTCTCCGTGGACCTAGGGCTGCTCGACGTGTCGAACGATATGTTGGAACAACTAACGGCTCCTTTTCCTGGTTCCATAGTCGTCGTGGTACCCGCGTCGTCAGCCATATCTATGTCCACCATGTTTAGCCGATACGTTTGCTGCAGCTTCTGCTTCCGCCTCAGCGTTCGCCGCTCTCAGCCGCCGCTGTTGTTGCTGCCGTTCTGCCATTCAACCACTACCTGCGAATCTTTCGATGATCGGCCGAACGACCCATCGCTGTGCGACCGATAAATCCTCCGGATTAGGGAGAAACGCCGCCGCTCTCTGCCGCCGTCGAACGGAAAAACGTACATTGTAACGAACGAACGAACGAACGAACGAATTAACGAACGAGCGAACAAACAAACAAAAATAGCCGCGGGGGATGCACTATGTAGATCCTGATCCCCTTGTAACCATACGTACGTTGTTCGATGCTCTCCCGTCCTGGAAGTCGCCGCAGCAAACAGGAGGATGAGCAGCAGCAGGCGCCGCCGCCGTAACCGCCGCCTGCCTGCCGCCTCCTACTCCTGTCAGCGTCCGATCTCACAGCCGTGTGAACGTTCGCTGACACCCGATTTCTTTCCGTCTGGCAAAACCTTGGACGTCCCGCTCGCGGTACACGTGCTGCAGCGACTTCTCGTCCGACAACGCATAAGCGTCGACGTCTGCCGCCGCATCTTCTGATACGTGGACGGTGATAGCGCTAGTCCCTTCTTGCGCCACCTCCACCTTTGTTAGCGCCAAAGAAGATCGATCGAGCAGTCGTGGTCGCAGTCGATTAACCCGTTTTCACCGTCCGCAGTTCCCAAGCCGCCGATCAAGTCGTTGCTCTTCTTGTTCGTTCTTCCCATACCGTCGATTTGCACGGCTGCCGGATGAGCCATCCTCTGTCCGGCGAAGCGCTCACGTCAGTGATCGATACTTGCACCGACAGTCCTCCCGCTCGCGACTCGGTGCTCGAATCGGACTCGTTCGTTTTTATCTCGATGCGATTGTGAAAAGGGGGACCGGTCGTCAATGTCGTGTGTGTCGACGATGTTGTTCGCCCGGTCCGCCGCGTTGTTGTCGTTTTTTTTTTTTTTTTTTTTTTCCCCTAACGTTCGCCGTCGCACGGACGAAAGGGTGAGAAAAAAAAAAAAAAGCTCGAAAAAGCCGCCCAAAAAAATCGGACCGAGGAGCCGCTTGCGAGAACGCGCCATGTGCACGTTGTCTCTCCTCGGTTTTCCGAGCACGAACACGACGCCGGTCGGTCGGTCGGTCGACGAAGGCGACGACGAAGGTGACGGGAAAATTTACGCCGCCGCTGCCCTGGTCCAGCTCCTCCCCGATGACGGCTGTGATGTTGACGTTGACGTTGGCGACGACGACGACGACGACGGAGACGACGACGACGACGAGACGGCATCGATGGCGACCACGATGACGACGACCTCGACGAGTTCAGTCTGCACCTTGACCTCCGATGTCCGTGTGCACTGCCGTCGTGCTGTTTGTCGTTTGTCGTATGTATCGCTGTCAAGGGTGCCGTTGTCGTTGTTGTTGTCGACGTTGTTGCTTGCTCTCTCGTCTCGGTCGGTTGGTACGTTGATGACGACGACGACGACGAAGACGACGACGACGACGACGAGACGGCATCGATGGCGACCACGATGACGACGACCTCGACGATTCCAGTCTGCACCTTGACCTCCGATGTCCGTGTGCACTGCCGTCGTGCTGTTTGTCGTTTGTCGTATGTATCGCTGTCAAGGGTGCCGTTGTCGATGTTGTTGTTGTCGACGCTGTCGTCTGTTCTCTCTTCTCGGCCGGCTGTGACGTGGACGTTGACGACGACGACGACGAGACGGAATCGATGGCGACCACGATGACGACGACCTCGGCGAGTTCAGTCTGCACCTTGACCCTCGATGTCCGTGTGCACTGCCGTCGTGCTGCTTGTCGTTTGTCGTATGTATCGCTGTCAAGGGTGCCGTTGTCGTTGTTGTTGTCGACGTTGGTCGCTTTCGTTCTTTGAGTCTCGGTCTCGGTCCAAGTCAGGGGAGAAACAAAAAAGAGGCCATCAGCGCGGGCAGCGCGCTTCTTCTGACGGCGAACCCCCTCGAAAAATAAATAAACACGTGCCCGTCGTTGTAGTTGTCTGTCTTATGTCGGTCGGTCGGTCGGTCGGTCTGTCGTTCTGTCGAAACAAAGTCCCAAATTCCAACGATACCTGGTTGATCCTGCCAGTAGTCATATGCTTGTCTCAAAGCTTAAGCCATGCAAGTGTAAGTTCACGCCACGCATTAGAACGGGCGAAACCGCGAATGGCTCAGGAACCGGACCTAATCCTCGGGACCGTATTCCTCCTCGGAGGCGATGGATAACTGTGGCAATTCTAGAGCTAATACATGTGACACAGGCCGCGATCGGTCGGCGCGCCGTCGTCGCCACGCCTCGCGCGCTGGCACCCGCGTCGGCCGTTCCGGGTCGCGGCGCTACATATTAGACTGAGACCGATGCGCGTCATTCCGTCCTCCCGTCGTCGGCGTTCCCGCTCGCGGGTCCGTTCGGTGGCGGGGCTCATAGGGCGGCGCGCTCCGCTTTGGTGACTCTGGATAACTCACTGGTCGATCGCACGAGCTTTCACGCCCGGCGACGGGTCTCTCGAGGGTCCGCCCTATCAACTGTCGACGGTCGGTTAAGTGCCTACCGTGGTTACTACGGGTAACGGGGAATCGGGGTTCGATTCCGGAGAGGGAGCATGCGAAACGGCTACCACATCCAAGGAAGGCAGCAGGCGCGCAAATTACCCACTCCCGGCACGGGGAGGTAGTGACGAAAAATAACGACGCGGGACTCTGTCGAGGCCCCGCGATCGGAATGAGTACACTTCAAATCCGTTAACGAGGACCAACCGGAGGGCAAGTCTGGTGCCAGCAGCCGCGGTAATTCCAGCTCCGGTAGCGTATATTAAAGTTGTTGCGGTTAAAAAGCTCGTAGTCCGAACTCGGGTTCGTGGTCGCGCAAGCGGCCCCGGGGCGGCGGCGCCATCGTCCGTCGTTGACTTTGGTCGTCCGTTCGCATTCCCGGCCCTTTCCGCCGGTGTCAACCGCTAGCATACCCGCCACGCGGTCCTGCCGGCGAGGTGGACGAGGAGGTCGTGATCGGGATCCGGGAAAAAAAAAACAAGTGGTCGTCGGTTCGGTTCCGGGAGTAGTCTAACGGGGGGGTGCTACGTGTGTGTGTTTGGGTGCGTTCATTCGCATCCCCGCACTCTGACCCCCGCGCTTCTCTCCCTCTCCCTTTCCGCGCGTTCCTCTTTTTTTTTGAACCCCCCGGTCCGCTCCGAGTCCCTGCTTCGTGTCTTGTCTGCGCGCGTGTTGCGGTCGGCGGTTTCTCCTCCAAGGGTGCTCTTAACCGAGTGTCCGCGGCGGCCGGTACGTTCACTTTGAAAAAATTAGAGTGCTCAGAGCGGGCTGTTCAAGCTTGCATACGATAAGCATGGAATGATGGAAGAGGGCCTCGTCTACGTCTGTCGGTCTCCGTCTACGGCGAGGCAATGATCGAAGGGAGCGGTCGGGGCCACTCGTATTGCGACGTTAGAGGTGAAATTCTTGGATCGTCGCAAGACGAACTGCAGCGATGGCGTGTGGCAAGCACGTTTTCCTCGATCAAGAGCGAAAGTCGGAGGTTCGAAGACGATCAGATACCGTCGTAGTTCCGACCGTAAACGATGCCGACCGGCGATCCGCCGGCGTTCGCTTCCATGACCCGGCGGGTAGCCTGCGGGAAACCAGAGTTCGGTTCCGGGGGGAGTATGGTTGCAAAGCTGAAACTTAAAGGAATTGACGGAAGGGCACCACCAGGAGTGGAGCCTGCGGCTTAATTTGACTCAACACGGGAAAACTCACCCGGTCCGGACACCGGTAGGATTGACAGATCGATAGCTCTTTCTCGATTCGGTGGGTGGTGGTGCATGGCCGTTCTTAGTTGGTGGAGCGATCCGTCTGGTTGATTCCGATAACGAACGAGACTCCGGCCTGCTAACTAGTGCGCCGATGTCAGTGATTTTTACGGCGGGCTCGGCGTCCTCCGTGGCGCTCGGGTCCGGGTCGGTTTTCTCACGCACTTCTTAGAGGGACGGGTGGCAGAAAGCCACACGAGGCGGAGCGATAACAGGTCTGTGATGCCCTTAGATGTCCGGGGCCGCACGCGCGCTACACTGGAGGTATCAGCGGGGACTTCGCCCCGGCCCGAGAGGGTTGGGAAACCTCTGAACCACCTCCCGTGATAGGGATCGGGGCCTGTAACCAACCCCGTGAACGAGGAATTCCCGGTAGGCGCGGGTCAACAGCCCGCGTCGATCACGTCCCTGCCCTTTGTACACACCGCCCGTCGCTACTACCGATCGAACGGTCCGGTGAGGTCCTCGGATCTGGCCGACGACGCCGCCGGGCAGTGCGCGACGTGTCCGTCACGACACTCGTGCATCTACGCCTCGGCGTTCGATGCCTGGAGAAGACGACCGAACCCGATCGTTTAGAGGAAGTAAAAGTCGTAACAAGGTTTCCGTAGGTGAACCTGCGGAAGGATCATTACCGTTTTCCCGTTCGAGACTGGTTTGTTGTTTTCCGGCCTACCTCCTCTGTCTGTCGGCGTCAACGCCTCGAATGCGCGCAAACAAACCTATAAAAGGCGGAGCGAGAGATAGATTTGTGGTGACGCGGAGGTTTTTAAAGCCCCAGCTCTTCTTGCTTGCTTCCGCGTCTTACCACCTGTTTGTTTTTTCGCCCACCGCAAGTGATGGCCGCTTCTTCTTTGCCTTGTCGCCGCTTTATCGTTTTTTTTGTTTTTTTGCAGCCGCTGTGCCACCGCCGCTAGCTAAAAAAACAAACTACTCGCGACATTGCAATGCCGTCACGCCTCCTCGCACAGACCTCCTCGCACACTACTAAATCTATATAAACAAAAACTAATATAAAAAAACCAAGTGCTGAACCCTGGACGGGGGATCACTCGGCTCGTCCGTCGATGAAGAGCGCGGCCAGCCGCGATAACTGATGCGAATTGCAGGACTCAGTGAACATCGACACCTCGAACGCACATTGCGGCCCCGAGATCCCTTGTCTCGGGGCCACGTCCGGTCGAGAGGCGGAACGTTACATGTCTTTCTCCGTTAACGAAACGACATCTTGCCGTCCCCGTGCCCGCCCGGTCCTCGGCACGGTGGTAACCGGGACGTCGCAGGAGCGAGTGACGAGGGGGAAGAAAAATAAAAAAAGAATTGACTCCTTTCAATGTCTTTTTTTTTTTTAAAACCCTCTCCGGCCTCCTCCTTCGTCTCCCGCTGGCAGACCGCGGAGTCTTTTCCCTTTTCGACCGCGTGAAGAAACACTGTGGAGGAGGAGCAGGAGGAGTCTGTCCGAAAGCAGCCGAAGGGAGACCAAAAAAAAAGTACCGACCTAACCGACTGCCGACGTAAGCGCCGCCTGCTCGTCTCGCTCTCTGCCTCATGAAGGTGTCTCTCAGCGACGCCTCGAGCAGCGCGACGAGCACGGCCGTCGCACCGTAAAAAGGTGGCCGCGTCGTAGGCAACGCAACGTCGGATGGGGAGGACCCACGCTTTTTTTTAATTGTTGGCTTCTTCATTTTCGGTCGGACGGGCGCTATATCGGCCAGCCGTCGTCACACGGAGGGTACCGATCGAGATTCCTCTCCTCCAAACACCACACTCTACTAAAAACCGCCGCCCTCGGCTCGGACGAGACGACCCGCTGAACTTAAGCATATCGCTAAGCGGAGGAAAAGAAACCAACCGGGATTCCCTTAGTAACGGCGAGTGAACCGGGAGAAGCCCAACGCCGAATCCCGTCGCAAGTTAAAGGCTTCGGGACGTGTGGCGCATGGGTCGAAGGCAGCCGTTCGTTTTCGTCTCGCATAGTTCGGAGTTCCCTCGATCGGGGCCGCCCGCGGCGGGTGCCAGGCCCATTCGGTGCGGACGGCGAGCGACGGCCTTCGATCCGAGAGTCGGGTTGCTTGGGAACGCAGCCCAAATCGGGTGGTAAGCTCCATCCAAGGCTAAATACCGGGACGAGTCCGATAGTCGACAAGTACCGTGAGGGAAAGTTGAAAAGAACTTTGGAGAGAGAGTTCAAGAGAACGTGAAACCGCCCAGGGGTAAACGGGTGGGACCGCTCACCGCGATCGCGGGGGGACTCAGTCCGGTGCTGCCTAGGCTCGAGCCCAAACTCGATGTGTGTTCTTGAAAGAGAGGCCGTCGCGGCACAGGTCGTCGTTCGTCGTGTCCGCGGGGGACTCGTTCCCCGCGGTTCCAGCTTTTGTGCCCGCGTCGCCGACGAAGGAGACGGGCCGCGTGGATAGCGGGAAGGGAAACGTGGTGACGACCGCGGCGTCGGTAGGTGGCTGCGTCGGTTGGCTGCGACGGAGGGGACTCGTCCTCTCGATCGCTGCTGCCGCCGGGCCCTAACCCGCCGCATCCGTCGCCGCCGCTTCTTCTTTCCTCCTGCTCCCTCCGCGCGCGACTCCGCTGCACCCGTCCCCTTCATCATCGCTCGGCGTAATCATGGCGCGGGCGCTTCGGCGCGACCTCCGCGCGGCCGGCACCGGACGCACTTCCCCTCCGGTCCGTCGTCGCGACCCGTTCCCGGCGTGCAGGTCGAACACGCGGGTTTTTTTCCGTAGGCGGCAGGCGTTTCATCACCCTGAAAACCCCCGTCTTCCCACCTTGTGAAGTCGGGGGCCACCGGCCGTCGGGCCCGCGAACGTAACTGCCCCTTTCTGCCGGGAACGGAGGAAATCTGACACGATCCGTTACACGTGGCGAGCCGGTCCGTTTTGATCCCGCCGGAAGTCGCGTGCGGGCGACGCACTCTGTGTGTCGCTCCTTAGGCGCCCCACCGTCTCGGGCGCGTGCGCGATGAGAGGCGGGATAGGACTGGCGCGGCCTCGCCGTCACGCACCTCGCCGACGTTTCGGGTTCTTGTCGGGGGCAACCCCGCCCGCGCCCGTTTCCGTTTCCGGAGAGGTCGCTCGGCGACGCTTTTTTACTCGAGCCGCCCGCCACCCCGGGTCAGCGACGTGCATCGGCAACCCACCCGACCCGTCTTGAAACACGGACCGAGGAGTCCTGGCCGTTCGCGAGTCGTAGGGGCCACCTCTGACTAACCCCGAAGGCGAAGCGAAAGCGAGAGAGCGTGTAGGAGGGCGTCGATCGGGAGAGGTGTCGTGGCAAAGTCGTCCGGGGGTCGTCGGGGGGTGTCGTCGGTCTCGTGCCGTCGTCTTCTCCTCGCCTCACCCGCCTCCGAGCCGTGCCCGATCCCGCCGGCGCGGCGTTTTCGGCCTTCCGCCGTCGCTGCTGCGGTGCCCGCAACTTTTCCTTTTTTCTCTCTTCCCGAGAGAGATAGGAGAGGGAAGGCTCGTGGCTGACGTGCGGTTGTTTTTCCCTCCTCCCCGAGAGGGGACCGGCGCATCATCCAAAAAGGGGAATTGCCGGGCGCCAGCTTCCATATCCTCCTTCCGCCCATCGGTGAGATCCCGCGGCTTGAACTAGTCCTATTTTGTCGTCGAGTTTAGGCGCTGCGCGCGGGCGCATCACCCCCGGGTCGGTTTCCCCTTTTTCCGAGTACGACTCGGCCGACTCTGGCGTAGCGAGCGACCAGGGACCCGAAAGATGGCGATCCACGCCCGGTCGGGATGAAGCCAGAGGAAACTCTGGTGGAAGTCCGAAGCGCCTCTGACGTGCAAATCGATCGTCGGAACCGGGTGTAGGGGCGAAAGACCAATCGAGCCGTCTAGTAGCTGGTTCCCTCCGAAGTTTCCCTCAGGATAGCTGGCGCTCGATCGTCGCAATTCCATCCGGTAAAGCGAACGATTGGAGGCCCCGGGGCCGTTCACGGCCTCGACCTACTCTCGAACTCGGAACGGGTGGAACGGGCCGACTCTCCCGAACGACGGAGCCGACCCATCCGGCCGCCGCCGCCAGCACGCTTCGCTGGGCGGTTGGTCACCTCGAATGCGAGTGCCAAGTGGGCCACTTTTGGTAAGCAGAACTGGCGCTGTGGGATGAACCAAACGTCCGGCTAAGGTGCCTAACGCGACGCCCATGAGATCCCCGAAAGGGTGTCGGTCGATATAGACAGCAGGACGGTGGCCACGGAAGTCGGAATCCGCTAAGGAGTG
>NW_027633102.1:376630-386476 GCF_053919585.1 Euprymna scolopes
TAGGCGCAAAACTGGAAAATCGCCGACCAGAAATGTCGCTTCGTATAATCGACGTTTTTTTTGACCACCATTTTCAGGTGTCGGAGGTGGGTCTGGACGAATACCAACACCATTTCTGGGGTTTCACAACCGCCCGGCTTCTCCGACATATGTTGGAAAGGAGTAGCGATCGAGCGAAGGGGGCTGTCGGTAGGCGGCCGCGGGTTGCATGTGTGCCCGGGACAGCACCCCCATCCAACTAAGGGGTGTCCCCCGGGGGCCAGGGGGACCTCGTCCAGGTCGGCCGGGCGCTTCCAGACGCCTACCGACACCGGTCAGGTCGGCGAGGCTCCCGGCGGCCCCGAGCGGGACCACAGGTTGCGGAAGGCGTCCAAGTGAGCGGCGGCGACGCCAGGAGGCCCCCGGGGTCGACTCCGCGGCCCCCGGGTCGGTGTGCGGGCCTCCAGAGCTCGATAAAGTAGTGGTGTCGCTAGCGGTCGAGAAGGCACTTTTCGACGCCTACTGCCACCCCCACATGGCGGTAGGTGTAAAATCGGAATAGACCGGACCAGGAATGTCGAGGGGGAAAAAAATGACAAAGTCCTGGTGTGCCTAGGCGTCGAGAAGGCACTTTGCGACGCCTACCGACATCCCCATGTGGCAGTAGGCGTAAAACTGGAAAATCGCCGACCAGAAATGTCGCTTCGTATAATCGACGTTTTTTTTGACCACCATTTTCAGGTGTCGGAGGTGGGTCTGGACGAATACCAACACCATTTCTGGGGTTTTCCAGTTTGAAAGTTTTATAAAACATGTTCGGTAGGAAGCACACTTTGGTGTGTCGGTTCGTCGGAGCAGCGACTCTTTGCCTCGTGGTGGTCCGGAACGTCTCTACGGGCTTGTCGCAAAGGCGTCAGAAAGTGGCATCTCCGCCGCCTAGGGCTGTCACCGTTATCGCTGTCGCCGCGCTCCAACTTGTTTTGATCCGCCGCCTTCGTTCCTGCCAACCGTGCGCCCGCTCATCGTCGTTAGGTTATAATACGTGGTACGTGTGTGTGCTTCTCCGTGGACCTAGGGCTGCTCGACGTGTCGAACGATATGTTGGAACAACTAACGGCTCCTTTTCCTGGTTCCATAGTCGTCGTGGTACCCGCGTCGTCAGCCATATCTATGTCCACCATGTTTAGCCGATACGTTTGCTGCAGCTTCTGCTTCCGCCTCAGCGTTCGCCGCTCTCAGCCGCCGCTGTTGTTGCTGCCGTTCTGCCATTCAACCACTACCTGCGAATCTTTCGATGATCGGCCGAACGACCCATCGCTGTGCGACCGATAAATCCTCCGGATTAGGGAGAAACGCCGCCGCTCTCTGCCGCCGTCGAACGGAAAAACGTACATTGTAACGAACGAACGAACGAACGAACGAATTAACGAACGAGCGAACAAACAAACAAAAATAGCCGCGGGGGATGCACTATGTAGATCCTGATCCCCTTGTAACCATACGTACGTTGTTCGATGCTCTCCCGTCCTGGAAGTCGCCGCAGCAAACAGGAGGATGAGCAGCAGCAGGCGCCGCCGCCGTAACCGCCGCCTGCCTGCCGCCTCCTACTCCTGTCAGCGTCCGATCTCACAGCCGTGTGAACGTTCGCTGACACCCGATTTCTTTCCGTCTGGCAAAACCTTGGACGTCCCGCTCGCGGTACACGTGCTGCAGCGACTTCTCGTCCGACAACGCATAAGCGTCGACGTCTGCCGCCGCATCTTCTGATACGTGGACGGTGATAGCGCTAGTCCCTTCTTGCGCCACCTCCACCTTTGTTAGCGCCAAAGAAGATCGATCGAGCAGTCGTGGTCGCAGTCGATTAACCCGTTTTCACCGTCCGCAGTTCCCAAGCCGCCGATCAAGTCGTTGCTCTTCTTGTTCGTTCTTCCCATACCGTCGATTTGCACGGCTGCCGGATGAGCCATCCTCTGTCCGGCGAAGCGCTCACGTCAGTGATCGATACTTGCACCGACAGTCCTCCCGCTCGCGACTCGGTGCTCGAATCGGACTCGTTCGTTTTTATCTCGATGCGATTGTGAAAAGGGGGACCGGTCGTCAATGTCGTGTGTGTCGACGATGTTGTTCGCCCGGTCCGCCGCGTTGTTGTCGTTTTTTTTTTTTTTTTTTTTTTCCCCTAACGTTCGCCGTCGCACGGACGAAAGGGTGAGAAAAAAAAAAAAAAGCTCGAAAAAGCCGCCCAAAAAAATCGGACCGAGGAGCCGCTTGCGAGAACGCGCCATGTGCACGTTGTCTCTCCTCGGTTTTCCGAGCACGAACACGACGCCGGTCGGTCGGTCGGTCGACGAAGGCGACGACGAAGGTGACGGGAAAATTTACGCCGCCGCTGCCCTGGTCCAGCTCCTCCCCGATGACGGCTGTGATGTTGACGTTGACGTTGGCGACGACGACGACGACGACGGAGACGACGACGACGACGAGACGGCATCGATGGCGACCACGATGACGACGACCTCGACGAGTTCAGTCTGCACCTTGACCTCCGATGTCCGTGTGCACTGCCGTCGTGCTGTTTGTCGTTTGTCGTATGTATCGCTGTCAAGGGTGCCGTTGTCGTTGTTGTTGTCGACGTTGTTGCTTGCTCTCTCGTCTCGGTCGGTTGGTACGTTGATGACGACGACGACGACGAAGACGACGACGACGACGACGAGACGGCATCGATGGCGACCACGATGACGACGACCTCGACGATTCCAGTCTGCACCTTGACCTCCGATGTCCGTGTGCACTGCCGTCGTGCTGTTTGTCGTTTGTCGTATGTATCGCTGTCAAGGGTGCCGTTGTCGATGTTGTTGTTGTCGACGCTGTCGTCTGTTCTCTCTTCTCGGCCGGCTGTGACGTGGACGTTGACGACGACGACGACGAGACGGAATCGATGGCGACCACGATGACGACGACCTCGGCGAGTTCAGTCTGCACCTTGACCCTCGATGTCCGTGTGCACTGCCGTCGTGCTGCTTGTCGTTTGTCGTATGTATCGCTGTCAAGGGTGCCGTTGTCGTTGTTGTTGTCGACGTTGGTCGCTTTCGTTCTTTGAGTCTCGGTCTCGGTCCAAGTCAGGGGAGAAACAAAAAAGAGGCCATCAGCGCGGGCAGCGCGCTTCTTCTGACGGCGAACCCCCTCGAAAAATAAATAAACACGTGCCCGTCGTTGTAGTTGTCTGTCTTATGTCGGTCGGTCGGTCGGTCGGTCTGTCGTTCTGTCGAAACAAAGTCCCAAATTCCAACGATACCTGGTTGATCCTGCCAGTAGTCATATGCTTGTCTCAAAGCTTAAGCCATGCAAGTGTAAGTTCACGCCACGCATTAGAACGGGCGAAACCGCGAATGGCTCAGGAACCGGACCTAATCCTCGGGACCGTATTCCTCCTCGGAGGCGATGGATAACTGTGGCAATTCTAGAGCTAATACATGTGACACAGGCCGCGATCGGTCGGCGCGCCGTCGTCGCCACGCCTCGCGCGCTGGCACCCGCGTCGGCCGTTCCGGGTCGCGGCGCTACATATTAGACTGAGACCGATGCGCGTCATTCCGTCCTCCCGTCGTCGGCGTTCCCGCTCGCGGGTCCGTTCGGTGGCGGGGCTCATAGGGCGGCGCGCTCCGCTTTGGTGACTCTGGATAACTCACTGGTCGATCGCACGAGCTTTCACGCCCGGCGACGGGTCTCTCGAGGGTCCGCCCTATCAACTGTCGACGGTCGGTTAAGTGCCTACCGTGGTTACTACGGGTAACGGGGAATCGGGGTTCGATTCCGGAGAGGGAGCATGCGAAACGGCTACCACATCCAAGGAAGGCAGCAGGCGCGCAAATTACCCACTCCCGGCACGGGGAGGTAGTGACGAAAAATAACGACGCGGGACTCTGTCGAGGCCCCGCGATCGGAATGAGTACACTTCAAATCCGTTAACGAGGACCAACCGGAGGGCAAGTCTGGTGCCAGCAGCCGCGGTAATTCCAGCTCCGGTAGCGTATATTAAAGTTGTTGCGGTTAAAAAGCTCGTAGTCCGAACTCGGGTTCGTGGTCGCGCAAGCGGCCCCGGGGCGGCGGCGCCATCGTCCGTCGTTGACTTTGGTCGTCCGTTCGCATTCCCGGCCCTTTCCGCCGGTGTCAACCGCTAGCATACCCGCCACGCGGTCCTGCCGGCGAGGTGGACGAGGAGGTCGTGATCGGGATCCGGGAAAAAAAAAACAAGTGGTCGTCGGTTCGGTTCCGGGAGTAGTCTAACGGGGGGGTGCTACGTGTGTGTGTTTGGGTGCGTTCATTCGCATCCCCGCACTCTGACCCCCGCGCTTCTCTCCCTCTCCCTTTCCGCGCGTTCCTCTTTTTTTTTGAACCCCCCGGTCCGCTCCGAGTCCCTGCTTCGTGTCTTGTCTGCGCGCGTGTTGCGGTCGGCGGTTTCTCCTCCAAGGGTGCTCTTAACCGAGTGTCCGCGGCGGCCGGTACGTTCACTTTGAAAAAATTAGAGTGCTCAGAGCGGGCTGTTCAAGCTTGCATACGATAAGCATGGAATGATGGAAGAGGGCCTCGTCTACGTCTGTCGGTCTCCGTCTACGGCGAGGCAATGATCGAAGGGAGCGGTCGGGGCCACTCGTATTGCGACGTTAGAGGTGAAATTCTTGGATCGTCGCAAGACGAACTGCAGCGATGGCGTGTGGCAAGCACGTTTTCCTCGATCAAGAGCGAAAGTCGGAGGTTCGAAGACGATCAGATACCGTCGTAGTTCCGACCGTAAACGATGCCGACCGGCGATCCGCCGGCGTTCGCTTCCATGACCCGGCGGGTAGCCTGCGGGAAACCAGAGTTCGGTTCCGGGGGGAGTATGGTTGCAAAGCTGAAACTTAAAGGAATTGACGGAAGGGCACCACCAGGAGTGGAGCCTGCGGCTTAATTTGACTCAACACGGGAAAACTCACCCGGTCCGGACACCGGTAGGATTGACAGATCGATAGCTCTTTCTCGATTCGGTGGGTGGTGGTGCATGGCCGTTCTTAGTTGGTGGAGCGATCCGTCTGGTTGATTCCGATAACGAACGAGACTCCGGCCTGCTAACTAGTGCGCCGATGTCAGTGATTTTTACGGCGGGCTCGGCGTCCTCCGTGGCGCTCGGGTCCGGGTCGGTTTTCTCACGCACTTCTTAGAGGGACGGGTGGCAGAAAGCCACACGAGGCGGAGCGATAACAGGTCTGTGATGCCCTTAGATGTCCGGGGCCGCACGCGCGCTACACTGGAGGTATCAGCGGGGACTTCGCCCCGGCCCGAGAGGGTTGGGAAACCTCTGAACCACCTCCCGTGATAGGGATCGGGGCCTGTAACCAACCCCGTGAACGAGGAATTCCCGGTAGGCGCGGGTCAACAGCCCGCGTCGATCACGTCCCTGCCCTTTGTACACACCGCCCGTCGCTACTACCGATCGAACGGTCCGGTGAGGTCCTCGGATCTGGCCGACGACGCCGCCGGGCAGTGCGCGACGTGTCCGTCACGACACTCGTGCATCTACGCCTCGGCGTTCGATGCCTGGAGAAGACGACCGAACCCGATCGTTTAGAGGAAGTAAAAGTCGTAACAAGGTTTCCGTAGGTGAACCTGCGGAAGGATCATTACCGTTTTCCCGTTCGAGACTGGTTTGTTGTTTTCCGGCCTACCTCCTCTGTCTGTCGGCGTCAACGCCTCGAATGCGCGCAAACAAACCTATAAAAGGCGGAGCGAGAGATAGATTTGTGGTGACGCGGAGGTTTTTAAAGCCCCAGCTCTTCTTGCTTGCTTCCGCGTCTTACCACCTGTTTGTTTTTTCGCCCACCGCAAGTGATGGCCGCTTCTTCTTTGCCTTGTCGCCGCTTTATCGTTTTTTTTGTTTTTTTGCAGCCGCTGTGCCACCGCCGCTAGCTAAAAAAACAAACTACTCGCGACATTGCAATGCCGTCACGCCTCCTCGCACAGACCTCCTCGCACACTACTAAATCTATATAAACAAAAACTAATATAAAAAAACCAAGTGCTGAACCCTGGACGGGGGATCACTCGGCTCGTCCGTCGATGAAGAGCGCGGCCAGCCGCGATAACTGATGCGAATTGCAGGACTCAGTGAACATCGACACCTCGAACGCACATTGCGGCCCCGAGATCCCTTGTCTCGGGGCCACGTCCGGTCGAGAGGCGGAACGTTACATGTCTTTCTCCGTTAACGAAACGACATCTTGCCGTCCCCGTGCCCGCCCGGTCCTCGGCACGGTGGTAACCGGGACGTCGCAGGAGCGAGTGACGAGGGGGAAGAAAAATAAAAAAAGAATTGACTCCTTTCAATGTCTTTTTTTTTTTTAAAACCCTCTCCGGCCTCCTCCTTCGTCTCCCGCTGGCAGACCGCGGAGTCTTTTCCCTTTTCGACCGCGTGAAGAAACACTGTGGAGGAGGAGCAGGAGGAGTCTGTCCGAAAGCAGCCGAAGGGAGACCAAAAAAAAAGTACCGACCTAACCGACTGCCGACGTAAGCGCCGCCTGCTCGTCTCGCTCTCTGCCTCATGAAGGTGTCTCTCAGCGACGCCTCGAGCAGCGCGACGAGCACGGCCGTCGCACCGTAAAAAGGTGGCCGCGTCGTAGGCAACGCAACGTCGGATGGGGAGGACCCACGCTTTTTTTTAATTGTTGGCTTCTTCATTTTCGGTCGGACGGGCGCTATATCGGCCAGCCGTCGTCACACGGAGGGTACCGATCGAGATTCCTCTCCTCCAAACACCACACTCTACTAAAAACCGCCGCCCTCGGCTCGGACGAGACGACCCGCTGAACTTAAGCATATCGCTAAGCGGAGGAAAAGAAACCAACCGGGATTCCCTTAGTAACGGCGAGTGAACCGGGAGAAGCCCAACGCCGAATCCCGTCGCAAGTTAAAGGCTTCGGGACGTGTGGCGCATGGGTCGAAGGCAGCCGTTCGTTTTCGTCTCGCATAGTTCGGAGTTCCCTCGATCGGGGCCGCCCGCGGCGGGTGCCAGGCCCATTCGGTGCGGACGGCGAGCGACGGCCTTCGATCCGAGAGTCGGGTTGCTTGGGAACGCAGCCCAAATCGGGTGGTAAGCTCCATCCAAGGCTAAATACCGGGACGAGTCCGATAGTCGACAAGTACCGTGAGGGAAAGTTGAAAAGAACTTTGGAGAGAGAGTTCAAGAGAACGTGAAACCGCCCAGGGGTAAACGGGTGGGACCGCTCACCGCGATCGCGGGGGGACTCAGTCCGGTGCTGCCTAGGCTCGAGCCCAAACTCGATGTGTGTTCTTGAAAGAGAGGCCGTCGCGGCACAGGTCGTCGTTCGTCGTGTCCGCGGGGGACTCGTTCCCCGCGGTTCCAGCTTTTGTGCCCGCGTCGCCGACGAAGGAGACGGGCCGCGTGGATAGCGGGAAGGGAAACGTGGTGACGACCGCGGCGTCGGTAGGTGGCTGCGTCGGTTGGCTGCGACGGAGGGGACTCGTCCTCTCGATCGCTGCTGCCGCCGGGCCCTAACCCGCCGCATCCGTCGCCGCCGCTTCTTCTTTCCTCCTGCTCCCTCCGCGCGCGACTCCGCTGCACCCGTCCCCTTCATCATCGCTCGGCGTAATCATGGCGCGGGCGCTTCGGCGCGACCTCCGCGCGGCCGGCACCGGACGCACTTCCCCTCCGGTCCGTCGTCGCGACCCGTTCCCGGCGTGCAGGTCGAACACGCGGGTTTTTTTCCGTAGGCGGCAGGCGTTTCATCACCCTGAAAACCCCCGTCTTCCCACCTTGTGAAGTCGGGGGCCACCGGCCGTCGGGCCCGCGAACGTAACTGCCCCTTTCTGCCGGGAACGGAGGAAATCTGACACGATCCGTTACACGTGGCGAGCCGGTCCGTTTTGATCCCGCCGGAAGTCGCGTGCGGGCGACGCACTCTGTGTGTCGCTCCTTAGGCGCCCCACCGTCTCGGGCGCGTGCGCGATGAGAGGCGGGATAGGACTGGCGCGGCCTCGCCGTCACGCACCTCGCCGACGTTTCGGGTTCTTGTCGGGGGCAACCCCGCCCGCGCCCGTTTCCGTTTCCGGAGAGGTCGCTCGGCGACGCTTTTTTACTCGAGCCGCCCGCCACCCCGGGTCAGCGACGTGCATCGGCAACCCACCCGACCCGTCTTGAAACACGGACCGAGGAGTCCTGGCCGTTCGCGAGTCGTAGGGCCACCTCTGACTAACCCCGAAGGCGAAGCGAAAGCGAGAGAGCGTGTAGGAGGGCGTCGATCGGGAGAGGTGTCGTGGCAAAGTCGTCCGGGGGTCGTCGGGGGGTGTCGTCGGTCTCGTGCCGTCGTCTTCTCCTCGCCTCACCCGCCTCCGAGCCGTGCCCGATCCCGCCGGCGCGGCGTTTTCGGCCTTCCGCCGTCGCTGCTGCGGTGCCCGCAACTTTTCCTTTTTTCTCTCTTCCCGAGAGAGATAGGAGAGGGAAGGCTCGTGGCTGACGTGCGGTTGTTTTTCCCTCCTCCCCGAGAGGGGACCGGCGCATCATCCAAAAAGGGGAATTGCCGGGCGCCAGCTTCCATATCCTCCTTCCGCCCATCGGTGAGATCCCGCGGCTTGAACTAGTCCTATTTTGTCGTCGAGTTTAGGCGCTGCGCGCGGGCGCATCACCCCCGGGTCGGTTTCCCCTTTTTCCGAGTACGACTCGGCCGACTCTGGCGTAGCGAGCGACCAGGGACCCGAAAGATGGCGATCCACGCCCGGTCGGGATGAAGCCAGAGGAAACTCTGGTGGAAGTCCGAAGCGCCTCTGACGTGCAAATCGATCGTCGGAACCGGGTGTAGGGGCGAAAGACCAATCGAGCCGTCTAGTAGCTGGTTCCCTCCGAAGTTTCCCTCAGGATAGCTGGCGCTCGATCGTCGCAATTCCATCCGGTAAAGCGAACGATTGGAGGCCCCGGGGCCGTTCACGGCCTCGACCTACTCTCGAACTCGGAACGGGTGGAACGGGCCGACTCTCCCGAACGACGGAGCCGACCCATCCGGCCCCGCCGCCGCAGCACGCTTCGCTGGGCGGTTGGTCACCTCGAATGCGAGTGCCAAGTGGGCCACTTTTGGTAAGCAGAACTGGCGCTGTGGGATGAACCAAACGTCCGGCTAAGGTGCCTAACGCGACGCCCATGAGATCCCCGAAAGGGTGTCGGTCGATATAGACAGCAGGACGGTGGCCACGGAAGTCGGAATCCGCTAAGGAGTGTGTAACAACTCACCTGCCGAATCGACCGGCCCCGAAAATGGATGGCGCTGGAGCGACGGACCGATGCCGGACCGTCGCGGCGAGGAGCGATGAACTTTCGCGCCGAAACGATGCCGCGACGAGTAGGAGGGCGCCGCGGCGAGCACGGAAGCCTAGGGCGCGAGCCCGGGTGGAGCCGACCGCGGGTGCAGATCTCGGTGGTAGTAGCAAATATTCGAACGAGACCTTCGAAGACCGAAGTGGAGAAGGGTTCCGTGCCAACGGCGGTCGAGCACGGGTCAGTCGGTCCTAAGACGCGGGCGAAAGTCTTCCCGAAAGGCGCCGGATCCGTTATGAAAGGTGAAAGGAAAGCGAATCGAATCGAATCGAATCAAAAGCCCAAACAAAAAAAAAGCGGCCGGCCTCCCGTCGAAAGGGAATCGGGTTAATATTCCCGAACCCGGACTCGGAGAGGGCCCGGGGGTGGCGACGCTGTCGGCAGCGATGTCGGCGGCGCCCGTCGCTTCCCGGGCGAAACCGCGGTGACGCAAGCGAGCCCGGAGACGTCGCCGGGAGCCCCGGGAAGAGTTCTCTCTTCTTCGTAAAGGACCATGTCCGTGGAATCGG
>NW_027633102.1:386576-396576 GCF_053919585.1 Euprymna scolopes
TACCTTTTCCGTATCTCCGGACGAGCCGATTCCACGGACATGGTCCTTTACGAAGAAGAGAGAACTCTTCCCGGGGCTCCCGGCGACGTCTCCGGGCTCGCTTGCGTCACCGCGGTTTCGCCCGGGAAGCGACGGGCGCCGCCGACATCGCTGCCGACAGCGTCGCCACCCCCGGGCCCTCTCCGAGTCCGGGTTCGGGAATATTAACCCGATTCCCTTTCGACGGGAGGCCGGCCGCTTTTTTTTTGTTTGGGCTTTTGATTCGATTCGATTCGATTCGCTTTCCTTTCACCTTTCATAACGGATCCGGCGCCTTTCGGGAAGACTTTCGCCCGCGTCTTAGGACCGACTGACCCGTGCTCGACCGCCGTTGGCACGGAACCCTTCTCCACTTCGGTCTTCGAAGGTCTCGTTCGAATATTTGCTACTACCACCGAGATCTGCACCCGCGGTCGGCTCCACCCGGGCTCGCGCCCTAGGCTTCCGTGCTCGCCGCGGCGCCCTCCTACTCGTCGCGGCATCGTTTCGGCGCGAAAGTTCATCGCTCCTCGCCGCGACGGTCCGGCATCGGTCCGTCGCTCCAGCGCCATCCATTTTCGGGGCCGGTCGATTCGGCAGGTGAGTTGTTACACACTCCTTAGCGGATTCCGACTTCCGTGGCCACCGTCCTGCTGTCTATATCGACCGACACCCTTTCGGGGATCTCATGGGCGTCGCGTTAGGCACCTTAGCCGGACGTTTGGTTCATCCCACAGCGCCAGTTCTGCTTACCAAAAGTGGCCCACTTGGCACTCGCATTCGAGGTGACCAACCGCCCAGCGAAGCGTGCTGGCGGCGGCGGCCGGATGGGTCGGCTCCGTCGTTCGGGAGAGTCGGCCCGTTCCACCCGTTCCGAGTTCGAGAGTAGGTCGAGGCCGTGAACGGCCCCGGGGCCTCCAATCGTTCGCTTTACCGGATGGAATTGCGACGATCGAGCGCCAGCTATCCTGAGGGAAACTTCGGAGGGAACCAGCTACTAGACGGCTCGATTGGTCTTTCGCCCCTACACCCGGTTCCGACGATCGATTTGCACGTCAGAGGCGCTTCGGACTTCCACCAGAGTTTCCTCTGGCTTCATCCCGACCGGGCGTGGATCGCCATCTTTCGGGTCCCTGGTCGCTCGCTACGCCAGAGTCGGCCGAGTCGTACTCGGAAAAAGGGGAAACCGACCCGGGGGTGATGCGCCCGCGCGCAGCGCCTAAACTCGACGACAAAATAGGACTAGTTCAAGCCGCGGGATCTCACCGATGGGCGGAAGGAGGATATGGAAGCTGGCGCCCGGCAATTCCCCTTTTTGGATGATGCGCCGGTCCCCTCTCGGGGAGGAGGGAAAAACAACCGCACGTCAGCCACGAGCCTTCCCTCTCCTATCTCTCTCGGGAAGAGAGAAAAAAGGAAAAGTTGCGGGCACCGCAGCAGCGACGGCGGAAGGCCGAAAACGCCGCGCCGGCGGGATCGGGCACGGCTCGGAGGCGGGTGAGGCGAGGAGAAGACGACGGCACGAGACCGACGACACCCCCCGACGACCCCCGGACGACTTTGCCACGACACCTCTCCCGATCGACGCCCTCCTACACGCTCTCTCGCTTTCGCTTCGCCTTCGGGGTTAGTCAGAGGTGGCCCCTACGACTCGCGAACGGCCAGGACTCCTCGGTCCGTGTTTCAAGACGGGTCGGGTGGGTTGCCGATGCACGTCGCTGACCCGGGGTGGCGGGCGGCTCGAGTAAAAAAGCGTCGCCGAGCGACCTCTCCGGAAACGGAAACGGGGCGAGGGCGGGGTTGCCCCCGACAAGAACCCGAAACGTCGGCGAGGTGCGTGACGGCGAGGCCGCGCCAGTCCTATCCCGCCTCTCATCGCGCACGCGCCCGAGACGGTGGGGCGCCTAAGGAGCGACACACAGAGTGCGTCGCCCGCACGCGACTTCCGGCGGGATCAAAACGGACCGGCTCGCCACGTGTAACGGATCGTGTCAGATTTCCTCCGTTCCCGGCAGAAAGGGGCAGTTACGTTCGCGGGCCCGACGGCCGGTGGCCCCCGACTTCACAAGGTGGGAAGACGGGGGTTTTCAGGGTGATGAAACGCCTGCCGCCTACGGAAAAAAACCCGCGTGTTCGACCTGCACGCCGGGAACGGGTCGCGACGACGGACCGGAGGGGAAGTGCGTCCGGTGCCGGCCGCGCGGAGGTCGCGCCGAAGCGCCCGCGCCATGATTACGCCGAGCGATGATGAAGGGGACGGGTGCAGCGGAGTCGCGCGCGGAGGGAGCAGGAGGAAAGAAGAAGCGGCGGCGACGGATGCGGCGGGTTAGGGCCCGGCGGCAGCAGCGATCGAGAGGACGAGTCCCCTCCGTCGCAGCCAACCGACGCAGCCACCTACCGACGCCGCGGTCGTCACCACGTTTCCCTTCCCGCTATCCACGCGGCCCGTCTCCTTCGTCGGCGACGCGGGCACAAAAGCTGGAACCGCGGGGAACGAGTCCCCCGCGGACACGACGAACGACGACCTGTGCCGCGACGGCCTCTCTTTCAAGAACACACATCGAGTTTGGGCTCGAGCCTAGGCAGCACCGGACTGAGTCCCCCCGCGATCGCGGTGAGCGGTCCCACCCGTTTACCCCTGGGCGGTTTCACGTTCTCTTGAACTCTCTCTCCAAAGTTCTTTTCAACTTTCCCTCACGGTACTTGTCGACTATCGGACTCGTCCCGGTATTTAGCCTTGGATGGAGCTTACCACCCGATTTGGGCTGCGTTCCCAAGCAACCCGACTCTCGGATCGAAGGCCGTCGCTCGCCGTCCGCACCGAATGGGCCTGGCACCCGCCGCGGGCGGCCCCGATCGAGGGAACTCCGAACTATGCGAGACGAAAACGAACGGCTGCCTTCGACCCATGCGCCACACGTCCCGAAGCCTTTAACTTGCGACGGGATTCGGCGTTGGGCTTCTCCCGGTTCACTCGCCGTTACTAAGGGAATCCCGGTTGGTTTCTTTTCCTCCGCTTAGCGATATGCTTAAGTTCAGCGGGTCGTCTCGTCCGAGCCGAGGGCGGCGGTTTTTAGTAGAGTGTGGTGTTTGGAGGAGAGGAATCTCGATCGGTACCCTCCGTGTGACGACGGCTGGCCGATATAGCGCCCGTCCGACCGAAAATGAAGAAGCCAACAATTAAAAAAAAGCGTGGGTCCTCCCCATCCGACGTTGCGTTGCCTACGACGCGGCCACCTTTTTACGGTGCGACGGCCGTGCTCGTCGCGCTGCTCGAGGCGTCGCTGAGAGACACCTTCATGAGGCAGAGAGCGAGACGAGCAGGCGGCGCTTACGTCGGCAGTCGGTTAGGTCGGTACTTTTTTTTTGGTCTCCCTTCGGCTGCTTTCGGACAGACTCCTCCTGCTCCTCCTCCACAGTGTTTCTTCACGCGGTCGAAAAGGGAAAAGACTCCGCGGTCTGCCAGCGGGAGACGAAGGAGGAGGCCGGAGAGGGTTTTAAAAAAAAAAAAGACATTGAAAGGAGTCAATTCTTTTTTTATTTTTCTTCCCCCTCGTCACTCGCTCCTGCGACGTCCCGGTTACCACCGTGCCGAGGACCGGGCGGGCACGGGGACGGCAAGATGTCGTTTCGTTAACGGAGAAAGACATGTAACGTTCCGCCTCTCGACCGGACGTGGCCCCGAGACAAGGGATCTCGGGGCCGCAATGTGCGTTCGAGGTGTCGATGTTCACTGAGTCCTGCAATTCGCATCAGTTATCGCGGCTGGCCGCGCTCTTCATCGACGGACGAGCCGAGTGATCCCCCGTCCAGGGTTCAGCACTTGGTTTTTTTATATTAGTTTTTGTTTATATAGATTTAGTAGTGTGCGAGGAGGTCTGTGCGAGGAGGCGTGACGGCATTGCAATGTCGCGAGTAGTTTGTTTTTTTAGCTAGCGGCGGTGGCACAGCGGCTGCAAAAAAACAAAAAAACGATAAAGCGGCGACAAGGCAAAGAAGAAGCGGCCATCACTTGCGGTGGGCGAAAAAACAAACAGGTGGTAAGACGCGGAAGCAAGCAAGAAGAGCTGGGGCTTTAAAAACCTCCGCGTCACCACAAATCTATCTCTCGCTCCGCCTTTTATAGGTTTGTTTGCGCGCATTCGAGGCGTTGACGCCGACAGACAGAGGAGGTAGGCCGGAAAACAACAAACCAGTCTCGAACGGGAAAACGGTAATGATCCTTCCGCAGGTTCACCTACGGAAACCTTGTTACGACTTTTACTTCCTCTAAACGATCGGGTTCGGTCGTCTTCTCCAGGCATCGAACGCCGAGGCGTAGATGCACGAGTGTCGTGACGGACACGTCGCGCACTGCCCGGCGGCGTCGTCGGCCAGATCCGAGGACCTCACCGGACCGTTCGATCGGTAGTAGCGACGGGCGGTGTGTACAAAGGGCAGGGACGTGATCGACGCGGGCTGTTGACCCGCGCCTACCGGGAATTCCTCGTTCACGGGGTTGGTTACAGGCCCCGATCCCTATCACGGGAGGTGGTTCAGAGGTTTCCCAACCCTCTCGGGCCGGGGCGAAGTCCCCGCTGATACCTCCAGTGTAGCGCGCGTGCGGCCCCGGACATCTAAGGGCATCACAGACCTGTTATCGCTCCGCCTCGTGTGGCTTTCTGCCACCCGTCCCTCTAAGAAGTGCGTGAGAAAACCGACCCGGACCCGAGCGCCACGGAGGACGCCGAGCCCGCCGTAAAAATCACTGACATCGGCGCACTAGTTAGCAGGCCGGAGTCTCGTTCGTTATCGGAATCAACCAGACGGATCGCTCCACCAACTAAGAACGGCCATGCACCACCACCCACCGAATCGAGAAAGAGCTATCGATCTGTCAATCCTACCGGTGTCCGGACCGGGTGAGTTTTCCCGTGTTGAGTCAAATTAAGCCGCAGGCTCCACTCCTGGTGGTGCCCTTCCGTCAATTCCTTTAAGTTTCAGCTTTGCAACCATACTCCCCCCGGAACCGAACTCTGGTTTCCCGCAGGCTACCCGCCGGGTCATGGAAGCGAACGCCGGCGGATCGCCGGTCGGCATCGTTTACGGTCGGAACTACGACGGTATCTGATCGTCTTCGAACCTCCGACTTTCGCTCTTGATCGAGGAAAACGTGCTTGCCACACGCCATCGCTGCAGTTCGTCTTGCGACGATCCAAGAATTTCACCTCTAACGTCGCAATACGAGTGGCCCCGACCGCTCCCTTCGATCATTGCCTCGCCGTAGACGGAGACCGACAGACGTAGACGAGGCCCTCTTCCATCATTCCATGCTTATCGTATGCAAGCTTGAACAGCCCGCTCTGAGCACTCTAATTTTTTCAAAGTGAACGTACCGGCCGCCGCGGACACTCGGTTAAGAGCACCCTTGGAGGAGAAACCGCCGACCGCAACACGCGCGCAGACAAGACACGAAGCAGGGACTCGGAGCGGACCGGGGGGTTCAAAAAAAAAGAGGAACGCGCGGAAAGGGAGAGGGAGAGAAGCGCGGGGGTCAGAGTGCGGGGATGCGAATGAACGCACCCAAACACACACACGTAGCACCCCCCCGTTAGACTACTCCCGGAACCGAACCGACGACCACTTGTTTTTTTTTTCCCGGATCCCGATCACGACCTCCTCGTCCACCTCGCCGGCAGGACCGCGTGGCGGGTATGCTAGCGGTTGACACCGGCGGAAAGGGCCGGGAATGCGAACGGACGACCAAAGTCAACGACGGACGATGGCGCCGCCGCCCCGGGGCCGCTTGCGCGACCACGAACCCGAGTTCGGACTACGAGCTTTTTAACCGCAACAACTTTAATATACGCTACCGGAGCTGGAATTACCGCGGCTGCTGGCACCAGACTTGCCCTCCGGTTGGTCCTCGTTAACGGATTTGAAGTGTACTCATTCCGATCGCGGGGCCTCGACAGAGTCCCGCGTCGTTATTTTTCGTCACTACCTCCCCGTGCCGGGAGTGGGTAATTTGCGCGCCTGCTGCCTTCCTTGGATGTGGTAGCCGTTTCGCATGCTCCCTCTCCGGAATCGAACCCCGATTCCCCGTTACCCGTAGTAACCACGGTAGGCACTTAACCGACCGTCGACAGTTGATAGGGCGGACCCTCGAGAGACCCGTCGCCGGGCGTGAAAGCTCGTGCGATCGACCAGTGAGTTATCCAGAGTCACCAAAGCGGAGCGCGCCGCCCTATGAGCCCCGCCACCGAACGGACCCGCGAGCGGGAACGCCGACGACGGGAGGACGGAATGACGCGCATCGGTCTCAGTCTAATATGTAGCGCCGCGACCCGGAACGGCCGACGCGGGTGCCAGCGCGCGAGGCGTGGCGACGACGGCGCGCCGACCGATCGCGGCCTGTGTCACATGTATTAGCTCTAGAATTGCCACAGTTATCCATCGCCTCCGAGGAGGAATACGGTCCCGAGGATTAGGTCCGGTTCCTGAGCCATTCGCGGTTTCGCCCGTTCTAATGCGTGGCGTGAACTTACACTTGCATGGCTTAAGCTTTGAGACAAGCATATGACTACTGGCAGGATCAACCAGGTATCGTTGGAATTTGGGACTTTGTTTCGACAGAACGACAGACCGACCGACCGACCGACCGACATAAGACAGACAACTACAACGACGGGCACGTGTTTATTTATTTTTCGAGGGGGTTCGCCGTCAGTAGAAGCGCGCTGCCCGCGCTGATGGCCTCTTTTTTGTTTCTCCCCTGACTTGGACCGAGACCGAGACTCAAAGAACGAAAGCGACCAACGTCGACAACAACAACGACAACGGCACCCTTGACAGCGATACATACGACAAACGACAAGCAGCACGACGGCAGTGCACACGGACATCGAGGGTCAAGGTGCAGACTGAACTCGCCGAGGTCGTCGTCATCGTGGTCGCCATCGATTCCGTCTCGTCGTCGTCGTCGTCAACGTCCACGTCACAGCCGGCCGAGAAGAGAGAACAGACGACAGCGTCGACAACAACAACATCGACAACGGCACCCTTGACAGCGATACATACGACAAACGACAAACAGCACGACGGCAGTGCACACGGACATCGGAGGTCAAGGTGCAGACTGGAATCGTCGAGGTCGTCGTCATCGTGGTCGCCATCGATGCCGTCTCGTCGTCGTCGTCGTCGTCTTCGTCGTCGTCGTCGTCATCAACGTACCAACCGACCGAGACGAGAGAGCAAGCAACAACGTCGACAACAACAACGACAACGGCACCCTTGACAGCGATACATACGACAAACGACAAACAGCACGACGGCAGTGCACACGGACATCGGAGGTCAAGGTGCAGACTGAACTCGTCGAGGTCGTCGTCATCGTGGTCGCCATCGATGCCGTCTCGTCGTCGTCGTCGTCTCCGTCGTCGTCGTCGTCGTCGCCAACGTCAACGTCAACATCACAGCCGTCATCGGGGAGGAGCTGGACCAGGGCAGCGGCGGCGTAAATTTTCCCGTCACCTTCGTCGTCGCCTTCGTCGACCGACCGACCGACCGGCGTCGTGTTCGTGCTCGGAAAACCGAGGAGAGACAACGTGCACATGGCGCGTTCTCGCAAGCGGCTCCTCGGTCCGATTTTTTTGGGCGGCTTTTTCGAGCTTTTTTTTTTTTTTCTCACCCTTTCGTCCGTGCGACGGCGAACGTTAGGGAAAAAAAAAAAAAAAAAAAAAACGACAACAACGCGGCGGACCGGGCGAACAACATCGTCGACACACACGACATTGACGACCGGTCCCCCTTTTCACAATCGCATCGAGATAAAAACGAACGAGTCCGATTCGAGCACCGAGTCGCGAGCGGGAGGACTGTCGGTGCAAGTATCGATCACTGACGTGAGCGCTTCGCCGGACAGAGGATGGCTCATCCGGCAGCCGTGCAAATCGACGGTATGGGAAGAACGAACAAGAAGAGCAACGACTTGATCGGCGGCTTGGGAACTGCGGACGGTGAAAACGGGTTAATCGACTGCGACCACGACTGCTCGATCGATCTTCTTTGGCGCTAACAAAGGTGGAGGTGGCGCAAGAAGGGACTAGCGCTATCACCGTCCACGTATCAGAAGATGCGGCGGCAGACGTCGACGCTTATGCGTTGTCGGACGAGAAGTCGCTGCAGCACGTGTACCGCGAGCGGGACGTCCAAGGTTTTGCCAGACGGAAAGAAATCGGGTGTCAGCGAACGTTCACACGGCTGTGAGATCGGACGCTGACAGGAGTAGGAGGCGGCAGGCAGGCGGCGGTTACGGCGGCGGCGCCTGCTGCTGCTCATCCTCCTGTTTGCTGCGGCGACTTCCAGGACGGGAGAGCATCGAACAACGTACGTATGGTTACAAGGGGATCAGGATCTACATAGTGCATCCCCCGCGGCTATTTTGTTTGTTTGTTCGCTCGTTCGTTAATTCGTTCGTTCGTTCGTTCGTTCGTTACAATGTACGTTTTTCCGTTCGACGGCGGCAGAGAGCGGCGGCGTTTCTCCCTAATCCGGAGGATTTATCGGTCGCACAGCGATGGGTCGTTCGGCCGATCATCGAAAGATTCGCAGGTAGTGGTTGAATGGCAGAACGGCAGCAACAACAGCGGCGGCTGAGAGCGGCGAACGCTGAGGCGGAAGCAGAAGCTGCAGCAAACGTATCGGCTAAACATGGTGGACATAGATATGGCTGACGACGCGGGTACCACGACGACTATGGAACCAGGAAAAGGAGCCGTTAGTTGTTCCAACATATCGTTCGACACGTCGAGCAGCCCTAGGTCCACGGAGAAGCACACACACGTACCACGTATTATAACCTAACGACGATGAGCGGGCGCACGGTTGGCAGGAACGAAGGCGGCGGATCAAAACAAGTTGGAGCGCGGCGACAGCGATAACGGTGACAGCCCTAGGCGGCGGAGATGCCACTTTCTGACGCCTTTGCGACAAGCCCGTAGAGACGTTCCGGACCACCACGAGGCAAAGAGTCGCTGCTCCGACGAACCGACACACCAAAGTGTGCTTCCTACCGAACATGTTTTATAAAACTTTCAAACTGGAAAACCCCAGAAATGGTGTTGGTATTCGTCCAGACCCACCTCCGACACCTGAAAATGGTGGTCAAAAAAAACGTCGATTATACGAAGCGACATTTCTGGTCGGCGATTTTCCAGTTTTACGCCTACTGCCACATGGGGATGTCGGTAGGCGTCGCAAAGTGCCTTCTCGACGCCTAGGCACACCAGGACTTTGTCATTTTTTTCCCCCTCGACATTCCTGGTCCGGTCTATTCCGATTTTACACCTACCGCCATGTGGGGGTGGCAGTAGGCGTCGAAAAGTGCCTTCTCGACCGCTAGCGACACCACTACTTTATCGAGCTCTGGAGGCCCGCACACCGACCCGGGGGCCGCGGAGTCGACCCCGGGGGCCTCCTGGCGTCGCCGCCGCTCACTTGGACGCCTTCCGCAACCTGTGGTCCCGCTCGGGGCCGCCGGGAGCCTCGCCGACCTGACCGGTGTCGGTAGGCGTCTGGAAGCGCCCGGCCGACCTGGACGAGGTCCCCCTGGCCCCCGGGGGACACCCCTTAGTTGGATGGGGGTGCTGTCCCGGGCACACATGCAACCCGCGGCCGCCTACCGACAGCCCCCTTCGCTCGATCGCTACTCCTTTCCAACATATGTCGGAGAAGCCGGGCGGTTGTGAAACCCCAGAAATGGTGTTGGTATTCGTCCAGACCCACCTCCGACACCTGAAAATGGTGGTCAAAAAAAACGTCGATTATACGAAGCGACATTTCTGGTCGGCGATTTTCCAGTTTTGCGCCTACCGCCATGTGGGGGTGGCAGTAGGCGTCGAAAAGTGCCTTCTCGACCGCTAGCGACACCACTACTTTATCGAGCTCTGGAGGCCCGCACACCGACCCGGGGGCCGCGGAGTCGACCCCGGGGGCCTCCTGG
>NW_027633102.1:401576-411576 GCF_053919585.1 Euprymna scolopes
ACCAAAAGTGGCCCACTTGGCACTCGCATTCGAGGTGACCAACCGCCCAGCGAAGCGTGCTGGCGGCGGCGGCCGGATGGGTCGGCTCCGTCGTTCGGGAGAGTCGGCCCGTTCCACCCGTTCCGAGTTCGAGAGTAGGTCGAGGCCGTGAACGGCCCCGGGGCCTCCAATCGTTCGCTTTACCGGATGGAATTGCGACGATCGAGCGCCAGCTATCCTGAGGGAAACTTCGGAGGGAACCAGCTACTAGACGGCTCGATTGGTCTTTCGCCCCTACACCCGGTTCGCGACGATCGATTTGCACGTCAGAGGCGCTTCGGACTTCCACCAGAGTTTCCTCTGGCTTCATCCCGACCGGGCGTGGATCGCCATCTTTCGGGTCCCTGGTCGCTCGCTACGCCAGAGTCGGCCGAGTCGTACTCGGAAAAAGGGGAAACCGACCCGGGGGTGATGCGCCCGCGCGCAGCGCCTAAACTCGACGACAAAATAGGACTAGTTCAAGCCGCGGGATCTCACCGATGGGCGGAAGGAGGGATATGGAAGCTGGCGCCCGGCAATTCCCCTTTTTGGATGATGCGCCGGTCCCCTCTCGGGGAGGAGGGAAAAAACAACCGCACGTCAGCCACGAGCCTTCCCTCTCCTATCTCTCTCGGGAAGAGAGAAAAAAGGAAAAGTTGCGGGCACCGCAGCAGCGACGGCGGAAGGCCGAAAACGCCGCGCCGGCGGGATCGGGCACGGCTCGGAGGCGGGTGAGGCGAGGAGAAGACGACGGCACGAGACCGACGACACCCCCCGACGACCCCCGGACGACTTTGCCACGACACCTCTCCCGATCGACGCCCTCCTACACGCTCTCTCGCTTTCGCTTCGCCTTCGGGGTTAGTCAGAGGTGGCCCCTACGACTCGCGAACGGCCAGGACTCCTCGGTCCGTGTTTCAAGACGGGTCGGGTGGGTTGCCGATGCACGTCGCTGACCCGGGTGGCGGGCGGCTCGAGTAAAAAAGCGTCGCCGAGCGACCTCTCCGGAAACGGAAACGGGCGCGGGCGGGGTTGCCCCCGACAAGAACCCGAAACGTCGGCGAGGTGCGTGACGGCGAGGCCGCGCCAGTCCTATCCCGCCTCTCATCGCGCACGCGCCCGAGACGGTGGGGCGCCTAAGGAGCGACACACAGAGTGCGTCGCCCGCACGCGACTTCCGGCGGGATCAAAACGGACCGGCTCGCCACGTGTAACGGATCGTGTCAGATTTCCTCCGTTCCCGGCAGAAAGGGGCAGTTACGTTCGCGGGCCCGACGGCCGGTGGCCCCCGACTTCACAAGGTGGGAAGACGGGGGTTTTCAGGGTGATGAAACGCCTGCCGCCTACGGAAAAAAACCCGCGTGTTCGACCTGCACGCCGGGAACGGGTCGCGACGACGGACCGGAGGGGAAGTGCGTCCGGTGCCGGCCGCGCGGAGGTCGCGCCGAAGCGCCCGCGCCATGATTACGCCGAGCGATGATGAAGGGGACGGGTGCAGCGGAGTCGCGCGCGGAGGGAGCAGGAGGAAAGAAGAAGCGGCGGCGACGGATGCGGCGGGTTAGGGCCCGGCGGCAGCAGCGATCGAGAGGACGAGTCCCCTCCGTCGCAGCCAACCCGACGCAGCCACCTACCGACGCCGCGGTCGTCACCACGTTTCCCTTCCCGCTATCCACGCGGCCCGTCTCTTCGTCGGCGACGCGGGCACAAAAGCTGGAACCGCGGGGAACGAGTCCCCCGCGGACACGACGAACGACGACCTGTGCCGCGACGGCCTCTCTTTCAAGAACACACATCGAGTTTGGGCTCGAGCCTAGGCAGCACCGGACTGAGTCCCCCCGCGATCGCGGTGAGCGGTCCCACCCGTTTACCCCTGGGCGGTTTCACGTTCTCTTGAACTCTCTCTCCAAAGTTCTTTTCAACTTTCCCTCACGGTACTTGTCGACTATCGGACTCGTCCCGGTATTTAGCCTTGGATGGAGCTTACCACCCGATTTGGGCTGCGTTCCCAAGCAACCCGACTCTCGGATCGAAGGCCGTCGCTCGCCGTCCGCACCGAATGGGCCTGGCACCCGCCGCGGGCGGCCCCGATCGAGGGAACTCCGAACTATGCGAGACGAAAACGAACGGCTGCCTTCGACCCATGCGCCACACGTCCCGAAGCCTTTAACTTGCGACGGGATTCGGCGTTGGGCTTCTCCCGGTTCACTCGCCGTTACTAAGGGAATCCCGGTTGGTTTCTTTTCCTCCGCTTAGCGATATGCTTAAGTTCAGCGGGTCGTCTCGTCCGAGCCGAGGGCGGCGGTTCTTTAGTAGAGTGTGGTGTTTGGAGGAGAGGAATCTCGATCGGTACCCTCCGTGTGACGACGGCTGGCCGATATAGCGCCCGTCCGACCGAAAATGAAGAAGCCAACAATTAAAAAAAAGCGTGGGTCCTCCCCATCCGACGTTGCGTTGCCTACGACGCGGCCACCTTTTTACGGTGCGACGGCCGTGCTCGTCGCGCTGCTCGAGGCGTCGCTGAGAGACACCTTCATGAGGCAGAGAGCGAGACGAGCAGGCGGCGCTTACGTCGGCAGTCGGTTAGGTCGGTACTTTTTTTTTGGTCTCCCTTCGGCTGCTTTCGGACAGACTCCTCCTGCTCCTCCTCCACAGTGTTTCTTCACGCGGTCGAAAAGGGAAAAGACTCCGCGGTCTGCCAGCGGGAGACGAAGGAGGAGGCCGGAGAGGGTTTTAAAAAAAAAAAAGACATTGAAAGGAGTCAATTCTTTTTTTATTTTTCTTCCCCCTCGTCACTCGCTCCTGCGACGTCCCGGTTACCACCGTGCCGAGGACCGGGCGGGCACGGGGACGGCAAGATGTCGTTTCGTTAACGGAGAAAGACATGTAACGTTCCGCCTCTCGACCGGACGTGGCCCCGAGACAAGGGATCTCGGGGCCGCAATGTGCGTTCGAGGTGTCGATGTTCACTGAGTCCTGCAATTCGCATCAGTTATCGCGGCTGGCCGCGCTCTTCATCGACGGACGAGCCGAGTGATCCCCCGTCCAGGGTTCAGCACTTGGTTTTTTTATATTAGTTTTTGTTTATATAGATTTAGTAGTGTGCGAGGAGGTCTGTGCGAGGAGGCGTGACGGCATTGCAATGTCGCGAGTAGTTTGTTTTTTTAGCTAGCGGCGGTGGCACAGCGGCTGCAAAAAAACAAAAAAAACGATAAAGCGGCGACAAGGCAAAGAAGAAGCGGCCATCACTTGCGGTGGGCGAAAAAACAAACAGGTGGTAAGACGCGGAAGCAAGCAAGAAGAGCTGGGGCTTTAAAAACCTCCGCGTCACCACAAATCTATCTCTCGCTCCGCCTTTTATAGGTTTGTTTGCGCGCATTCGAGGCGTTGACGCCGACAGACAGAGGAGGTAGGCCGGAAAACAACAAACCAGTCTCGAACGGGAAAACGGTAATGATCCTTCCGCAGGTTCACCTACGGAAACCTTGTTACGACTTTTACTTCCTCTAAACGATCGGTTCGGTCGTCTTCTCCAGGCATCGAACGCCGAGGCGTAGATGCACGAGTGTCGTGACGGACACGTCGCGCACTGCCCGGCGGCGTCGTCGGCCAGATCCGAGGACCTCACCGGACCGTTCGATCGGTAGTAGCGACGGGCGGTGTGTACAAAGGGCAGGGACGTGATCGACGCGGGCTGTTGACCCGCGCCTACCGGGAATTCCTCGTTCACGGGGTTGGTTACAGGCCCCGATCCCTATCACGGGAGGTGGTTCAGAGGTTTCCCAACCCTCTCGGGCCGGGGCGAAGTCCCCGCTGATACCTCCAGTGTAGCGCGCGTGCGGCCCCGGACATCTAAGGGCATCACAGACCTGTTATCGCTCCGCCTCGTGTGGCTTTCTGCCACCCGTCCCTCTAAGAAGTGCGTGAGAAAACCGACCCGGACCCGAGCGCCACGGAGGACGCCGAGCCCGCCGTAAAAATCACTGACATCGGCGCACTAGTTAGCAGGCCGGAGTCTCGTTCGTTATCGGAATCAACCAGACGGATCGCTCCACCAACTAAGAACGGCCATGCACCACCACCCACCGAATCGAGAAAGAGCTATCGATCTGTCAATCCTACCGGTGTCCGGACCGGGTGAGTTTTCCCGTGTTGAGTCAAATTAAGCCGCAGGCTCCACTCCTGGTGGTGCCCTTCCGTCAATTCCTTTAAGTTTCAGCTTTGCAACCATACTCCCCCCGGAACCGAACTCTGGTTTCCCGCAGGCTACCCGCCGGGTCATGGAAGCGAACGCCGGCGGATCGCCGGTCGGCATCGTTTACGGTCGGAACTACGACGGTATCTGATCGTCTTCGAACCTCCGACTTTCGCTCTTGATCGAGGAAAACGTGCTTGCCACACGCCATCGCTGCAGTTCGTCTTGCGACGATCCAAGAATTTCACCTCTAACGTCGCAATACGAGTGGCCCCGACCGCTCCCTTCGATCATTGCCTCGCCGTAGACGGAGACCGACAGACGTAGACGAGGCCCTCTTCCATCATTCCATGCTTATCGTATGCAAGCTTGAACAGCCCGCTCTGAGCACTCTAATTTTTTCAAAGTGAACGTACCGGCCGCCGCGGACACTCGGTTAAGAGCACCCTTGGAGGAGAAACCGCCGACCGCAACACGCGCGCAGACAAGACACGAAGCAGGGACTCGGAGCGGACCGGGGGGTTCAAAAAAAAAGAGGAACGCGCGGAAAGGGAGAGGGAGAGAAGCGCGGGGGTCAGAGTGCGGGGATGCGAATGAACGCACCCAAACACACACACGTAGCACCCCCCCGTTAGACTACTCCCGGAACCGAACCGACGACCACTTGTTTTTTTTTTCCCGGATCCCGATCACGACCTCCTCGTCCACCTCGCCGGCAGGACCGCGTGGCGGGTATGCTAGCGGTTGACACCGGCGGAAAGGGCCGGGAATGCGAACGGACGACCAAAGTCAACGACGGACGATGGCGCCGCCGCCCCGGGGCCGCTTGCGCGACCACGAACCCGAGTTCGGACTACGAGCTTTTTAACCGCAACAACTTTAATATACGCTACCGGAGCTGGAATTACCGCGGCTGCTGGCACCAGACTTGCCCTCCGGTTGGTCCTCGTTAACGGATTTGAAGTGTACTCATTCCGATCGCGGGGCCTCGACAGAGTCCCGCGTCGTTATTTTTCGTCACTACCTCCCCGTGCCGGGAGTGGGTAATTTGCGCGCCTGCTGCCTTCCTTGGATGTGGTAGCCGTTTCGCATGCTCCCTCTCCGGAATCGAACCCCGATTCCCCGTTACCCGTAGTAACCACGGTAGGCACTTAACCGACCGTCGACAGTTGATAGGGCGGACCCTCGAGAGACCCGTCGCCGGGCGTGAAAGCTCGTGCGATCGACCAGTGAGTTATCCAGAGTCACCAAAGCGGAGCGCGCCGCCCTATGAGCCCCGCCACCGAACGGACCCGCGAGCGGGAACGCCGACGACGGGAGGACGGAATGACGCGCATCGGTCTCAGTCTAATATGTAGCGCCGCGACCCGGAACGGCCGACGCGGGTGCCAGCGCGCGAGGCGTGGCGACGACGGCGCGCCGACCGATCGCGGCCTGTGTCACATGTATTAGCTCTAGAATTGCCACAGTTATCCATCGCCTCCGAGGAGGAATACGGTCCCGAGGATTAGGTCCGGTTCCTGAGCCATTCGCGGTTTCGCCCGTTCTAATGCGTGGCGTGAACTTACACTTGCATGGCTTAAGCTTTGAGACAAGCATATGACTACTGGCAGGATCAACCAGGTATCGTTGGAATTTGGGACTTTGTTTCGACAGAACGACAGACCGACCGACCGACCGACCGACATAAGACAGACAACTACAACGACGGGCACGTGTTTATTTATTTTTCGAGGGGGTTCGCCGTCAGAAGAAGCGCGCTGCCCGCGCTGATGGCCTCTTTTTTGTTTCTCCCCTGACTTGGACCGAGACCGAGACTCAAAGAACGAAAGCGACCAACGTCGACAACAACAACGACAACGGCACCCTTGACAGCGATACATACGACAAACGACAAGCAGCACGACGGCAGTGCACACGGACATCGAGGGTCAAGGTGCAGACTGAACTCGCCGAGGTCGTCGTCATCGTGGTCGCCATCGATTCCGTCTCGTCGTCGTCGTCGTCAACGTCCACGTCACAGCCGGCCGAGAAGAGAGAACAGACGACAGCGTCGACAACAACAACATCGACAACGGCACCCTTGACAGCGATACATACGACAAACGACAAACAGCACGACGGCAGTGCACACGGACATCGGAGGTCAAGGTGCAGACTGGAATCGTCGAGGTCGTCGTCATCGTGGTCGCCATCGATGCCGTCTCGTCGTCGTCGTCGTCGTCTTCGTCGTCGTCGTCGTCGTCATCAACGTACCAACCGACCGAGACGAGAGAGCAAGCAACAACGTCGACAACAACAACGACAACGGCACCCTTGACAGCGATACATACGACAAACGACAAACAGCACGACGGCAGTGCACACGGACATCGGAGGTCAAGGTGCAGACTGAACTCGTCGAGGTCGTCGTCATCGTGGTCGCCATCGATGCCGTCTCGTCGTCGTCGTCGTCTCCGTCGTCGTCGTCGTCGTCGCCAACGTCAACGTCAACATCACAGCCGTCATCGGGGAGGAGCTGGACCAGGGCAGCGGCGGCGTAAATTTTCCCGTCACCTTCGTCGTCGCCTTCGTCGACCGACCGACCGACCGGCGTCGTGTTCGTGCTCGGAAAACCGAGGAGAGACAACGTGCACATGGCGCGTTCTCGCAAGCGGCTCCTCGGTCCGATTTTTTTGGGCGGCTTTTTCGAGCTTTTTTTTTTTTTTCTCACCCTTTCGTCCGTGCGACGGCGAACGTTAGGGGAAAAAAAAAAAAAAAAAAACGACAACAACGCGGCGGACCGGGCGAACAACATCGTCGACACACACGACATTGACGACCGGTCCCCCTTTTCACAATCGCATCGAGATAAAAACGAACGAGTCCGATTCGAGCACCGAGTCGCGAGCGGGAGGACTGTCGGTGCAAGTATCGATCACTGACGTGAGCGCTTCGCCGGACAGAGGATGGCTCATCCGGCAGCCGTGCAAATCGACGGTATGGGAAGAACGAACAAGAAGAGCAACGACTTGATCGGCGGCTTGGGAACTGCGGACGGTGAAAACGGGTTAATCGACTGCGACCACGACTGCTCGATCGATCTTCTTTGGCGCTAACAAAGGTGGAGGTGGCGCAAGAAGGGACTAGCGCTATCACCGTCCACGTATCAGAAGATGCGGCGGCAGACGTCGACGCTTATGCGTTGTCGGACGAGAAGTCGCTGCAGCACGTGTACCGCGAGCGGGACGTCCAAGGTTTTGCCAGACGGAAAGAAATCGGGTGTCAGCGAACGTTCACACGGCTGTGAGATCGGACGCTGACAGGAGTAGGAGGCGGCAGGCAGGCGGCGGTTACGGCGGCGGCGCCTGCTGCTGCTCATCCTCCTGTTTGCTGCGGCGACTTCCAGGACGGGAGAGCATCGAACAACGTACGTATGGTTACAAGGGGATCAGGATCTACATAGTGCATCCCCCGCGGCTATTTTTGTTTGTTTGTTCGCTCGTTCGTTAATTCGTTCGTTCGTTCGTTCGTTCGTTACAATGTACGTTTTTCCGTTCGACGGCGGCAGAGAGCGGCGGCGTTTCTCCCTAATCCGGAGGATTTATCGGTCGCACAGCGATGGGTCGTTCGGCCGATCATCGAAAGATTCGCAGGTAGTGGTTGAATGGCAGAACGGCAGCAACAACAGCGGCGGCTGAGAGCGGCGAACGCTGAGGCGGAAGCAGAAGCTGCAGCAAACGTATCGGCTAAACATGGTGGACATAGATATGGCTGACGACGCGGGTACCACGACGACTATGGAACCAGGAAAAGGAGCCGTTAGTTGTTCCAACATATCGTTCGACACGTCGAGCAGCCCTAGGTCCACGGAGAAGCACACACACGTACCACGTATTATAACCTAACGACGATGAGCGGGCGCACGGTTGGCAGGAACGAAGGCGGCGGATCAAAACAAGTTGGAGCGCGGCGACAGCGATAACGGTGACAGCCCTAGGCGGCGGAGATGCCACTTTCTGACGCCTTTGCGACAAGCCCGTAGAGACGTTCCGGACCACCACGAGGCAAAGAGTCGCTGCTCCGACGAACCGACACACCAAAGTGTGCTTCCTACCGAACATGTTTTATAAAACTTTCAAACTGGAAAACCCCAGAAATGGTGTTGGTATTCGTCCAGACCCACCTCCGACACCTGAAAATGGTGGTCAAAAAAAACGTCGATTATACGAAGCGACATTTCTGGTCGGCGATTTTCCAGTTTTACGCCTACTGCCACATGGGGATGTCGGTAGGCGTCGCAAAGTGCCTTCTCGACGCCTAGGCACACCAGGACTTTGTCATTTTTTTCCCCCTCGACATTCCTGGTCCGGTCTATTCCGATTTTACACCTACCGCCATGTGGGGGTGGCAGTAGGCGTCGAAAAGTGCCTTCTCGACCGCTAGCGACACCACTACTTTATCGAGCTCTGGAGGCCCGCACACCGACCCGGGGGCCGCGGAGTCGACCCCGGGGGCCTCCTGGCGTCGCCGCCGCTCACTTGGACGCCTTCCGCAACCTGTGGTCCCGCTCGGGGCCGCCGGGAGCCTCGCCGACCTGACCGGTGTCGGTAGGCGTCTGGAAGCGCCCGGCCGACCTGGACGAGGTCCCCCTGGCCCCCGGGGGACACCCCTTAGTTGGATGGGGGTGCTGTCCCGGGCACACATGCAACCCGCGGCCGCCTACCGACAGCCCCCTTCGCTCGATCGCTACTCCTTTCCAACATATGTCGGAGAAGCCGGGCGGTTGTGAAACCCCAGAAATGGTGTTGGTATTCGTCCAGACCCACCTCCGACACCTGAAAATGGTGGTCAAAAAAAACGTCGATTATACGAAGCGACATTTCTGGTCGGCGATTTTCCAGTTTTGCGCCTACCGCCATGTGGGGGTGGCAGTAGGCGTCGAAAAGTGCCTTCTCGACCGCTAGCGACACCACTACTTTATCGAGCTCTGGAGGCCCGCACACCGACCCGGGGGCCGCGGAGTCGACCCCGGGGGCCTCCTGGCGTCGCCGCCGCTCACTTGGACGCCTTCCGCAACCTGTGGTCCCGCTCGGGGCCGCCGGGAGCCTCGCCGACCTGACCGGTGTCGGTAGGCGTCTGGAAGCGCCCGGCTCGACCTGGACGAGGTCCCCCTGGCCCCCGGGGGACACCCCTTAGTTGGATGGGGGTGCTGTCCCGGGCACACATGCAACCCGCGGCCGCCTACCGACAGCCCCCTTCGCTCGATCGCTACTCCTTTCCAACATATGTCGGAGAAGCCGGGCGGTTGTGAAACCCCAGAAATGGTGTTGGTATTCGTCCAGACCCACCTCCGACACCTGAAAATGGTGGTCAAAAAAAACGTCGATTATACGAAGCGACATTTCTGGTCGGCGATTTTCCAGTTTTGCGCCTACCGCCATGTGGGGGTGGCAGTAGGCGTCGAAAAGTGCCTTCTCGACCGCTAGCGACACCACTACTTTATCGAGCTCTGGAGGCCCGCACACCGACCCGGGGGCCGCGGAGTCGACCCCGGGGGCCTCCTGGCGTCGCCGCCGCTCACTTGGACGCCTTCCGCAACCTGTGGTCCCGCTCGGGGCCGCCGGGAGCCTCGCCGACCTGACCGGTGTCGGTAGGCGTCAGTCAAACTTGCTTAAGAGGCAAAGCCTCCTCACACCTTAAGAGAGTCACAGTTAGTCCCGCCGTTTACCCGTGGTCGTCGTCGGGGGTGCCGGTCGGTGTGTTTCGGCGTGTTTCTTTCTTACTTTAGCTCGCTCCTATAAGCTAACT
>NW_027633102.1:416576-421202 GCF_053919585.1 Euprymna scolopes
CTCGTCGCGGCATCGTTTCGGCGCGAAAGTTCATCGCTCCTCGCCGCGACGGTCCGGCATCGGTCCGTCGCTCCAGCGCCATCCATTTTCGGGGCCGGTCGATTCGGCAGGTGAGTTGTTACACACTCCTTAGCGGATTCCGACTTCCGTGGCCACCGTCCTGCTGTCTATATCGACCGACACCCTTTCGGGGATCTCATGGGCGTCGCGTTAGGCACCTTAGCCGGACGTTTGGTTCATCCCACAGCGCCAGTTCTGCTTACCAAAAGTGGCCCACTTGGCACTCGCATTCGAGGTGACCAACCGCCCAGCGAAGCGTGCTGGCGGCGGCGGCCGGATGGGTCGGCTCCGTCGTTCGGGAGAGTCGGCCCGTTCCACCCGTTCCGAGTTCGAGAGTAGGTCGAGGCCGTGAACGGCCCCGGGGCCTCCAATCGTTCGCTTTACCGGATGGAATTGCGACGATCGAGCGCCAGCTATCCTGAGGGAAACTTCGGAGGGAACCAGCTACTAGACGGCTCGATTGGTCTTTCGCCCCTACACCCGGTTCCGACGATCGATTTGCACGTCAGAGGCGCTTCGGACTTCCACCAGAGTTTCCTCTGGCTTCATCCCGACCGGGCGTGGATCGCCATCTTTCGGGTCCCTGGTCGCTCGCTACGCCAGAGTCGGCCGAGTCGTACTCGGAAAAAGGGGAAACCGACCCGGGGGTGATGCGCCCGCGCGCAGCGCCTAAACTCGACGACAAAATAGGACTAGTTCAAGCCGCGGGATCTCACCGATGGGCGGAAGGAGGATATGGAAGCTGGCGCCCGGCAATTCCCCTTTTTGGATGATGCGCCGGTCCCTCTCGGGGAGGAGGGAAAAACAACCGCACGTCAGCCACGAGCCTTCCCTCTCCTATCTCTCTCGGGAAGAGAGAAAAAAGGAAAAGTTGCGGGCACCGCAGCAGCGACGGCGGAAGGCCGAAAACGCCGCGCCGGCGGGATCGGGCACGGCTCGGAGGCGGGTGAGGCGAGAGAAGACGACGGCACGAGACCGACGACACCCCCCGACGACCCCCGGACGACTTTGCCACGACACCTCTCCCGATCGACGCCCTCCTACACGCTCTCTCGCTTTCGCTTCGCCTTCGGGGTTAGTCAGAGGTGGCCCCTACGACTCGCGAACGGCCAGGACTCCTCGGTCCGTGTTTCAAGACGGGTCGGGTGGGTTGCCGATGCACGTCGCTGACCCGGGGTGGCGGGCGGCTCGAGTAAAAAAGCGTCGCCGAGCGACCTCTCCGGAAACGGAAACGGGCGCGGGCGGGGTTGCCCCCGACAAGAACCCGAAACGTCGGCGAGGTGCGTGACGGCGAGGCCGCGCCAGTCCTATCCCGCCTCTCATCGCGCACGCGCCCGAGACGGTGGGGCGCCTAAGGAGCGACACACAGAGTGCGTCGCCCGCACGCGACTTCCGGCGGGATCAAAACGGACCGGCTCGCCACGTGTAACGGATCGTGTCAGATTTCCTCCGTTCCCGGCAGAAAGGGGCAGTTACGTTCGCGGGCCCGACGGCCGGTGGCCCCCGACTTCACAAGGTGGGAAGACGGGGGTTTTCAGGGTGATGAAACGCCTGCCGCCTACGGAAAAAAACCCGCGTGTTCGACCTGCACGCCGGGAACGGGTCGCGACGACGGACCGGAGGGGAAGTGCGTCCGGTGCCGGCCGCGCGGAGGTCGCGCCGAAGCGCCCGCGCCATGATTACGCCGAGCGATGATGAAGGGGACGGGTGCAGCGGAGTCGCGCGCGGAGGAGCAGGAGGAAAGAAGAAGCGGCGGCGACGGATGCGGCGGGTTAGGGCCCGGCGGCAGCAGCGATCGAGAGGACGAGTCCCCTCCGTCGCAGCCAACCGACGCAGCCACCTACCGACGCCGCGGTCGTCACCACGTTTCCCTTCCCGCTATCCACGCGGCCCGTCTCCTTCGTCGGCGACGCGGGCACAAAAGCTGGAACCGCGGGGAACGAGTCCCCCGCGGACACGACGAACGACGACCTGTGCCGCGACGGCCTCTCTTTCAAGAACACACATCGAGTTTGGGCTCGAGCCTAGGCAGCACCGGACTGAGTCCCCCCGCGATCGCGGTGAGCGGTCCCACCCGTTTACCCCTGGGCGGTTTCACGTTCTCTTGAACTCTCTCTCCAAAGTTCTTTTCAACTTTCCCTCACGGTACTTGTCGACTATCGGACTCGTCCCGGTATTTAGCCTTGGATGGAGCTTACCACCCGATTTGGGCTGCGTTCCCAAGCAACCCGACTCTCGGATCGAAGGCCGTCGCTCGCCGTCCGCACCGAATGGGCCTGGCACCCGCCGCGGGCGGCCCCGATCGAGGGAACTCCGAACTATGCGAGACGAAAACGAACGGCTGCCTTCGACCCATGCGCCACACGTCCCGAAGCCTTTTACTTGCGACGGGATTCGGCGTTGGCTTCTCCCGGTTCACTCGCCGTTACTAAGGGAATCCCGGTTGGTTTCTTTTCCTCCGCTTAGCGATATGCTTAAGTTCAGCGGGTCGTCTCGTCCGAGCCGAGGGCGGCGGTTTTTTAGTAGAGTGTGGTGTTTGGAGGAGAGGAATCTCGATCGGTACCCTCCGTGTGACGACGGCTGGCCGATATAGCGCCCGTCCGACCGAAAATGAAGAAGCCAACAATTAAAAAAAAGCCTGGGTCCTCCCCATCCGACGTTGCCTACGACGCGGCCACCTTTTTACGGTGCGACGGCCGTGCTCGTCGCGCTGCTCGAGGCGTCGCTGAGAGACACCTTCATGAGGCAGAGAGCGAGACGAGCAGGCGGCGCTTACGTCGGCAGTCGGTTAGGTCGGTGCTTTTTTTTTGTTTTGTTCTCCCTTCGGCTGCTTTCGGACAGACTCCTCCTGCTCCTCCTCCACAGTGTTTCTTCACGCGGTCGAAAAGGGAAAAGACTCCGCGGTCTGCCAGCGGGAGACGAAGGAGGAGGCCGGAGAGGGTTTTAAAAAAAAAAAAGACATTGAAAGGAGTCAATTCTTTTTTTATTTTTCTTCCCCCTCGTCACTCGCTCCTGCGACGTCCCGGTTACCACCGTGCCGAGGACCGGGCGGGCACGGGGACGGCAAGATGTCGTTTCGTTAACGGAGAAAGACATGTAACGTTCCGCCTCTCGACCGGACGTGGCCCCGAGACAAGGGATCTCGGGGCCGCAATGTGCGTTCGAGGTGTCGATGTTCACTGAGTCCTGCAATTCGCATCAGTTCTCGCGGCTGGCCGCGCTCTTCATCGACGGACGAGCCGAGTGATCCCCCGTCCAGGGTTCAGCACTTGGGTTTTTTTATATTAGTTTTTGTTTATATAGATTTAGTAGTGTGCGAGGAGGTCTGTGCGAGGAGGCGTGACGGCATTGCAATGTCGCGAGTAGTTTGTTTTTAGCTAGCGGCGGTGGCACAGCGGCTGCAAAAAAACAAAAAACGATAAAGCGGCGACAAGGCAAAGAAGAAGCGGCCATCACTTGCGGTGGGCGAAAAAACAAACAGGTGGTAAGACGCGGAAGCAAGCAAGAAGAGCTGGGGCTTTAAAAACCTCCGCGTCACCACAAATCTATCTCTCGCTCCGCCTTTTATAGGTTTGTTTGCGCGCATTCGAGGCGTTGACGCCGACAGACAGAGGAGGTAGGCGGAAAACAACAAACCAGTCTCGAACGGGAAAACGGTAATGATCCTTCCGCAGGTTCACCTACGGAAACCTTGTTACGACTTTTACTTCCTCTAAACGATCGGGTTCGGTCGTCTTCTCCAGGCATCGAACGCCGAGGCGTAGATGCACGAGTGTCGTGACGGACACGTCGCGCACTGCCCGGCGGCGTCGTCGGCCAGATCCGAGGACCTCACCGGACCGTTCGATCGGTAGTAGCGACGGGCGGTGTGTACAAAGGGCAGGGACGTGATCGACGCGGGCTGTTGACCCGCGCCTACCGGGAATTCCTCGTTCACGGGGTTGGTTACAGGCCCCGATCCCTATCACGGGAGGTGGTTCAGAGGTTTCCCAACCCTCTCGGGCCGGGGCGAAGTCCCCGCTGATACCTCCAGTGTAGCGCGCGTGCGGCCCCGGACATCTAAGGGCATCACAGACCTGTTATCGCTCCGCCTCGTGTGGCTTTCTGCCACCCGTCCCTCTAAGAAGTGCGTGAGAAAACCGACCCGGACCCGAGCGCCACGGAGGACGCCGAGCCCGCCGTAAAAATCACTGACATCGGCGCACTAGTTAGCAGGCCGGAGTCTCGTTCGTTATCGGAATCAACCAGACGGATCGCTCCACCAACTAAGAACGGCCATGCACCACCACCCACCGAATCGAGAAAGAGCTATCGATCTGTCAATCCTACCGGTGTCCGGACCGGGTGAGTTTCCCGTGTTGAGTCAAATTAAGCCGCAGGCTCCACTCCTGGTGGTGCCCTTCCGTCAATTCCTTTAAGTTTCAGCTTTGCAACCATACTCCCCCCGGAACCGAACTCTGGTTTCCCGCAGGCTACCCGCCGGGTCATGGAAGCGAACGCCGGCGGATCGCCGGTCGGCATCGTTTACGGTCGGAACTACGACGGTATCTGATCGTCTTCGAACCT
>NW_027633102.1:421302-443802 GCF_053919585.1 Euprymna scolopes
TGTGAACGTTCGCTGACACCCGATTTCTTTCCGTCTGGCAAAACCTTGGACGTCCCGCTCGCGGTACACGTGCTGCAGCGACTTCTCGTCCGACAACGCATAAGCGTCGACGTCTGCCGCCGCATCTTCTGATACGTGGACGGTGATAGCGCTAGTCCCTTCTTGCGCCACCTCCACCTTTGTTAGCGCCAAAGAAGATCGATCGAGCAGTCGTGGTCGCAGTCGATTAACCCGTTTTCACCGTCCGCAGTTCCCAAGCCGCCGATCAAGTCGTTGCTCTTCTTGTTCGTTCTTCCCATACCGTCGATTTGCACGGCTGCCGGATGAGCCATCCTCTGTCCGGCGAAGCGCTCACGTCAGTGATCGATACTTGCACCGACAGTCCTCCCGCTCGCGACTCGGTGCTCGAATCGGACTCGTTCGTTTTTATCTCGATGCGATTGTGAAAAGGGGGACCGGTCGTCAATGTCGTGTGTGTCGACGATGTTGTTCGCCCGGTCCGCCGCGTTGTTGTCGTTTTTTTTTTTTTTTTTTTCCCCTAACGTTCGCCGTCGCACGGACGAAAGGGTGAGAAAAAAAAAAAAGCTCGAAAAAGCCGCCCAAAAAAATCGGACCGAGGAGCCGCTTGCGAGAACGCGCCATGTGCACGTTGTCTCTCCTCGGTTTTCCGAGCACGAACACGACGCCGGTCGGTCGGTCGGTCGACGAAGGCGACGACGAAGGTGACGGGAAAATTTACGCCGCCGCTGCCCTGGTCCAGCTCCTCCCCGATGACGGCTGTGATGTTGACGTTGACGTTGGCGACGACGACGACGACGACGGAGACGACGACGACGACGAGACGGCATCGATGGCGACCACGATGACGACGACCTCGACGAGTTCAGTCTGCACCTTGACCTCCGATGTCCGTGTGCACTGCCGTCGTGCTGTTTGTCGTTTGTCGTATGTATCGCTGTCAAGGGTGCCGTTGTCGTTGTTGTTGTCGACGTTGTTGCTTGCTCTCTCGTCTCGGTCGGTTGGTACGTTGATGACGACGACGACGACGACGAAGACGACGACGACGACGACGAGACGGCATCGATGGCGACCACGATGACGACGACCTCGACGATTCCAGTCTGCACCTTGACCTCCGATGTCCGTGTGCACTGCCGTCGTGCTGTTTGTCGTTTGTCGTATGTATCGCTGTCAAGGGTGCCGTTGTCGATGTTGTTGTTGTCGACGCTGTCGTCTGTTCTCTCTTCTCGGCCGGCTGTGACGTGGACGTTGACGACGACGACGACGAGACGGAATCGATGGCGACCACGATGACGACGACCTCGGCGAGTTCAGTCTGCACCTTGACCCTCGATGTCCGTGTGCACTGCCGTCGTGCTGCTTGTCGTTTGTCGTATGTATCGCTGTCAAGGGTGCCGTTGTCGTTGTTGTTGTCGACGTTGGTCGCTTTCGTTCTTTGAGTCTCGGTCTCGGTCCAAGTCAGGGGAGAAACAAAAAAGAGGCCATCAGCGCGGGCAGCGCGCTTCTACTGACGGCGAACCCCCTCGAAAAATAAATAAACACGTGCCCGTCGTTGTAGTTGTCTGTCTTATGTCGGTCGGTCGGTCGGTCGGTCTGTCGTTCTGTCGAAACAAAGTCCCAAATTCCAACGATACCTGGTTGATCCTGCCAGTAGTCATATGCTTGTCTCAAAGCTTAAGCCATGCAAGTGTAAGTTCACGCCACGCATTAGAACGGGCGAAACCGCGAATGGCTCAGGAACCGGACCTAATCCTCGGGACCGTATTCCTCCTCGGAGGCGATGGATAACTGTGGCAATTCTAGAGCTAATACATGTGACACAGGCCGCGATCGGTCGGCGCGCCGTCGTCGCCACGCCTCGCGCGCTGGCACCCGCGTCGGCCGTTCCGGGTCGCGGCGCTACATATTAGACTGAGACCGATGCGCGTCATTCCGTCCTCCCGTCGTCGGCGTTCCCGCTCGCGGGTCCGTTCGGTGGCGGGGCTCATAGGGCGGCGCGCTCCGCTTTGGTGACTCTGGATAACTCACTGGTCGATCGCACGAGCTTTCACGCCCGGCGACGGGTCTCTCGAGGGTCCGCCCTATCAACTGTCGACGGTCGGTTAAGTGCCTACCGTGGTTACTACGGGTAACGGGGAATCGGGGTTCGATTCCGGAGAGGGAGCATGCGAAACGGCTACCACATCCAAGGAAGGCAGCAGGCGCGCAAATTACCCACTCCCGGCACGGGGAGGTAGTGACGAAAAATAACGACGCGGGACTCTGTCGAGGCCCCGCGATCGGAATGAGTACACTTCAAATCCGTTAACGAGGACCAACCGGAGGGCAAGTCTGGTGCCAGCAGCCGCGGTAATTCCAGCTCCGGTAGCGTATATTAAAGTTGTTGCGGTTAAAAAGCTCGTAGTCCGAACTCGGGTTCGTGGTCGCGCAAGCGGCCCCGGGGCGGCGGCGCCATCGTCCGTCGTTGACTTTGGTCGTCCGTTCGCATTCCCGGCCCTTTCCGCCGGTGTCAACCGCTAGCATACCCGCCACGCGGTCCTGCCGGCGAGGTGGACGAGGAGGTCGTGATCGGGATCCGGGAAAAAAAAACAAGTGGTCGTCGGTTCGGTTCCGGGAGTAGTCTAACGGGGGGGTGCTACGTGTGTGTGTTTGGGTGCGTTCATTCGCATCCCCGCACTCTGACCCCCGCGCTTCTCTCCCTCTCCCTTTCCGCGCGTTCCTCTTTTTTTTGAACCCCCCGGTCCGCTCCGAGTCCCTGCTTCGTGTCTTGTCTGCGCGCGTGTTGCGGTCGGCGGTTTCTCCTCCAAGGGTGCTCTTAACCGAGTGTCCGCGGCGGCCGGTACGTTCACTTTGAAAAAATTAGAGTGCTCAGAGCGGGCTGTTCAAGCTTGCATACGATAAGCATGGAATGATGGAAGAGGGCCTCGTCTACGTCTGTCGGTCTCCGTCTACGGCGAGGCAATGATCGAAGGGAGCGGTCGGGGCCACTCGTATTGCGACGTTAGAGGTGAAATTCTTGGATCGTCGCAAGACGAACTGCAGCGATGGCGTGTGGCAAGCACGTTTTCCTCGATCAAGAGCGAAAGTCGGAGGTTCGAAGACGATCAGATACCGTCGTAGTTCCGACCGTAAACGATGCCGACCGGCGATCCGCCGGCGTTCGCTTCCATGACCCGGCGGGTAGCCTGCGGGAAACCAGAGTTCGGTTCCGGGGGGAGTATGGTTGCAAAGCTGAAACTTAAAGGAATTGACGGAAGGGCACCACCAGGAGTGGAGCCTGCGGCTTAATTTGACTCAACACGGGAAAACTCACCCGGTCCGGACACCGGTAGGATTGACAGATCGATAGCTCTTTCTCGATTCGGTGGGTGGTGGTGCATGGCCGTTCTTAGTTGGTGGAGCGATCCGTCTGGTTGATTCCGATAACGAACGAGACTCCGGCCTGCTAACTAGTGCGCCGATGTCAGTGATTTTTACGGCGGGCTCGGCGTCCTCCGTGGCGCTCGGGTCCGGGTCGGTTTTCTCACGCACTTCTTAGAGGGACGGGTGGCAGAAAGCCACACGAGGCGGAGCGATAACAGGTCTGTGATGCCCTTAGATGTCCGGGGCCGCACGCGCGCTACACTGGAGGTATCAGCGGGGACTTCGCCCCGGCCCGAGAGGGTTGGGAAACCTCTGAACCACCTCCCGTGATAGGGATCGGGGCCTGTAACCAACCCCGTGAACGAGGAATTCCCGGTAGGCGCGGGTCAACAGCCCGCGTCGATCACGTCCCTGCCCTTTGTACACACCGCCCGTCGCTACTACCGATCGAACGGTCCGGTGAGGTCCTCGGATCTGGCCGACGACGCCGCCGGGCAGTGCGCGACGTGTCCGTCACGACACTCGTGCATCTACGCCTCGGCGTTCGATGCCTGGAGAAGACGACCGAACCCGATCGTTTAGAGGAAGTAAAAGTCGTAACAAGGTTTCCGTAGGTGAACCTGCGGAAGGATCATTACCGTTTTCCCGTTCGAGACTGGTTTGTTGTTTTCCGGCCTACCTCCTCTGTCTGTCGGCGTCAACGCCTCGAATGCGCGCAAACAAACCTATAAAAGGCGGAGCGAGAGATAGATTTGTGGTGACGCGGAGGTTTTTAAAGCCCCAGCTCTTCTTGCTTGCTTCCGCGTCTTACCACCTGTTTGTTTTTTCGCCCACCGCAAGTGATGGCCGCTTCTTCTTTGCCTTGTCGCCGCTTTATCGTTTTTTGTTTTTTTGCAGCCGCTGTGCCACCGCCGCTAGCTAAAAACAAACTACTCGCGACATTGCAATGCCGTCACGCCTCCTCGCACAGACCTCCTCGCACACTACTAAATCTATATAAACAAAAACTAATATAAAAAAACCCAAGTGCTGAACCCTGGACGGGGGATCACTCGGCTCGTCCGTCGATGAAGAGCGCGGCCAGCCGCGAGAACTGATGCGAATTGCAGGACTCAGTGAACATCGACACCTCGAACGCACATTGCGGCCCCGAGATCCCTTGTCTCGGGGCCACGTCCGGTCGAGAGGCGGAACGTTACATGTCTTTCTCCGTTAACGAAACGACATCTTGCCGTCCCCGTGCCCGCCCGGTCCTCGGCACGGTGGTAACCGGGACGTCGCAGGAGCGAGTGACGAGGGGGAAGAAAAATAAAAAAAGAATTGACTCCTTTCAATGTCTTTTTTTTTTTTAAAACCCTCTCCGGCCTCCTCCTTCGTCTCCCGCTGGCAGACCGCGGAGTCTTTTCCCTTTTCGACCGCGTGAAGAAACACTGTGGAGGAGGAGCAGGAGGAGTCTGTCCGAAAGCAGCCGAAGGGAGAACAAAACAAAAAAAAAGCACCGACCTAACCGACTGCCGACGTAAGCGCCGCCTGCTCGTCTCGCTCTCTGCCTCATGAAGGTATGAAGGTGTCTCTCAGCGACGCCTCGAGCAGCGCGACGAGCACGGCCGTCGCACCGTAAAAAGGTGGCCGCGTCGTAGGCAACGTCGGATGGGGAGGACCCAGGCTTTTTTTTAATTGTTGGCTTCTTCATTTTCGGTCGGACGGGCGCTATATCGGCCAGCCGTCGTCACACGGAGGGTACCGATCGAGATTCCTCTCCTCCAAACACCACACTCTACTAAAAACCGCCGCCCTCGGCTCGGACGAGACGACCCGCTGAACTTAAGCATATCGCTAAGCGGAGGAAAAGAAACCAACCGGGATTCCCTTAGTAACGGCGAGTGAACCGGGAGAAGCCCAACGCCGAATCCCGTCGCAAGTAAAAGGCTTCGGGACGTGTGGCGCATGGGTCGAAGGCAGCCGTTCGTTTTCGTCTCGCATAGTTCGGAGTTCCCTCGATCGGGGCCGCCCGCGGCGGGTGCCAGGCCCATTCGGTGCGGACGGCGAGCGACGGCCTTCGATCCGAGAGTCGGGTTGCTTGGGAACGCAGCCCAAATCGGGTGGTAAGCTCCATCCAAGGCTAAATACCGGGACGAGTCCGATAGTCGACAAGTACCGTGAGGGAAAGTTGAAAAGAACTTTGGAGAGAGAGTTCAAGAGAACGTGAAACCGCCCAGGGGTAAACGGGTGGGACCGCTCACCGCGATCGCGGGGGGACTCAGTCCGGTGCTGCCTAGGCTCGAGCCCAAACTCGATGTGTGTTCTTGAAAGAGAGGCCGTCGCGGCACAGGTCGTCGTTCGTCGTGTCCGCGGGGGACTCGTTCCCCGCGGTTCCAGCTTTTGTGCCCGCGTCGCCGACGAAGGAGACGGGCCGCGTGGATAGCGGGAAGGGAAACGTGGTGACGACCGCGGCGTCGGTAGGTGGCTGCGTCGGTTGGCTGCGACGGAGGGGACTCGTCCTCTCGATCGCTGCTGCCGCCGGGCCCTAACCCGCCGCATCCGTCGCCGCCGCTTCTTCTTTCCTCCTGCTCCCTCCGCGCGCGACTCCGCTGCACCCGTCCCCTTCATCATCGCTCGGCGTAATCATGGCGCGGGCGCTTCGGCGCGACCTCCGCGCGGCCGGCACCGGACGCACTTCCCCTCCGGTCCGTCGTCGCGACCCGTTCCCGGCGTGCAGGTCGAACACGCGGGTTTTTTTCCGTAGGCGGCAGGCGTTTCATCACCCTGAAAACCCCCGTCTTCCCACCTTGTGAAGTCGGGGGCCACCGGCCGTCGGGCCCGCGAACGTAACTGCCCCTTTCTGCCGGGAACGGAGGAAATCTGACACGATCCGTTACACGTGGCGAGCCGGTCCGTTTTGATCCCGCCGGAAGTCGCGTGCGGGCGACGCACTCTGTGTGTCGCTCCTTAGGCGCCCCACCGTCTCGGGCGCGTGCGCGATGAGAGGCGGGATAGGACTGGCGCGGCCTCGCCGTCACGCACCTCGCCGACGTTTCGGGTTCTTGTCGGGGGCAACCCCGCCCGCGCCCGTTTCCGTTTCCGGAGAGGTCGCTCGGCGACGCTTTTTTACTCGAGCCGCCCGCCACCCCGGGTCAGCGACGTGCATCGGCAACCCACCCGACCCGTCTTGAAACACGGACCGAGGAGTCCTGGCCGTTCGCGAGTCGTAGGGGCCACCTCTGACTAACCCCGAAGGCGAAGCGAAAGCGAGAGAGCGTGTAGGAGGGCGTCGATCGGGAGAGGTGTCGTGGCAAAGTCGTCCGGGGGTCGTCGGGGGGTGTCGTCGGTCTCGTGCCGTCGTCTTCTCCTCGCCTCACCCGCCTCCGAGCCGTGCCCGATCCCGCCGGCGCGGCGTTTTCGGCCTTCCGCCGTCGCTGCTGCGGTGCCCGCAACTTTTCCTTTTTTCTCTCTTCCCGAGAGAGATAGGAGAGGGAAGGCTCGTGGCTGACGTGCGGTTGTTTTTCCCTCCTCCCCGAGAGGGGACCGGCGCATCATCCAAAAAGGGGAATTGCCGGGCGCCAGCTTCCATATCCTCCTTCCGCCCATCGGTGAGATCCCGCGGCTTGAACTAGTCCTATTTTGTCGTCGAGTTTAGGCGCTGCGCGCGGGCGCATCACCCCCGGGTCGGTTTCCCCTTTTTCCGAGTACGACTCGGCCGACTCTGGCGTAGCGAGCGACCAGGGACCCGAAAGATGGCGATCCACGCCCGGTCGGGATGAAGCCAGAGGAAACTCTGGTGGAAGTCCGAAGCGCCTCTGACGTGCAAATCGATCGTCGGAACCGGGTGTAGGGGCGAAAGACCAATCGAGCCGTCTAGTAGCTGGTTCCCTCCGAAGTTTCCCTCAGGATAGCTGGCGCTCGATCGTCGCAATTCCATCCGGTAAAGCGAACGATTGGAGGCCCCGGGGCCGTTCACGGCCTCGACCTACTCTCGAACTCGGAACGGGTGGAACGGGCCGACTCTCCCGAACGACGGAGCCGACCCATCCGGCCGCCGCCGCCAGCACGCTTCGCTGGGCGGTTGGTCACCTCGAATGCGAGTGCCAAGTGGGCCACTTTTGGTAAGCAGAACTGGCGCTGTGGGATGAACCAAACGTCCGGCTAAGGTGCCTAACGCGACGCCCATGAGATCCCCGAAAGGGTGTCGGTCGATATAGACAGCAGGACGGTGGCCACGGAAGTCGGAATCCGCTAAGGAGTGTGTAACAACTCACCTGCCGAATCGACCGGCCCCGAAAATGGATGGCGCTGGAGCGACGGACCGATGCCGGACCGTCGCGGCGAGGAGCGATGAACTTTCGCGCCGAAACGATGCCGCGACGAGTAGGAGGGCGCCGCGGCGAGCACGGAAGCCTAGGGCGCGAGCCCGGGTGGAGCCGACCGCGGGTGCAGATCTCGGTGGTAGTAGCAAATATTCGAACGAGACCTTCGAAGACCGAAGTGGAGAAGGGTTCCGTGCCAACGGCGGTCGAGCACGGGTCAGTCGGTCCTAAGACGCGGGCGAAAGTCTTCCCGAAAGGCGCCGGATCCGTTATGAAAGTGAAAGCGATCGAATCGAATCGAATCAAAAGCCCAAACAAAAACAAAGCGGCCGGCCTCCCGTCGAAAGGGAATCGGGTTAATATTCCCGAACCCGGACTCGGAGAGGGCCCGGGGGTGGCGACGCTGTCGGCAGCGATGTCGGCGGCGCCCGTCGCTTCCCGGGCGAAACCGCGGTGACGCAAGCGAGCCCGGAGACGTCGCCGGGAGCCCCGGGAAGAGTTCTCTCTTCTTCGTAAAGGACCATGTCCGTGGAATCGGCTCGTCCGGAGATACGGAAAAGGTACCTGTAGAGCGCCGCGGCTCGGGCGGCGTCCGGTGCGCTTTCGGCGGCCCTGGAAAATCCGGGTCCGGTTTTCGCAGCTCTCGAGTCGGTCCGTACCCACCATCCGCAGCAGGTCTCCAAGGTGTACAGCCTCTCGTCGATGGCATCAATGTAGGTAAGGGAAGTCGGCAAAATGGATCCGTACCTTCGGAAGAAGGATTGGCTCCGAGGACCGGGTCGGTCGGGCCGTGCCCGCGCGAAGCGAGGAACCGGTACGGGGCTGTAGCGTTCGCTCCGTTCGCGCTTTGCGGCGAAGGCATAGGGGCCGCGGCGGTCCGTTGTGCGGCGGCGTGTTCCGGTCGAGCGGTCGCGGTCAAGCGAGCGTGTGTTGCGGGTCGGAGAGCGATACGGGTGGGAGTCCGCCGTCGGGCGGCAGGAGTGTGGCGTCGACCAAAAACGGCGGGGGACCGTCGGCGGGGGTCGTCTTTCTGGCGGCGGCGGTTCAAGCGGCTTTTCTGCGGGGTGCTTCGCTCCGGGGTCGGGGTGGCGGCGGGCGGCTCCAATCCGTTCGTCGCAACGTCTCCGTCCTCCTCGAAAAGGGGTGAGGCTGCCTTGCGGACGTGTCGTCGTCGCTTTGCCGGTGCGGTCTTCGTCGGCACCTCCGACGCGGCGTCCTCCGCTCCTGCGCTGTCCGCGCGATGCTCCCTCTCTTCTCCGTCCTTCTAACTCCTCGTCGCGGCCGGTTCAAGGTTGCGTCGTCGCCACGGGACTCGTCCGCCTGCGGTACCGCCTCGTCGCTACCGGCGCGTCGGGTGGCGAGCAAAACGGCTCCTCGCCCGGGTCTTCGTGGAGCGCCACGGCTTCCAGCCCCTCTTCGGGTGAAGGCGGGTGCTGCTTCGCGGCAGCGTCCGTCCCTCTTCGCCCGTTGCTCAGCGTCTCTCTCGGCGTGGGGGCGTTCGTCCGGCAGCGAACGGTCAACTCGGAACTGGTACGGACCGGGGGAATCCGACTGTCTAATTAAAACAAAGCATCGTGTGGCCGGTCGACCCGTACAGACACGATGTGATTTCTGCCCAGTGCTCTGAATGTCAAAGTGAAGAAATTCAACCAAGCGCGGGTAAACGGCGGGAGTAACTATGACTCTCTTAAGGTAGCCAAATGCCTCGTCATCTAATTAGTGACGCGCATGAACGGATCAACGAGATTCCCACTGTCCCTACCTACTATCTAGCGAAACCACAGCCAAGGGAACGGGCTTGGAACGATCGGCGGGGAAAGAAGACCCTGTTGAGCTTGACTCTAGTCCGACTCTGTGAGGAGACACGGGAGGTGTAGCATAGGCGGGAGGCGTGCCTTCGTCGGCGTCGGCTGCGCCGCGGTCGGGGTCTTCCGCGGGGCGGCGTTCGGGACGTCGCGTGTCGAGCGGTGGAGGGGGGAGCGGTCGCGGTCGGTCGTCGTCCGGCGGTCGGCGGGTTCATTCCCGTCGCTGTCTCGTCGCCGGTCGTTTCCGTCTTTCCACCCCCCGTCCGGCTGCGCGTCTTTGTGCGCCTCACCCTTGTCGGTCCTCCTTTCGGCCGTGGTCTGCGCCGGCGTCGTTCGGCAACGTCGAACCTGAAATACCGCCACTTCCGTCGTTTCCTCGCTCACCCGGTGAAAAAGGGGACGGGTCGCTCCGCGGCCCTCTTGCTAGCGCCAAGGGCGCGGGCTCCCAAGATTCTGGATTCCGCGCTCGACCCTTAGCCGGGGACCGTGCCGGGCGGGGGAGTTTGACTGGGGCGGTACGTCTGTCAAACGGTAACGCAGGTGTCCCAAGGCGAGCTCAGCGAGGACGGAAACCTCGCGTAGAGCAAAAGGGCAAAAGCTCGCTCGATCTCGATTTTCAGTACGAATACGGACCGCGAAAGCGTGGCCCATCGATCCTTCCGAGCGGAGAGCTCCGTTCCGCCGAGAGGTGTCAGAAAAGGTTACCACAGGGATAACTGCTTGTGGCGGCCAAGCGTTCGTAGCGACGTCGCTTTTTGATCCTTCGATGTCGGCTCTTCCTATCATTGCGAAGCAGAATTCGCCAAGCGTTGGATTGTTCACCCACTGACAGGAACGTGAGCTGGGTTTAGACCGTCGTGAGACAGGTTAGTTTTATCCTACCGATCGACACGTGTGTTACGTCGGCCGTGGCCACGGCTATCCCGTCCAGTACGAGAGGAACCGCGGGATCGGAGCAACGGTTCGCGTGCTCGCTCGAACGAGCGGCGGTGCCACGCTGCCTCCGCGCGATAACGGCTGAAAGCCTCTAAGCCGGAACCGCGACCGGTGCCGTCACGGTATTACGAAAGGCGTCTCTTTCCGTTCCGCTGGAGCCTGCCATAGCGGTCGTCGTCGCTTGTGGTGGTGGCGGCGGTGGTGGTTTCGTCGGCGGTCTTCGGGCCGTCGTCGGGTCGCTGTCGTCGTTGCTGCTTACGCGGCGGCGTGCGCGAACGGGCCAACCGACTCGACATGCGCGACCGGCGGGATGTTGCCGTCGCCGTCCTGTTTCGAACCCCCTGTGGAGCGTGAGACGAGGGATCGCTCGTAGACCACTTGACTTCAGGCTCGGGGTGTCGTACTTAGTAGAGCAGCCACCACACTGCGATCTATTGAGACTAAGCCTCGACCGAAACGATTCGTCCTCACCGAGGGACGACCGAGACGGAGACCGAGTCCGAGTCCGAGTCCGAGTCCGAGTCCGAGTCCGTTTCGTACCGGAAAGACGAAGCGGTGTGGATGGAGAGTAAGAGAGAGACCATTATTTCTCCGCGTGTTTTTGTTTTTCCCTCGATCCGTTCCGAACGAATATTATTTTTTATAATTAATTTTTTTCCTTCCTTAACTCTAGACTGGCTGTTTATTAAAATAAGTTGGAGTGAAAAAATGCTTACGGGGGTTCCGGCACCCGGCCGCAGTCGATGTCATTAACATGATTTCTTTTATAAACAAAGTTTTAAACTTATAGATGATAACATTCACATGAAAACCAAATCTCATTTATTAAGATTTTCGATAGATTGAAAATAATGATAAATTGATTTTAGCAGGGCTGCTGAGTTAGCTTATAGGAGCGAGCTAAAGTAAGAAAGAAACACGCCGAAACACACCGACCGGCACCCCCGACGACGACCACGGGTAAACGGCGGGACTTTGCCGCCTCTTAAGCAAGTTTGACTGACGACTACCACGGCTATTCGGCTAGGTAGGTAGGTAGGTAGTCCTCCTCCTCGGCCACCTAGCCGTCGTCGTCGATCGAGCGACCGGGTATATTCAAGACGCCTCTACCGACACCACCACACCAGCGGGCAGTTTAGCGAGCTTGCCAACTCCTCTGCCTCCTCAAGCGCTTCCAGACGCCTACCGACACCACATGCTGCTGGCTGGCTGTCTGTTGTTACAATGGAATTTTAAAAAAAAAACAAACAAAAAACCCCAACTCTATTAAGATTTTCGATAGTTGGAAAATAATAATAAATTAAGATTTTCGATAGATTGAAAATAATGATAAATTGATTTTAGCAGGGCTGCTGAGTTAGCTTATAGGAGCGAGCTAAAGTAAGAAAGAAACACGCCGAAACACACCGACCGGCACCCCCGACGACGACCACGGGTAAACGGCGGGACTTTGCCGCCTCTTAAGCAAGTTTGACTGACGACTACCACGGCTATTCGGCTAGGTAGGTAGGTAGGTAGTCCTCCTCCTCGGCCACCTAGCCGTCGTCGTCGATCGAGCGACCGGGTATATTCAAGACGCCTCTACCGACACCACCACACCAGCGGGCAGTTTAGCGAGCTTGCCAACTCCTCTGCCTCCTCAAGCGCTTCCAGACGCCTACCGACACCACATGCTGCTGGCTGGCTGTCTGTTGTTACAATGGAATTTAAAAAAAAAAACAAACAAAAAACCCAAACAAACAAAAAACCCCAACTCTATTAAGATTTTCGATAGTTGGAAAATAATAATAAAATTAAGATTTTCGATAGATTGAAAATAATGATAAATTGATTTTAGCAGGGCTGCTGAGTTAGCTTATAGGAGCGAGCTAAAGTAAGAAAGAAACACGCCGAAACACACCGGACCCGGCACCCCCGACGACGACCACGGGTAAACGGCGGGACTTTGCCGCCTCTTAAGCAAGTTTGGACTGACGACTACCACGGCTATTCGGCTAGGTAGGTAGGTAGTCCTCCTCCTCGGCCACCTAGCCGTCGTCGTCGTCGATCGAGCGACCGGGTATATTCAAGACGCCTCTACCGACACCACCACACCAGCGGGCAGTTTAGCGAGCTTGCCAACTCCTCTGCCTCCTCAAGCGCTTCAGACGCCTACCGACACCACATGCTGCTGGCTGGCTGTCTGTTGTTACAATGGAATTTAAAAAAAAAAAACAAACAAAAAACCCCAACTCTATTAAGATTTTCGATAGTTGGAAAATAATAATAAATTAAGATTTTCGATAGATTGAAAATAATGATAAAATTGATTTTAGCAGGGCTGCTGAGTTAGCTTATAGGAGCGAGCTAAAGTAAGAAAGAAACACGCCGAAACACACCGACCGGCACCCCCGACGACGACCACGGGTAAACGGCGGGACTAACTGTGACTCTCTTAAGGTGTGAGGAGGCTTTGCCTCTTAAGCAAGTTTGACTGACGCCTACCGACACCGGTCAGGTCGGCGAGGCTCCCGGCGGCCCCGAGCGGGACCACAGGTTGCGGAAGGCGTCCAAGTGAGCGGCGGCGACGCCAGGAGGCCACCGGGGTCGACTCCGCGGCCCCCGGGTCGGTGTGCGGGCCTCCAGAGCTCGATAAAGTAGTGGTGTCGCTAGCGGTCGAGAAGGCACTTTTCGACGCCTACTGCCACCCCCACATGGCGGTAGGCGCAAAAACTGGAAAATCGCCGACCAGAAATGTCGCTTCGTATAATCGACGTTTTTTTTGACCACCATTTTCAGGTGTCGGAGGTGGGGTCTGGACGAATACCAACACCATTTCTGGGGTTTCACAACCGCCCGGCTTCTCCGACATATGTTGGAAAGGAGTAGCGATCGAGCGAAGGGGGCTGTCGGTAGGCGGCCCGCGGGTTGCATGTGTGCCCGGGACAGCACCCCCATCCAACTAAGGGGTGTCCCCCGGGGGCCAGGGGGACCTCGTCCAGGTCGGCCGGGCGCTTCCAGACGCTACCGACACCGTCAGGTCGGCGAGGCTCCCGGCGGCCCCGAGCGGGACCACAGGTTGCGGAAGGCGTCCAAGTGAGCGGCGGCGACGCCAGGAGGCCCCGGGGTCGACTCCGCGGCCCCCGGGTCGGTGTGCGGGCCTCCAGAGCTCGATAAAGTAGTGGTGTCGCTAGCGGTCGAGAAGGCACTTTTCGACGCCTACTGCCACCCCCACATGGCGGTAGGCGCAAAACTGGAAATCGCCGACCAGAAATGTCGCTTCGTATAATCGACGTTTTTTTTGACCACCATTTTCAGGTGTCGGAGGTGGGTCTGGACGAATACCAACACCATTTCTGGGGTTTCACAACCGCCCGGCTTCTCCGACATATGTTGGAAAGGAGTAGCGATCGAGCGAAGGGGGCTGTCGGTAGGCGGCCGCGGGTTGCATGTGTGCCCGGGACAGCACCCCCATCCAACTAAGGGGTGTCCCCCGGGGCCAGGGGGACCTCGTCCAGGTCGGCCGGGCGCTTCCAGACGCCTACCGACACCGGTCAGGTCGGCGAGGCTCCCGGCGGCCCCGAGCGGGACCACAGGTTGCGGAAGGCGTCCAAGTGAGCGGCGGCGACGCCAGGAGGCCCCCGGGGTCGACTCCGCGGCCCCCGGGTCGGTGTGCGGGCCTCCAGAGCTCGATAAAGTAGTGGTGTCGCTAGCGGTCGAGAAGGCACTTTTCGACGCCTACTGCCACCCCCACATGGCGGTAGGCGCAAAACTGGAAAATCGCCGACCAGAAATGTCGCTTCGTATAATCGACGTTTTTTTTGACCACCATTTTCAGGTGTCGGAGGTGGGTCTGGACGAATACCAACACCATTTCTGGGGTTTCACACCGCCCGGCTTCTCCGACATATGTTGGAAGGAGTAGCGATCGAGCGAAGGGGGGCTGTCGGTAGGCGGCCGCGGGTTGCATGTGTGCCCGGGACAGCACCCCATCCAACTAAGGGGTGTCCCCCGGGGGCCAGGGGGACCTCGTCCAGGGTCGGCCGGGCGCTTCCAGACGCCTACCGACACCGGTCAGGTCGGCGAGGCTCCCGGCGGCCCCGAGCGGGACCACAGGTTGCGGAAGGCGTCCAAGTGAGCGGCGGCGACGCCAGGAGGCCCCCGGGGTCGACTCCGCGGCCCCCGGGTCGGTGTGCGGGCCTCCAGAGCTCGATAAAGTAGTGGTGTCGCTAGCGGTCGAGAAGGCACTTTTCGACGCCTACTGCCACCCCCACATGGCGGTAGGTGGTAAAATCGGAATAGACCGGACCAGGAATGTCGAGGGGGAAAAAAATGACAAAGTCCTGGTGTGCCTAGGCGTCGAGAAGGCACTTTGCGACGCCTACCGACATCCCCATGTGGCAGTAGGCGTAAAACTGGAAAATCGCCGACCAGAAATGTCGCTTCGTATAATCGACGTTTTTTTTGACCACCATTTTCAGGTGTCGGAGGTGGGTCTGGACGAATACCAACACCATTTCTGGGGTTTTCCAGTTTGAAAGTTTTATAAAACATGTTCGGTAGGAAGCACACTTTGGTGTGTCGGTTCGTCGGAGCAGCGACTCTTTGCCTCGTGGTGGTCCGGAACGTCTCTACGGGCTTGTCGCAAAGGCGTCAGAAAGTGGCATCTCCGCCGCCTAGGGCTGTCACCGTTATCGCTGTCGCCGCGCTCCAACTTGTTTTGATCCGCCGCCTTCGTTCCTGCCAACCGTGCGCCCGCTCATCGTCGTTAGGTTATAATACGTGGTACGTTGTGTGCTTCTCCGTGGACCTAGGGCTGCTCGACGTGTCGAACGATATGTTGGAACAACTAACGGCTCCCTTTTCCTGGTCCATAGTCGTCGTGGTACCCGCGTCGTCAGCCATATCTATGTCACCATGTTTAGCCGATACGTTTGCTGCAGCTTCTGCTTCCGCCTCAGCGTTCGCCGCTCTCAGCCGCCGCTGTTGTTGCTGCCGTTCTGCCATTCAACCACTACCTGCGAATCTTTCGATGATCGGCCGAACGACCCATCGCTGTGCGACCGATAAATCCTCCGGATTAGGGAGAAACGCCGCCGCTCTCTGCCGCCGTCGAACGGAAAAACGTACATTGTAACGAACGAACGAACGAACGAACGAATTAACGAACGAGCGAACAAACAAACAAAAATAGCCGCGGGGGATGCACTATGTAGATCCTGATCCCCTTGTAACCATACGTACGTTGTTCGATGCTCTCCCGTCCTGGAAGTCGCCGCAGCAAACAGGAGGATGAGCAGCAGCAGGCGCCGCCGCCGTAACCGCCGCCTGCCTGCCGCCTCTACTCCTGTCAGCGTCCGATCTCACAGCCGTGTGAACGTTCGCTGACACCCGATTTCTTTCCGTCTGGCAAAACCTTGGACGTCCCGCTCGCGGTACACGTGCTGCAGCGACTTCTCGTCCGACAACGCATAAGCGTCGACGTCTGCCGCCGCATCTTCTGATACGTGGACGGTGATAGCGCTAGTCCCTTCTTGCGCCACCTCCACCTTTGTTAGCGCCAAAGAAGATCGATCGAGCAGTCGTGGTCGCAGTCGATTACCCGTTTTTCACCGTCCGCAGTTCCCAAGCCGCCGATCAAGTCGTTGCTCTTCTTGTTCGTTCTTCCCATACCGTCGATTTGCACGGCTGCCGGATGAGCCATCCTCTGTCCGGCGAAGCGCTCACGTCAGTGATCGATACTTGCACCGACAGTCCTCCCGCTCGCGACTCGGTGCTCGAATCGGACTCGTTCGTTTTTATCTCGATGCGATTGTGAAAAGGGGACCGGTCGTCAATGTCGTGTGTGTCGACGATGTTGTTCGCCCGGTCCGCCGCGTTGTTGTCGTTTTTTTTTTTTTTTTTTTTTTTCCCCTAACGTTCGCCGTCGCACGGACGAAAGGGTGAGAAAAAAAAAAAAAAGCTCGAAAAAGCCGCCCAAAAAAATCGGAACCGAGGAGCCGCTTGCGAAGAACGCGCCATGTGCACGTTGTCTCTCCTCGGTTTTCCGAGCACGAACACGACGCCGGTCGGTCGGTCGGTCGACGAAGGCGACGACGAAGGTGACGGGAAAATTTACGCCGCCGCTGCCCTGGTCCAGCTCCTCCCCGATGACGGCTGTGATGTTGACGTTGACGTTGGCGACGACGACGACGACGACGGAGACGACGACGACGACGAGACGGCATCGATGGCGACCACGATGACGACGACCTCGACGAGTTCAGTCTGCACCTTGACCTCCGATGTCCGTGTGCACTGCCGTCGTGCTGTTTGTCGTTTGTCGTATGTATCGCTGTCAAGGGTGCCGTTGTCGTTGTTGTTGTCGACGTTGTTGCTTGCTCTCTCGTCTCGGTCGGTTGGTACGTTGATGACGACGACGACGACGAAGACGACGACGACGACGACGAGACGGCATCGATGGCGACCACGATGACGACGACCTCGACGATTCCAGTCTGCACCTTGACCTCCGATGTCCGTGTGCACTGCCGTCGTGCTGTTTGTCGTTTGTCGTATGTATCGCTGTCAAGGGTGCCGTTGTCGATGTTGTTGTTGTCGACGCTGTCGTCTGTTCTCTCTTCTCGGCCGGCTGTGACGTGGACGTTGACGACGACGACGACGAGACGGAATCGATGGCGACCACGATGACGACGACCTCGGCGAGTTCAGTCTGCACCTTGACCCTCGATGTCCGTGTGCACTGCCGTCGTGCTGCTTGTCGTTTGTCGTATGTATCGCTGTCAAGGGTGCCGTTGTCGTTGTTGTTGTCGACGTTGGTCGCTTTCGTTCTTTGAGTCTCGGTCTCGGTCCAAGTCAGGGGAGAAACAAAAAAGAGGCCATCAGCGCGGGCAGCGCGCTTCTTCTGACGGCGAACCCCCTCGAAAAATAAATAAACACGTGCCCGTCGTTGTAGTTGTCTGTCTTATGTCGGTCGGTCGGTCGGTCGGTCTGTCGTTCTGTCGAAACAAAGTCCCAAATTCCAACGATACCTGGTTGATCCTGCCAGTAGTCATATGCTTGTCTCAAAGCTTAAGCCATGCAAGTGTAAGTTCACGCCACGCATTAGAACGGGCGAAACCGCGAATGGCTCAGGAACCGGACCTAATCCTCGGGACCGTATTCCTCCTCGGAGGCGATGGATAACTGTGGCAATTCTAGAGCTAATACATGTGACACAGGCCGCGATCGGTCGGCGCGCCGTCGTCGCCACGCCTCGCGCGCTGGCACCCGCGTCGGCCGTTCCGGGTCGCGGCGCTACATATTAGACTGAGACCGATGCGCGTCATTCCGTCCTCCCGTCGTCGGCGTTCCCGCTCGCGGGTCCGTTCGGTGGCGGGGCTCATAGGGCGGCGCGCTCCGCTTTGGTGACTCTGGATAACTCACTGGTCGATCGCACGAGCTTTCACGCCCGGCGACGGGTCTCTCGAGGGTCCGCCCTATCAACTGTCGACGGTCGGTTAAGTGCCTACCGTGGTTACTACGGGTAACGGGGAATCGGGGTTCGATTCCGGAGAGGGAGCATGCGAAACGGCTACCACATCCAAGGAAGGCAGCAGGCGCGCAAATTACCCACTCCCGGCACGGGGAGGTAGTGACGAAAAATAACGACGCGGGACTCTGTCGAGGCCCCGCGATCGGAATGAGTACACTTCAAATCCGTTAACGAGGACCAACCGGAGGGCAAGTCTGGTGCCAGCAGCCGCGGTAATTCCAGCTCCGGTAGCGTATATTAAAGTTGTTGCGGTTAAAAAGCTCGTAGTCCGAACTCGGGTTCGTGGTCGCGCAAGCGGCCCCGGGGCGGCGGCGCCATCGTCCGTCGTTGACTTTGGTCGTCCGTTCGCATTCCCGGCCCTTTCCGCCGGTGTCAACCGCTAGCATACCCGCCACGCGGTCCTGCCGGCGAGGTGGACGAGGAGGTCGTGATCGGGATCCGGGAAAAAAAAAACAAGTGGTCGTCGGTTCGGTTCCGGGAGTAGTCTAACGGGGGGGTGCTACGTGTGTGTGTTTGGGTGCGTTCATTCGCATCCCCGCACTCTGACCCCCGCGCTTCTCTCCCTCTCCCTTTCCGCGCGTTCCTCTTTTTTTTTGAACCCCCCGGTCCGCTCCGAGTCCCTGCTTCGTGTCTTGTCTGCGCGCGTGTTGCGGTCGGCGGTTTCTCCTCCAAGGGTGCTCTTAACCGAGTGTCCGCGGCGGCCGGTACGTTCACTTTGAAAAAATTAGAGTGCTCAGAGCGGGCTGTTCAAGCTTGCATACGATAAGCATGGAATGATGGAAGAGGGCCTCGTCTACGTCTGTCGGTCTCCGTCTACGGCGAGGCAATGATCGAAGGGAGCGGTCGGGGCCACTCGTATTGCGACGTTAGAGGTGAAATTCTTGGATCGTCGCAAGACGAACTGCAGCGATGGCGTGTGGCAAGCACGTTTTCCTCGATCAAGAGCGAAAGTCGGAGGTTCGAAGACGATCAGATACCGTCGTAGTTCCGACCGTAACGATGCCGACCGGCGATCCGCCGGCGTTCGCTTCCATGACCCGGCGGGTAGCCTGCGGGAAACCAGAGTTCGGTTCCGGGGGGAGTATGGTTGCAAAGCTGAAACTTAAAGGAATTGACGGAAGGGCACCACCAGGAGTGGAGCCTGCGGCTTAATTTGACTCAACACGGGAAAACTCACCCGGTCCGGACACCGGTAGGATTGACAGATCGATAGCTCTTTCTCGATTCGGTGGGTGGTGGTGCATGGCCGTTCTTAGTTGGTGGAGCGATCCGTCTGGTTGATTCCGATAACGAACGAGACTCCGGCCTGCTAACTAGTGCGCCGATGTCAGTGATTTTTACGGCGGGCTCGGCGTCCTCCGTGGCGCTCGGGTCCGGGTCGGTTTTCTCACGCACTTCTTAGAGGGACGGGTGGCAGAAAGCCACACGAGGCGGAGCGATAACAGGTCTGTGATGCCCTTAGATGTCCGGGGCCGCACGCGCGCTACACTGGAGGTATCAGCGGGGACTTCGCCCCGGCCCGAGAGGGTTGGGAAACCTCTGAACCACCTCCCGTGATAGGGATCGGGGCCTGTAACCAACCCCGTGAACGAGGAATTCCCGGTAGGCGCGGGTCAACAGCCCGCGTCGATCACGTCCCTGCCCTTTGTACACACCGCCCGTCGCTACTACCGATCGAACGGTCCGGTGAGGTCCTCGGATCTGGCCGACGACGCCGCCGGGCAGTGCGCGACGTGTCCGTCACGACACTCGTGCATCTACGCCTCGGCGTTCGATGCCTGGAGAAGACGACCGAACCCGATCGTTTAGAGGAAGTAAAAGTCGTAACAAGGTTTCCGTAGGTGAACCTGCGGAAGGATCATTACCGTTTTCCCGTTCGAGACTGGTTTGTTGTTTTCCGGCCTACCTCCTCTGTCTGTCGGCGTCAACGCCTCGAATGCGCGCAAACAAACCTATAAAAGGCGGAGCGAGAGATAGATTTGTGGTGACGCGGAGGTTTTTAAAGCCCCAGCTCTTCTTGCTTGCTTCCGCGTCTTACCACCTGTTTGTTTTTTCGCCCACCGCAAGTGATGGCCGCTTCTTCTTTGCCTTGTCGCCGCTTTATCGTTTTTTTTGTTTTTTTGCAGCCGCTGTGCCACCGCCGCTAGCTAAAAAAACAAACTACTCGCGACATTGCAATGCCGTCACGCCTCCTCGCACAGACCTCCTCGCACACTACTAAATCTATATAAACAAAAACTAATATAAAAAAACCAAGTGCTGAACCCTGGACGGGGGATCACTCGGCTCGTCCGTCGATGAAGAGCGCGGCCAGCCGCGATAACTGATGCGAATTGCAGGACTCAGTGAACATCGACACCTCGAACGCACATTGCGGCCCCGAGATCCCTTGTCTCGGGGCCACGTCCGGTCGAGAGGCGGAACGTTACATGTCTTTCTCCGTTAACGAAACGACATCTTGCCGTCCCCGTGCCCGCCCGGTCCTCGGCACGGTGGTAACCGGGACGTCGCAGGAGCGAGTGACGAGGGGGAAGAAAAATAAAAAAAGAATTGACTCCTTTCAATGTCTTTTTTTTTTTTAAAACCCTCTCCGGCCTCCTCCTTCGTCTCCCGCTGGCAGACCGCGGAGTCTTTTCCCTTTTCGACCGCGTGAAGAAACACTGTGGAGGAGGAGCAGGAGGAGTCTGTCCGAAAGCAGCCGAAGGGAGACCAAAAAAAAAGTACCGACCTAACCGACTGCCGACGTAAGCGCCGCCTGCTCGTCTCGCTCTCTGCCTCATGAAGGTGTCTCTCAGCGACGCCTCGAGCAGCGCGACGAGCACGGCCGTCGCACCGTAAAAAGGTGGCCGCGTCGTAGGCAACGCAACGTCGGATGGGGAGGACCCACGCTTTTTTTTAATTGTTGGCTTCTTCATTTTCGGTCGGACGGGCGCTATATCGGCCAGCCGTCGTCACACGGAGGGTACCGATCGAGATTCCTCTCCTCCAAACACCACACTCTACTAAAAACCGCCGCCCTCGGCTCGGACGAGACGACCCGCTGAACTTAAGCATATCGCTAAGCGGAGGAAAAGAAACCAACCGGGATTCCCTTAGTAACGGCGAGTGAACCGGGAGAAGCCCAACGCCGAATCCCGTCGCAAGTTAAAGGCTTCGGGACGTGTGGCGCATGGGTCGAAGGCAGCCGTTCGTTTTCGTCTCGCATAGTTCGGAGTTCCCTCGATCGGGGCCGCCCGCGGCGGGTGCCAGGCCCATTCGGTGCGGACGGCGAGCGACGGCCTTCGATCCGAGAGTCGGGTTGCTTGGGAACGCAGCCCAAATCGGGTGGTAAGCTCCATCCAAGGCTAAATACCGGGACGAGTCCGATAGTCGACAAGTACCGTGAGGGAAAGTTGAAAAGAACTTTGGAGAGAGAGTTCAAGAGAACGTGAAACCGCCCAGGGGTAAACGGGTGGGACCGCTCACCGCGATCGCGGGGGGACTCAGTCCGGTGCTGCCTAGGCTCGAGCCCAAACTCGATGTGTGTTCTTGAAAGAGAGGCCGTCGCGGCACAGGTCGTCGTTCGTCGTGTCCGCGGGGGACTCGTTCCCCGCGGTTCCAGCTTTTGTGCCCGCGTCGCCGACGAAGGAGACGGGCCGCGTGGATAGCGGGAAGGGAAACGTGGTGACGACCGCGGCGCGTAGGTGGCTGCGTCGGTTGGCTGCGACGGAGGGGACTCGTCCTCTCGATCGCTGCTGCCGCCGGGCCCTAACCCGCCGCATCCGTCGCCGCCGCTTCTTCTTTCCTCCTGCTCCCTCCGCGCGCGACTCCGCTGCACCCGTCCCCTTCATCATCGCTCGGCGTAATCATGGCGCGGGCGCTTCGGCGCGACCTCCGCGCGGCCGGCACCGGACGCACTTCCCCTCCGGTCCGTCGTCGCGACCCGTTCCCGGCGTGCAGGTCGAACACGCGGGTTTTTTTCCGTAGGCGGCAGGCGTTTCATCACCCTGAAAACCCCCGTCTTCCCACCTTGTGAAGTCGGGGGCCACCGGCCGTCGGGCCCGCGAACGTAACTGCCCCTTTCTGCCGGGAACGGAGGAAATCTGACACGATCCGTTACACGTGGCGAGCCGGTCCGTTTTGATCCCGCCGGAAGTCGCGTGCGGGCGACGCACTCTGTGTGTCGCTCCTTAGGCGCCCCACCGTCTCGGGCGCGTGCGCGATGAGAGGCGGGATAGGACTGGCGCGGCCTCGCCGTCACGCACCTCGCCGACGTTTCGGGTTCTTGTCGGGGGCAACCCCGCCCGCGCCCGTTTCCGTTTCCGGAGAGGTCGCTCGGCGACGCTTTTTTACTCGAGCCGCCCGCCACCCCGGGTCAGCGACGTGCATCGGCAACCCACCCGACCCGTCTTGAAACACGGACCGAGGAGTCCTGGCCGTTCGCGAGTCGTAGGGGCCACCTCTGACTAACCCCGAAGGCGAAGCGAAAGCGAGAGAGCGTGTAGGAGGGCGTCGATCGGGAGGTGTCGTGGCAAAGTCGTCCGGGGGTCGTCGGGGGGTGTCGTCGGTCTCGTGCCGT
>NW_027633102.1:448802-451513 GCF_053919585.1 Euprymna scolopes
ATTAAGATTTTCGATAGTTGGAAAATAATAATAAATTAAGATTTTCGATAGATTGAAAATAATGATAAATTGATTTTAGCAGGGCTGCTGAGTTAGCTTATAGGAGCGAGCTAAAGTAAGAAAGAAACACGCCGAAACACACCGACCGGCACCCCCGACGACGACCACGGGTAAACGGCGGGACTTTGCCTCTTAAGCAAGTTTGACTGACGACTACCACGGCTATTCGGCTAGCTAGCTAGCTAGGTAGGTAGGTAGGTAGGTAGGTAGGTAGTCCTCCTCCTCGGCCACCTAGCCGTCGTCGTCGTCGATCGAGCGACCGGGTATATTCAAGACGCCTCTACCGACACCACCACACCAGCGGGCAGTTTAGCGAGCTTGCCAACTCCTCTGCCTCCTCAAGCGCTTCCAGACGCCTACCGACACCACATGCTGCTGGCTGGCTGTCTGTTGTTACAATGGAATTTAAAAAAAAAACAAACAAAAAACCCCAACTCTATTAAGATTTTCGATAGTTGGAAAATAATAATAAATTAAGATTTTCGATAGATTGAAAATAATGATAAATTGATTTTAGCAGGGCTGCTGAGTTAGCTTATAGGAGCGGAGCTAAAGTAAGAAAGAAACACGCCGAAACACACCGACCGGCACCCCCGACGACGACCACGGGTAAACGGCGGGACTTGCCTCTTAAGCAAGTTTGACTGACGACTACCACGGCTATTCGGCTAGCTAGCTAGCTAGGTAGGTAGGTAGGTAGGTAGGTAGGTAGTCCTCCTCCTCGGCCACCTAGCCGTCGTCGTCGTCGATCGAGCGACCGGGTATATTCAAGACGCCTCTACCGACACCACCACACCAGCGGGCAGTTTAGCGAGCTTGCCAACTCCTCTGCCTCCTCAAGCGCTTCCAGACGCCTACCGACACCACATGCTGCTGGCTGGCTGTCTGTTGTTACAATGGAATTTAAAAAAAAAAACAACAAAAAACCCCAACTCTATTAAGATTTTCGATAGTTGGAAAATAATAATAAATTAAGATTTTCGATAGATTGAAAATAATGATAAATTGATTTTAGCAGGGCTGCTGAGTTAGCTTATAGGAGCGAGCTAAAGTAAGAAAGAAACACGCCGAAACACACCGACCGGCACCCCCGACGACGACCACGGGTAAACGGCGGGACTTTGCCTCTTAAGCAAGTTTGACTGACGACTACCACGGCTATTCGGCTAGCTAGCTAGCTAGGTAGGTAGGTAGGTAGGTAGGTAGGTAGTCCTCCTCCTCGGCCACCTAGCCGTCGTCGTCGTCGATCGAGCGACCGGGTATATTCAAGACGCCTCTACCGACACCACCACACCAGCGGGCAGTTTAGCGAGCTTGCCAACTCCTCTGCCTCCTCAAGCGCTTCCAGACGCCTACCGACACCACATGCTGCTGGCTGGCTGTCTGTTGTTACAATGGAATTTAAAAAAAAAAACAAACAAAAAACCCCAACTCTATTAAGATTTTCGATAGTTGGAAAATAATAATAAATTAAGATTTTCGATAGATTGAAAATAATGATAAATTGATTTTAGCAGGGCTGCTGAGTTAGCTTATAGGAGCGAGCTAAAGTAAGAAAGAAACACGCCGAAACACACCGACCGGCACCCCCGACGACGACCACGGGTAAACGGCGGGACTAACTGTGACTCTCTTAAGGTGTGAGGAGGCTTTGCCTCTTAAGCAAGTTTGACTGACGCCTACCGACACCGGTCAGGTTCGGCGAGGCTCCCGGCGGCCCCGAGCGGGACCACAGGTTGCGGAAGGCGTCCAAGTGAGCGGCGGCGACGCCAGGAGGCCCCCGGGGTCGACTCCGCGGCCCCCGGGTCGGTGTGCGGGCCTCCAGAGCTCGATAAAGTAGTGGTGTCGCTAGCGGTCGAGAAGGCACTTTTCGACGCCTACTGCCACCCCCACATGGCGGTAGGCGCAAAACTGGAAAATCGCCGACCAGAAATGTCGCTTCGTATAATCGACGTTTTTTTTGACCACCATTTTCAGGTGTCGGAGGTGGGTCTGGACGAATACCAACACCATTTCTGGGGTTTCACAACCGCCCGGCTTCTCCGACATATGTTGGAAAGGAGTAGCGATCGAGCGAAGGGGGCTGTCGGTAGGCGGCCGCGGGTTGCATGTGTGCCCGGGACAGCACCCCCATCCAACTAAGGGGTGTCCCCCGGGGGCCAGGGGGACCTTCGTCCAGGTCGGCCGGGCGCTTCCAGACGCCTACCGACACCGGTCAGGTCGGCGAGGCTCCCGGCGGCCCCGAGCGGGACCACAGGTTGCGGAAGGCGTCCAAGTGAGCGGCGGCGACGCCAGGAGGCCCCCGGGGTCGACTCCGCGGCCCCCGGGTCGGTGTGCGGGCCTCCAGAGCTCGATAAAGTAGTGGTGTCGCTAGCGGTCGAGAAGGCACTTTTCGACGCCTACTGCCACCCCCACATGGCGGTAGGCGCAAAACTGGAAAATCGCCGACCAGAAATGTCGCTTCGTATAAATCGACGTTTTTTTTTGACCACCATTTTCAGGTGTCGGAGGTGGGTCTGGACGAATACCAACACCATTTCTGGGGTTTCACAACCGCCCGGCTTCTCCGACATATGTTGGAAAGGAGTAGCGATCGAGCGAAGGGGGCTGTCGGTAGGCGGCCGCGGGTTGCATGTGTGCCCGGGACAGCA
>NW_027633102.1:451613-456613 GCF_053919585.1 Euprymna scolopes
GAAAGCTCGTGCGATCGACCAGTGAGTTATCCAGAGTCACCAAAGCGGAGCGCGCCGCCCTATGAGCCCCGCCACCGAACGGACCCGCGAGCGGGAACGCCGACGACGGGAGGACGGAATGACGCGCATCGGTCTCAGTCTAATATGTAGCGCCGCGACCCGGAACGGCCGACGCGGGTGCCAGCGCGCGAGGCGTGGCGACGACGGCGCGCCGACCGATCGCGGCCTGTGTCACATGTATTAGCTCTAGAATTGCCACAGTTATCCATCGCCTCCGAGGAGGAATACGGTCCCGAGGATTAGGTCCGGTTCCTGAGCCATTCGCGGTTTCGCCCGTTCTAATGCGTGGCGTGAACTTACACTTGCATGGCTTAAGCTTTGAGACAAGCATATGACTACTGGCAGGATCAACCAGGTATCGTTGGAATTTGGGACTTTGTTTCGACAGAACGACAGACCGACCGACCGACCGACCGACATAAGACAGACAACTACAACGACGGGCACGTGTTTATTTATTTTTCGAGGGGGTTCGCCGTCAGAAGAAGCGCGCTGCCCGCGCTGATGGCCTCTTTTTTGTTTCTCCCCTGACTTGGACCGAGACCGAGACTCAAAGAACGAAAGCGACCAACGTCGACAACAACAACGACAACGGCACCCTTGACAGCGATACATACGACAAACGACAAGCAGCACGACGGCAGTGCACACGGACATCGAGGGTCAAGGTGCAGACTGAACTCGCCGAGGTCGTCGTCATCGTGGTCGCCATCGATTCCGTCTCGTCGTCGTCGTCGTCAACGTCCACGTCACAGCCGGCCGAGAAGAGAGAACAGACGACAGCGTCGACAACAACAACATCGACAACGGCACCCTTGACAGCGATACATACGACAAACGACAAACAGCACGACGGCAGTGCACACGGACATCGGAGGTCAAGGTGCAGACTGGAATCGTCGAGGTCGTCGTCATCGTGGTCGCCATCGATGCCGTCTCGTCGTCGTCGTCGTCGTCTTCGTCGTCGTCGTCGTCATCAACGTACCAACCGACCGAGACGAGAGAGCAAGCAACAACGTCGACAACAACAACGACAACGGCACCCTTGACAGCGATACATACGACAAACGACAAACAGCACGACGGCAGTGCACACGGACATCGGAGGTCAAGGTGCAGACTGAACTCGTCGAGGTCGTCGTCATCGTGGTCGCCATCGATGCCGTCTCGTCGTCGTCGTCGTCTCCGTCGTCGTCGTCGTCGTCGCCAACGTCAACGTCAACATCACAGCCGTCATCGGGGAGGAGCTGGACCAGGGCAGCGGCGGCGTAAATTTTCCCGTCACCTTCGTCGTCGCCTTCGTCGACCGACCGACCGACCGGCGTCGTGTTCGTGCTCGGAAAACCGAGGAGAGACAACGTGCACATGGCGCGTTCTCGCAAGCGGCTCCTCGGTCCGATTTTTTTGGGCGGCTTTTTCGAGCTTTTTTTTTTTTTTCTCACCCTTTCGTCCGTGCGACGGCGAACGTTAGGGGAAAAAAAAAAAAAAAAAAAAAAACGACAACAACGCGGCGGACCGGGCGAACAACATCGTCGACACACACGACATTGACGACCGGTCCCCCTTTTCACAATCGCATCGAGATAAAAACGAACGAGTCCGATTCGAGCACCGAGTCGCGAGCGGGAGGACTGTCGGTGCAAGTATCGATCACTGACGTGAGCGCTTCGCCGGACAGAGGATGGCTCATCCGGCAGCCGTGCAAATCGACGGTATGGGAAGAACGAACAAGAAGAGCAACGACTTGATCGGCGGCTTGGGAACTGCGGACGGTGAAAACGGGTTAATCGACTGCGACCACGACTGCTCGATCGATCTTCTTTGGCGCTAACAAAGGTGGAGGTGGCGCAAGAAGGGACTAGCGCTATCACCGTCCACGTATCAGAAGATGCGGCGGCAGACGTCGACGCTTATGCGTTGTCGGACGAGAAGTCGCTGCAGCACGTGTACCGCGAGCGGGACGTCCAAGGTTTTGCCAGACGGAAAGAAATCGGGTGTCAGCGAACGTTCACACGGCTGTGAGATCGGACGCTGACAGGAGTAGGAGGCGGCAGGCAGGCGGCGGTTACGGCGGCGGCGCCTGCTGCTGCTCATCCTCCTGTTTGCTGCGGCGACTTCCAGGACGGGAGAGCATCGAACAACGTACGTATGGTTACAAGGGGATCAGGATCTACATAGTGCATCCCCCGCGGCTATTTTTGTTTGTTTGTTCGCTCGTTCGTTAATTCGTTCGTTCGTTCGTTCGTTCGTTACAATGTACGTTTTTCCGTTCGACGGCGGCAGAGAGCGGCGGCGTTTCTCCCTAATCCGGAGGATTTATCGGTCGCACAGCGATGGGTCGTTCGGCCGATCATCGAAAGATTCGCAGGTAGTGGTTGAATGGCAGAACGGCAGCAACAACAGCGGCGGCTGAGAGCGGCGAACGCTGAGGCGGAAGCAGAAGCTGCAGCAAACGTATCGGCTAAACATGGTGGACATAGATATGGCTGACGACGCGGGTACCACGACGACTATGGAACCAGGAAAAGGAGCCGTTAGTTGTTCCAACATATCGTTCGACACGTCGAGCAGCCCTAGGTCCACGGAGAAGCACACACACGTACCACGTATTATAACCTAACGACGATGAGCGGGCGCACGGTTGGCAGGAACGAAGGCGGCGGATCAAAACAAGTTGGAGCGCGGCGACAGCGATAACGGTGACAGCCCTAGGCGGCGGAGATGCCACTTTCTGACGCCTTTGCGACAAGCCCGTAGAGACGTTCCGGACCACCACGAGGCAAAGAGTCGCTGCTCCGACGAACCGACACACCAAAGTGTGCTTCCTACCGAACATGTTTTATAAAACTTTCAAACTGGAAAACCCCAGAAATGGTGTTGGTATTCGTCCAGACCCACCTCCGACACCTGAAAATGGTGGTCAAAAAAAACGTCGATTATACGAAGCGACATTTCTGGTCGGCGATTTTCCAGTTTTACGCCTACTGCCACATGGGGATGTCGGTAGGCGTCGCAAAGTGCCTTCTCGACGCCTAGGCACACCAGGACTTTGTCATTTTTTTCCCCCTCGACATTCCTGGTCCGGTCTATTCCGATTTTACACCTACCGCCATGTGGGGGTGGCAGTAGGCGTCGAAAAGTGCCTTCTCGACCGCTAGCGACACCACTACTTTATCGAGCTCTGGAGGCCCGCACACCGACCCGGGGGCCGCGGAGTCGACCCCGGGGGCCTCCTGGCGTCGCCGCCGCTCACTTGGACGCCTTCCGCAACCTGTGGTCCCGCTCGGGGCCGCCGGGAGCCTCGCCGACCTGACCGGTGTCGGTAGGCGTCTGGAAGCGCCCGGCCGACCTGGACGAGGTCCCCCTGGCCCCCGGGGGACACCCCTTAGTTGGATGGGGGTGCTGTCCCGGGCACACATGCAACCCGCGGCCGCCTACCGACAGCCCCCTTCGCTCGATCGCTACTCCTTTCCAACATATGTCGGAGAAGCCGGGCGGTTGTGAAACCCCAGAAATGGTGTTGGTATTCGTCCAGACCCACCTCCGACACCTGAAAATGGTGGTCAAAAAAAACGTCGATTATACGAAGCGACATTTCTGGTCGGCGATTTTCCAGTTTTGCGCCTACCGCCATGTGGGGGTGGCAGTAGGCGTCGAAAAGTGCCTTCTCGACCGCTAGCGACACCACTACTTTATCGAGCTCTGGAGGCCCGCACACCGACCCGGGGGCCGCGGAGTCGACCCCGGGGGCCTCCTGGCGTCGCCGCCGCTCACTTGGACGCCTTCCGCAACCTGTGGTCCCGCTCGGGGCCGCCGGGAGCCTCGCCGACCTGACCGGTGTCGGTAGGCGTCTGGAAGCGCCCGGCCGACCTGGACGAGGTCCCCCTGGCCCCCGGGGGACACCCCTTAGTTGGATGGGGGTGCTGTCCCGGGCACACATGCAACCCGCGGCCGCCTACCGACAGCCCCCTTCGCTCGATCGCTACTCCTTTCCAACATATGTCGGAGAAGCCGGGCGGTTGTGAAACCCCAGAAATGGTGTTGGTATTCGTCCAGACCCACCTCCGACACCTGAAAATGGTGGTCAAAAAAAACGTCGATTATACGAAGCGACATTTCTGGTCGGCGATTTTCCAGTTTTGCGCCTACCGCCATGTGGGGGTGGCAGTAGGCGTCGAAAAGTGCCTTCTCGACCGCTAGCGACACCACTACTTTATCGAGCTCTGGAGGCCCGCACACCGACCCGGGGGCCGCGGAGTCGACCCCGGGGGCCTCCTGGCGTCGCCGCCGCTCACTTGGACGCCTTCCGCAACCTGTGGTCCCGCTCGGGGCCGCCGGGAGCCTCGCCGACCTGACCGGTGTCGGTAGGCGTCAGTCAAACTTGCTTAAGAGGCAAAGCCTCCTCACACCTTAAGAGAGTCACAGTTAGTCCCGCCGTTTACCCGTGGTCGTCGTCGGGGGTGCCGGTCGGTGTGTTTCGGCGTGTTTCTTTCTTACTTTAGCTCGCTCCTATAAGCTAACTCAGCAGCCCTGCTAAAATCAATTTATCATTATTTTCAATCTATCGAAAATCTTAATTTATTATTATTTTCCAACTATCGAAAATCTTAATAGAGTTGGGGTTTTTTGTTTGTTTTTTTTTTTAAATTCCATTGTAACAACAGACAGCCAGCCAGCAGCATGTGGTGTCGGTAGGCGTCTGGAAGCGCTTGAGGAGGCAGAGGAGTTGGCAAGCTCGCTAAACTGCCCGCTGGTGTGGTGGTGTCGGTAGAGGCGTCTTGAATATACCCGGTCGCTCGATCGACGACGACGACGGCTAGGTGGCCGAGGAGGAGGACTACCTACCTACCTAGCCGAATAGCCGTGGTAGTCGTCAGTCAAACTTGCTTAAGAGGCGGCAAAGTCCCGCCGTTTACCCGTGGTCGTCGTCGGGGGTGCCG
>NW_027633102.1:461613-471613 GCF_053919585.1 Euprymna scolopes
GAGAAAAAAGGAAAAGTTGCGGGCACCGCAGCAGCGACGGCGGAAGGCCGAAAACGCCGCGCCGGCGGGATCGGGCACGGCTCGGAGGCGGGTGAGGCGAGGAGAAGACGACGGCACGAGACCGACGACACCCCCCGACGACCCCCGGACGACTTTGCCACGACACCTCTCCCGATCGACGCCCTCCTACACGCTCTCTCGCTTTCGCTTCGCCTTCGGGGTTAGTCAGAGGTGGCCCCTACGACTCGCGAACGGCCAGGACTCCTCGGTCCGTGTTTCAAGACGGGTCGGGTGGGTTGCCGATGCACGTCGCTGACCCGGGGTGGCGGGCGGCTCGAGTAAAAAAGCGTCGCCGAGCGACCTCTCCGGAAACGGAAACGGGCGCGGGCGGGGTTGCCCCCGACAAGAACCCGAAACGTCGGCGAGGTGCGTGACGGCGAGGCCGCGCCAGTCCTATCCCGCCTCTCATCGCGCACGCGCCCGAGACGGTGGGGCGCCTAAGGAGCGACACACAGAGTGCGTCGCCCGCACGCGACTTCCGGCGGGATCAAAACGGACCGGCTCGCCACGTGTAACGGATCGTGTCAGATTTCCTCCGTTCCCGGCAGAAAGGGGCAGTTACGTTCGCGGGCCCGACGGCCGGTGGCCCCCGACTTCACAAGGTGGGAAGACGGGGGTTTTCAGGGTGATGAAACGCCTGCCGCCTACGGAAAAAAACCCGCGTGTTCGACCTGCACGCCGGGAACGGGTCGCGACGACGGACCGGAGGGGAAGTGCGTCCGGTGCCGGCCGCGCGGAGGTCGCGCCGAAGCGCCCGCGCCATGATTACGCCGAGCGATGATGAAGGGGACGGGTGCAGCGGAGTCGCGCGCGGAGGGAGCAGGAGGAAAGAAGAAGCGGCGGCGACGGATGCGGCGGGTTAGGGCCCGGCGGCAGCAGCGATCGAGAGGACGAGTCCCCTCCGTCGCAGCCAACCGACGCAGCCACCTACCGACGCCGCGGTCGTCACCACGTTTCCCTTCCCGCTATCCACGCGGCCCGTCTCCTTCGTCGGCGACGCGGGCACAAAAGCTGGAACCGCGGGGAACGAGTCCCCCGCGGACACGACGAACGACGACCTGTGCCGCGACGGCCTCTCTTTCAAGAACACACATCGAGTTTGGGCTCGAGCCTAGGCAGCACCGGACTGAGTCCCCCCGCGATCGCGGTGAGCGGTCCCACCCGTTTACCCCTGGGCGGTTTCACGTTCTCTTGAACTCTCTCTCCAAAGTTCTTTTCAACTTTCCCTCACGGTACTTGTCGACTATCGGACTCGTCCCGGTATTTAGCCTTGGATGGAGCTTACCACCCGATTTGGGCTGCGTTCCCAAGCAACCCGACTCTCGGATCGAAGGCCGTCGCTCGCCGTCCGCACCGAATGGGCCTGGCACCCGCCGCGGGCGGCCCCGATCGAGGGAACTCCGAACTATGCGAGACGAAAACGAACGGCTGCCTTCGACCCATGCGCCACACGTCCCGAAGCCTTTAACTTGCGACGGGATTCGGCGTTGGGCTTCTCCCGGTTCACTCGCCGTTACTAAGGGAATCCCGGTTGGTTTCTTTTCCTCCGCTTAGCGATATGCTTAAGTTCAGCGGGTCGTCTCGTCCGAGCCGAGGGCGGCGGTTTTTAGTAGAGTGTGGTGTTTGGAGGAGAGGAATCTCGATCGGTACCCTCCGTGTGACGACGGCTGGCCGATATAGCGCCCGTCCGACCGAAAATGAAGAAGCCAACAATTAAAAAAAAGCGTGGGTCCTCCCCATCCGACGTTGCGTTGCCTACGACGCGGCCACCTTTTTACGGTGCGACGGCCGTGCTCGTCGCGCTGCTCGAGGCGTCGCTGAGAGACACCTTCATGAGGCAGAGAGCGAGACGAGCAGGCGGCGCTTACGTCGGCAGTCGGTTAGGTCGGTACTTTTTTTTTGGTCTCCCTTCGGCTGCTTTCGGACAGACTCCTCCTGCTCCTCCTCCACAGTGTTTCTTCACGCGGTCGAAAAGGGAAAAGACTCCGCGGTCTGCCAGCGGGAGACGAAGGAGGAGGCCGGAGAGGGTTTTAAAAAAAAAAAAGACATTGAAAGGAGTCAATTCTTTTTTTATTTTTCTTCCCCCTCGTCACTCGCTCCTGCGACGTCCCGGTTACCACCGTGCCGAGGACCGGGCGGGCACGGGGACGGCAAGATGTCGTTTCGTTAACGGAGAAAGACATGTAACGTTCCGCCTCTCGACCGGACGTGGCCCCGAGACAAGGGATCTCGGGGCCGCAATGTGCGTTCGAGGTGTCGATGTTCACTGAGTCCTGCAATTCGCATCAGTTATCGCGGCTGGCCGCGCTCTTCATCGACGGACGAGCCGAGTGATCCCCCGTCCAGGGTTCAGCACTTGGTTTTTTTATATTAGTTTTTGTTTATATAGATTTAGTAGTGTGCGAGGAGGTCTGTGCGAGGAGGCGTGACGGCATTGCAATGTCGCGAGTAGTTTGTTTTTTTAGCTAGCGGCGGTGGCACAGCGGCTGCAAAAAAACAAAAAAAACGATAAAGCGGCGACAAGGCAAAGAAGAAGCGGCCATCACTTGCGGTGGGCGAAAAAACAAACAGGTGGTAAGACGCGGAAGCAAGCAAGAAGAGCTGGGGCTTTAAAAACCTCCGCGTCACCACAAATCTATCTCTCGCTCCGCCTTTTATAGGTTTGTTTGCGCGCATTCGAGGCGTTGACGCCGACAGACAGAGGAGGTAGGCCGGAAAACAACAAACCAGTCTCGAACGGGAAAACGGTAATGATCCTTCCGCAGGTTCACCTACGGAAACCTTGTTACGACTTTTACTTCCTCTAAACGATCGGGTTCGGTCGTCTTCTCCAGGCATCGAACGCCGAGGCGTAGATGCACGAGTGTCGTGACGGACACGTCGCGCACTGCCCGGCGGCGTCGTCGGCCAGATCCGAGGACCTCACCGGACCGTTCGATCGGTAGTAGCGACGGGCGGTGTGTACAAAGGGCAGGGACGTGATCGACGCGGGCTGTTGACCCGCGCCTACCGGGAATTCCTCGTTCACGGGGTTGGTTACAGGCCCCGATCCCTATCACGGGAGGTGGTTCAGAGGTTTCCCAACCCTCTCGGGCCGGGGCGAAGTCCCCGCTGATACCTCCAGTGTAGCGCGCGTGCGGCCCCGGACATCTAAGGGCATCACAGACCTGTTATCGCTCCGCCTCGTGTGGCTTTCTGCCACCCGTCCCTCTAAGAAGTGCGTGAGAAAACCGACCCGGACCCGAGCGCCACGGAGGACGCCGAGCCCGCCGTAAAAATCACTGACATCGGCGCACTAGTTAGCAGGCCGGAGTCTCGTTCGTTATCGGAATCAACCAGACGGATCGCTCCACCAACTAAGAACGGCCATGCACCACCACCCACCGAATCGAGAAAGAGCTATCGATCTGTCAATCCTACCGGTGTCCGGACCGGGTGAGTTTTCCCGTGTTGAGTCAAATTAAGCCGCAGGCTCCACTCCTGGTGGTGCCCTTCCGTCAATTCCTTTAAGTTTCAGCTTTGCAACCATACTCCCCCCGGAACCGAACTCTGGTTTCCCGCAGGCTACCCGCCGGGTCATGGAAGCGAACGCCGGCGGATCGCCGGTCGGCATCGTTTACGGTCGGAACTACGACGGTATCTGATCGTCTTCGAACCTCCGACTTTCGCTCTTGATCGAGGAAAACGTGCTTGCCACACGCCATCGCTGCAGTTCGTCTTGCGACGATCCAAGAATTTCACCTCTAACGTCGCAATACGAGTGGCCCCGACCGCTCCCTTCGATCATTGCCTCGCCGTAGACGGAGACCGACAGACGTAGACGAGGCCCTCTTCCATCATTCCATGCTTATCGTATGCAAGCTTGAACAGCCCGCTCTGAGCACTCTAATTTTTTCAAAGTGAACGTACCGGCCGCCGCGGACACTCGGTTAAGAGCACCCTTGGAGGAGAAACCGCCGACCGCAACACGCGCGCAGACAAGACACGAAGCAGGGACTCGGAGCGGACCGGGGGGTTCAAAAAAAAAGAGGAACGCGCGGAAAGGGAGAGGGAGAGAAGCGCGGGGGTCAGAGTGCGGGGATGCGAATGAACGCACCCAAACACACACACGTAGCACCCCCCCGTTAGACTACTCCCGGAACCGAACCGACGACCACTTGTTTTTTTTTTCCCGGATCCCGATCACGACCTCCTCGTCCACCTCGCCGGCAGGACCGCGTGGCGGGTATGCTAGCGGTTGACACCGGCGGAAAGGGCCGGGAATGCGAACGGACGACCAAAGTCAACGACGGACGATGGCGCCGCCGCCCCGGGGCCGCTTGCGCGACCACGAACCCGAGTTCGGACTACGAGCTTTTTAACCGCAACAACTTTAATATACGCTACCGGAGCTGGAATTACCGCGGCTGCTGGCACCAGACTTGCCCTCCGGTTGGTCCTCGTTAACGGATTTGAAGTGTACTCATTCCGATCGCGGGGCCTCGACAGAGTCCCGCGTCGTTATTTTTCGTCACTACCTCCCCGTGCCGGGAGTGGGTAATTTGCGCGCCTGCTGCCTTCCTTGGATGTGGTAGCCGTTTCGCATGCTCCCTCTCCGGAATCGAACCCCGATTCCCCGTTACCCGTAGTAACCACGGTAGGCACTTAACCGACCGTCGACAGTTGATAGGGCGGACCCTCGAGAGACCCGTCGCCGGGCGTGAAAGCTCGTGCGATCGACCAGTGAGTTATCCAGAGTCACCAAAGCGGAGCGCGCCGCCCTATGAGCCCCGCCACCGAACGGACCCGCGAGCGGGAACGCCGACGACGGGAGGACGGAATGACGCGCATCGGTCTCAGTCTAATATGTAGCGCCGCGACCCGGAACGGCCGACGCGGGTGCCAGCGCGCGAGGCGTGGCGACGACGGCGCGCCGACCGATCGCGGCCTGTGTCACATGTATTAGCTCTAGAATTGCCACAGTTATCCATCGCCTCCGAGGAGGAATACGGTCCCGAGGATTAGGTCCGGTTCCTGAGCCATTCGCGGTTTCGCCCGTTCTAATGCGTGGCGTGAACTTACACTTGCATGGCTTAAGCTTTGAGACAAGCATATGACTACTGGCAGGATCAACCAGGTATCGTTGGAATTTGGGACTTTGTTTCGACAGAACGACAGACCGACCGACCGACCGACCGACATAAGACAGACAACTACAACGACGGGCACGTGTTTATTTATTTTTCGAGGGGGTTCGCCGTCAGAAGAAGCGCGCTGCCCGCGCTGATGGCCTCTTTTTTGTTTCTCCCCTGACTTGGACCGAGACCGAGACTCAAAGAACGAAAGCGACCAACGTCGACAACAACAACGACAACGGCACCCTTGACAGCGATACATACGACAAACGACAAGCAGCACGACGGCAGTGCACACGGACATCGAGGGTCAAGGTGCAGACTGAACTCGCCGAGGTCGTCGTCATCGTGGTCGCCATCGATTCCGTCTCGTCGTCGTCGTCGTCAACGTCCACGTCACAGCCGGCCGAGAAGAGAGAACAGACGACAGCGTCGACAACAACAACATCGACAACGGCACCCTTGACAGCGATACATACGACAAACGACAAACAGCACGACGGCAGTGCACACGGACATCGGAGGTCAAGGTGCAGACTGGAATCGTCGAGGTCGTCGTCATCGTGGTCGCCATCGATGCCGTCTCGTCGTCGTCGTCGTCGTCTTCGTCGTCGTCGTCGTCATCAACGTACCAACCGACCGAGACGAGAGAGCAAGCAACAACGTCGACAACAACAACGACAACGGCACCCTTGACAGCGATACATACGACAAACGACAAACAGCACGACGGCAGTGCACACGGACATCGGAGGTCAAGGTGCAGACTGAACTCGTCGAGGTCGTCGTCATCGTGGTCGCCATCGATGCCGTCTCGTCGTCGTCGTCGTCTCCGTCGTCGTCGTCGTCGTCGCCAACGTCAACGTCAACATCACAGCCGTCATCGGGGAGGAGCTGGACCAGGGCAGCGGCGGCGTAAATTTTCCCGTCACCTTCGTCGTCGCCTTCGTCGACCGACCGACCGACCGGCGTCGTGTTCGTGCTCGGAAAACCGAGGAGAGACAACGTGCACATGGCGCGTTCTCGCAAGCGGCTCCTCGGTCCGATTTTTTTGGGCGGCTTTTTCGAGCTTTTTTTTTTTTTTCTCACCCTTTCGTCCGTGCGACGGCGAACGTTAGGGGAAAAAAAAAAAAAAAAAAAAAACGACAACAACGCGGCGGACCGGGCGAACAACATCGTCGACACACACGACATTGACGACCGGTCCCCCTTTTCACAATCGCATCGAGATAAAAACGAACGAGTCCGATTCGAGCACCGAGTCGCGAGCGGGAGGACTGTCGGTGCAAGTATCGATCACTGACGTGAGCGCTTCGCCGGACAGAGGATGGCTCATCCGGCAGCCGTGCAAATCGACGGTATGGGAAGAACGAACAAGAAGAGCAACGACTTGATCGGCGGCTTGGGAACTGCGGACGGTGAAAACGGGTTAATCGACTGCGACCACGACTGCTCGATCGATCTTCTTTGGCGCTAACAAAGGTGGAGGTGGCGCAAGAAGGGACTAGCGCTATCACCGTCCACGTATCAGAAGATGCGGCGGCAGACGTCGACGCTTATGCGTTGTCGGACGAGAAGTCGCTGCAGCACGTGTACCGCGAGCGGGACGTCCAAGGTTTTGCCAGACGGAAAGAAATCGGGTGTCAGCGAACGTTCACACGGCTGTGAGATCGGACGCTGACAGGAGTAGGAGGCGGCAGGCAGGCGGCGGTTACGGCGGCGGCGCCTGCTGCTGCTCATCCTCCTGTTTGCTGCGGCGACTTCCAGGACGGGAGAGCATCGAACAACGTACGTATGGTTACAAGGGGATCAGGATCTACATAGTGCATCCCCCGCGGCTATTTTTGTTTGTTTGTTCGCTCGTTCGTTAATTCGTTCGTTCGTTCGTTCGTTCGTTACAATGTACGTTTTTCCGTTCGACGGCGGCAGAGAGCGGCGGCGTTTCTCCCTAATCCGGAGGATTTATCGGTCGCACAGCGATGGGTCGTTCGGCCGATCATCGAAAGATTCGCAGGTAGTGGTTGAATGGCAGAACGGCAGCAACAACAGCGGCGGCTGAGAGCGGCGAACGCTGAGGCGGAAGCAGAAGCTGCAGCAAACGTATCGGCTAAACATGGTGGACATAGATATGGCTGACGACGCGGGTACCACGACGACTATGGAACCAGGAAAAGGAGCCGTTAGTTGTTCCAACATATCGTTCGACACGTCGAGCAGCCCTAGGTCCACGGAGAAGCACACACACGTACCACGTATTATAACCTAACGACGATGAGCGGGCGCACGGTTGGCAGGAACGAAGGCGGCGGATCAAAACAAGTTGGAGCGCGGCGACAGCGATAACGGTGACAGCCCTAGGCGGCGGAGATGCCACTTTCTGACGCCTTTGCGACAAGCCCGTAGAGACGTTCCGGACCACCACGAGGCAAAGAGTCGCTGCTCCGACGAACCGACACACCAAAGTGTGCTTCCTACCGAACATGTTTTATAAAACTTTCAAACTGGAAAACCCCAGAAATGGTGTTGGTATTTGTCCAGACCCACCTCCGACACCTGAAAATGGTGGTCAAAAAAAACGTCGATTATACGAAGCGACATTTCTGGTCGGCGATTTTCCAGTTTTACGCCTACTGCCACATGGGGATGTCGGTAGGCGTCGCAAAGTGCCTTCTCGTAGGCTAGGCACACCAGGACTTTGTCATTTTTTTCCCCCTCGACATTCCTGGTCCGGTCTATTCCGATTTTACACCTACCGCCATGTGGGGGTGGCAGTAGGCGTCGAAAAGTGCCTTCTCGACCGCTAGCGACACCACTACTTGAGGCCTACTGGAGGGCCCGCACACCTGAAAGGGGGCCGCGGAGTCGACCCCGGGGGCCTCCGCTTCTCGCCGCCGCTCACTTGGACGCCTTCCGCAACCTGTGGTCCCGCTCGGGGCCGCCGGGAGCCTCGCCGACCTGACCGGTGTCGGTAGGCGTCTGGAAGCGCCCGGCCGACCTGGACGAGGTCCCCCTGGCCCCCGGGGGACACCCCTTAGTTGGATGGGGGTGCTGTCCCGGGCACACATGCAACCCGCGGCCGCCTACCGACAGCCCCCTTCGCTCGATCGCTACTCCTTTCCAACATATGTCGGAGAAGCCGGGCGGTTGTGAAACCCCAGAAATGGTGTTGGTATTCGTCCAGACCCACCTCCGACACCTGAAAATGGTGGTCAAAAAAAACGTCGATTATACGAAGCGACATTTCTGGTCGGCGATTTTCCAGTTTTGCGCCTACCGCCATGTGGGGGTGGCAGTAGGCGTCGAAAAGTGCCTTCTCGACCGCTAGCGACACCACTACTTTATCGAGCTCTGGAGGCCCGCACACCGACCCGGGGGCCGCGGAGTCGACCCCGGGGGCCTCCTGGCGTCGCCGCCGCTCACTTGGACGCCTTCCGCAACCTGTGGTCCCGCTCGGGGCCGCCGGGAGCCTCGCCGACCTGACCGGTGTCGGTAGGCGTCTGGAAGCGCCCGGCCGACCTGGACGAGGTCCCCCTGGCCCCCGGGGGACACCCCTTAGTTGGATGGGGGTGCTGTCCCGGGCACACATGCAACCCGCGGCCGCCTACCGACAGCCCCCTTCGCTCGATCGCTACTCCTTTCCAACATATGTCGGAGAAGCCGGGCGGTTGTGAAACCCCAGAAATGGTGTTGGTATTCGTCCAGACCCACCTCCGACACCTGAAAATGGTGGTCAAAAAAAACGTCGATTATACGAAGCGACATTTCTGGTCGGCGATTTTCCAGTTTTGCGCCTACCGCCATGTGGGGGTGGCAGTAGGCGTCGAAAAGTGCCTTCTCGACCGCTAGCGACACCACTACTTTATCGAGCTCTGGAGGCCCGCACACCGACCCGGGGGCCGCGGAGTCGACCCCGGGGGCCTCCTGGCGTCGCCGCCGCTCACTTGGACGCCTTCCGCAACCTGTGGTCCCGCTCGGGGCCGCCGGGAGCCTCGCCGACCTGACCGGTGTCGGTAGGCGTCAGTCAAACTTGCTTAAGAGGCAAAGCCTCCTCACACCTTAAGAGAGTCACAGTTAGTCCCGCCGTTTACCCGTGGTCGTCGTCGGGGGTGCCGGTCGGTGTGTTTCGGCGTGTTTCTTTCTTACTTTAGCTCGCTCCTATAAGCTAACTCAGCAGCCCTGCTAAAATCAATTTATCATTATTTTCAATCTATCGAAAATCTTAATTTATTATTATTTTCCAACTATCGAAAATCTTAATAGAGTTGGGGTTTTTTGTTTGTTTTTTTTTTTAAATTCCATTGTAACAACAGACAGCCAGCCAGCAGCATGTGGTGTCGGTAGGCGTCTGGAAGCGCTTGAGGAGGCAGAGGAGTTGGCAAGCTCGCTAAACTGCCCGCTGGTGTGGTGGTGTCGGTAGAGGCGTCTTGAATATACCCGGTCGCTCGATCGACGACGACGACGGCTAGGTGGCCGAGGAGGAGGACTACCTACCTACCTAGCCGAATAGCCGTGGTAGTCGTCAGTCAAACTTGCTTAAGAGGCGGCAAAGTCCCGCCGTTTACCCGTGGTCGTCGTCGGGGGTGCCGGTCGGTGTGTTTCGGCGTGTTTCTTTCTTACTTTAGCTCGCTCCTATAAGCTAACTCAGCAGCCCTGCTAAAATCAATTTATCATTATTTTCAATCTATCGAAAATCTTAATTTATTATTATTTTCCAACTATCGAAAATCTTAATAGAGTTGGGGTTTTTTGTTTGTTTTTTTTTTTAAATTCCATTGTAACAACAGACAGCCAGCCAGCAGCATGTGGTGTCGGTAGGCGTCTGGAAG
>NW_027633102.1:476613-482311 GCF_053919585.1 Euprymna scolopes
ACGACTCGCGAACGGCCAGGACTCCTCGGTCCGTGTTTCAAGACGGGTCGGGTGGGTTGCCGATGCACGTCGCTGACCCGGGGTGGCGGGCGGCTCGAGTAAAAAAGCGTCGCCGAGCGACCTCTCCGGAAACGGAAACGGGCGCGGGCGGGGTTGCCCCCGACAAGAACCCGAAACGTCGGCGAGGTGCGTGACGGCGAGGCCGCGCCAGTCCTATCCCGCCTCTCATCGCGCACGCGCCCGAGACGGTGGGGCGCCTAAGGAGCGACACACAGAGTGCGTCGCCCGCACGCGACTTCCGGCGGGATCAAAACGGACCGGCTCGCCACGTGTAACGGATCGTGTCAGATTTCCTCCGTTCCCGGCAGAAAGGGGCAGTTACGTTCGCGGGCCCGACGGCCGGTGGCCCCCGACTTCACAAGGTGGGAAGACGGGGGTTTTCAGGGTGATGAAACGCCTGCCGCCTACGGAAAAAAACCCGCGTGTTCGACCTGCACGCCGGGAACGGGTCGCGACGACGGACCGGAGGGGAAGTGCGTCCGGTGCCGGCCGCGCGGAGGTCGCGCCGAAGCGCCCGCGCCATGATTACGCCGAGCGATGATGAAGGGGACGGGTGCAGCGGAGTCGCGCGCGGAGGGAGCAGGAGGAAAGAAGAAGCGGCGGCGACGGATGCGGCGGGTTAGGGCCCGGCGGCAGCAGCGATCGAGAGGACGAGTCCCCTCCGTCGCAGCCAACCGACGCAGCCACCTACCGACGCCGCGGTCGTCACCACGTTTCCCTTCCCGCTATCCACGCGGCCCGTCTCCTTCGTCGGCGACGCGGGCACAAAAGCTGGAACCGCGGGGAACGAGTCCCCCGCGGACACGACGAACGACGACCTGTGCCGCGACGGCCTCTCTTTCAAGAACACACATCGAGTTTGGGCTCGAGCCTAGGCAGCACCGGACTGAGTCCCCCCGCGATCGCGGTGAGCGGTCCCACCCGTTTACCCCTGGGCGGTTTCACGTTCTCTTGAACTCTCTCTCCAAAGTTCTTTTCAACTTTCCCTCACGGTACTTGTCGACTATCGGACTCGTCCCGGTATTTAGCCTTGGATGGAGCTTACCACCCGATTTGGGCTGCGTTCCCAAGCAACCCGACTCTCGGATCGAAGGCCGTCGCTCGCCGTCCGCACCGAATGGGCCTGGCACCCGCCGCGGGCGGCCCCGATCGAGGGAACTCCGAACTATGCGAGACGAAAACGAACGGCTGCCTTCGACCCATGCGCCACACGTCCCGAAGCCTTTAACTTGCGACGGGATTCGGCGTTGGGCTTCTCCCGGTTCACTCGCCGTTACTAAGGGAATCCCGGTTGGTTTCTTTTCCTCCGCTTAGCGATATGCTTAAGTTCAGCGGGTCGTCTCGTCCGAGCCGAGGGCGGCGGTTTTTAGTAGAGTGTGGTGTTTGGAGGAGAGGAATCTCGATCGGTACCCTCCGTGTGACGACGGCTGGCCGATATAGCGCCCGTCCGACCGAAAATGAAGAAGCCAACAATTAAAAAAAAGCGTGGGTCCTCCCCATCCGACGTTGCGTTGCCTACGACGCGGCCACCTTTTTACGGTGCGACGGCCGTGCTCGTCGCGCTGCTCGAGGCGTCGCTGAGAGACACCTTCATGAGGCAGAGAGCGAGACGAGCAGGCGGCGCTTACGTCGGCAGTCGGTTAGGTCGGTACTTTTTTTTTGGTCTCCCTTCGGCTGCTTTCGGACAGACTCCTCCTGCTCCTCCTCCACAGTGTTTCTTCACGCGGTCGAAAAGGGAAAAGACTCCGCGGTCTGCCAGCGGGAGACGAAGGAGGAGGCCGGAGAGGGTTTTAAAAAAAAAAAAGACATTGAAAGGAGTCAATTCTTTTTTTATTTTTCTTCCCCCTCGTCACTCGCTCCTGCGACGTCCCGGTTACCACCGTGCCGAGGACCGGGCGGGCACGGGGACGGCAAGATGTCGTTTCGTTAACGGAGAAAGACATGTAACGTTCCGCCTCTCGACCGGACGTGGCCCCGAGACAAGGGATCTCGGGGCCGCAATGTGCGTTCGAGGTGTCGATGTTCACTGAGTCCTGCAATTCGCATCAGTTATCGCGGCTGGCCGCGCTCTTCATCGACGGACGAGCCGAGTGATCCCCCGTCCAGGGTTCAGCACTTGGTTTTTTTATATTAGTTTTTGTTTATATAGATTTAGTAGTGTGCGAGGAGGTCTGTGCGAGGAGGCGTGACGGCATTGCAATGTCGCGAGTAGTTTGTTTTTTTAGCTAGCGGCGGTGGCACAGCGGCTGCAAAAAAACAAAAAAAACGATAAAGCGGCGACAAGGCAAAGAAGAAGCGGCCATCACTTGCGGTGGGCGAAAAAACAAACAGGTGGTAAGACGCGGAAGCAAGCAAGAAGAGCTGGGGCTTTAAAAACCTCCGCGTCACCACAAATCTATCTCTCGCTCCGCCTTTTATAGGTTTGTTTGCGCGCATTCGAGGCGTTGACGCCGACAGACAGAGGAGGTAGGCCGGAAAACAACAAACCAGTCTCGAACGGGAAAACGGTAATGATCCTTCCGCAGGTTCACCTACGGAAACCTTGTTACGACTTTTACTTCCTCTAAACGATCGGGTTCGGTCGTCTTCTCCAGGCATCGAACGCCGAGGCGTAGATGCACGAGTGTCGTGACGGACACGTCGCGCACTGCCCGGCGGCGTCGTCGGCCAGATCCGAGGACCTCACCGGACCGTTCGATCGGTAGTAGCGACGGGCGGTGTGTACAAAGGGCAGGGACGTGATCGACGCGGGCTGTTGACCCGCGCCTACCGGGAATTCCTCGTTCACGGGGTTGGTTACAGGCCCCGATCCCTATCACGGGAGGTGGTTCAGAGGTTTCCCAACCCTCTCGGGCCGGGGCGAAGTCCCCGCTGATACCTCCAGTGTAGCGCGCGTGCGGCCCCGGACATCTAAGGGCATCACAGACCTGTTATCGCTCCGCCTCGTGTGGCTTTCTGCCACCCGTCCCTCTAAGAAGTGCGTGAGAAAACCGACCCGGACCCGAGCGCCACGGAGGACGCCGAGCCCGCCGTAAAAATCACTGACATCGGCGCACTAGTTAGCAGGCCGGAGTCTCGTTCGTTATCGGAATCAACCAGACGGATCGCTCCACCAACTAAGAACGGCCATGCACCACCACCCACCGAATCGAGAAAGAGCTATCGATCTGTCAATCCTACCGGTGTCCGGACCGGGTGAGTTTTCCCGTGTTGAGTCAAATTAAGCCGCAGGCTCCACTCCTGGTGGTGCCCTTCCGTCAATTCCTTTAAGTTTCAGCTTTGCAACCATACTCCCCCCGGAACCGAACTCTGGTTTCCCGCAGGCTACCCGCCGGGTCATGGAAGCGAACGCCGGCGGATCGCCGGTCGGCATCGTTTACGGTCGGAACTACGACGGTATCTGATCGTCTTCGAACCTCCGACTTTCGCTCTTGATCGAGGAAAACGTGCTTGCCACACGCCATCGCTGCAGTTCGTCTTGCGACGATCCAAGAATTTCACCTCTAACGTCGCAATACGAGTGGCCCCGACCGCTCCCTTCGATCATTGCCTCGCCGTAGACGGAGACCGACAGACGTAGACGAGGCCCTCTTCCATCATTCCATGCTTATCGTATGCAAGCTTGAACAGCCCGCTCTGAGCACTCTAATTTTTTCAAAGTGAACGTACCGGCCGCCGCGGACACTCGGTTAAGAGCACCCTTGGAGGAGAAACCGCCGACCGCAACACGCGCGCAGACAAGACACGAAGCAGGGACTCGGAGCGGACCGGGGGGTTCAAAAAAAAAGAGGAACGCGCGGAAAGGGAGAGGGAGAGAAGCGCGGGGGTCAGAGTGCGGGGATGCGAATGAACGCACCCAAACACACACACGTAGCACCCCCCCGTTAGACTACTCCCGGAACCGAACCGACGACCACTTGTTTTTTTTTTCCCGGATCCCGATCACGACCTCCTCGTCCACCTCGCCGGCAGGACCGCGTGGCGGGTATGCTAGCGGTTGACACCGGCGGAAAGGGCCGGGAATGCGAACGGACGACCAAAGTCAACGACGGACGATGGCGCCGCCGCCCCGGGGCCGCTTGCGCGACCACGAACCCGAGTTCGGACTACGAGCTTTTTAACCGCAACAACTTTAATATACGCTACCGGAGCTGGAATTACCGCGGCTGCTGGCACCAGACTTGCCCTCCGGTTGGTCCTCGTTAACGGATTTGAAGTGTACTCATTCCGATCGCGGGGCCTCGACAGAGTCCCGCGTCGTTATTTTTCGTCACTACCTCCCCGTGCCGGGAGTGGGTAATTTGCGCGCCTGCTGCCTTCCTTGGATGTGGTAGCCGTTTCGCATGCTCCCTCTCCGGAATCGAACCCCGATTCCCCGTTACCCGTAGTAACCACGGTAGGCACTTAACCGACCGTCGACAGTTGATAGGGCGGACCCTCGAGAGACCCGTCGCCGGGCGTGAAAGCTCGTGCGATCGACCAGTGAGTTATCCAGAGTCACCAAAGCGGAGCGCGCCGCCCTATGAGCCCCGCCACCGAACGGACCCGCGAGCGGGAACGCCGACGACGGGAGGACGGAATGACGCGCATCGGTCTCAGTCTAATATGTAGCGCCGCGACCCGGAACGGCCGACGCGGGTGCCAGCGCGCGAGGCGTGGCGACGACGGCGCGCCGACCGATCGCGGCCTGTGTCACATGTATTAGCTCTAGAATTGCCACAGTTATCCATCGCCTCCGAGGAGGAATACGGTCCCGAGGATTAGGTCCGGTTCCTGAGCCATTCGCGGTTTCGCCCGTTCTAATGCGTGGCGTGAACTTACACTTGCATGGCTTAAGCTTTGAGACAAGCATATGACTACTGGCAGGATCAACCAGGTATCGTTGGAATTTGGGACTTTGTTTCGACAGAACGACAGACCGACCGACCGACCGACCGACATAAGACAGACAACTACAACGACGGGCACGTGTTTATTTATTTTTCGAGGGGGTTCGCCGTCAGAAGAAGCGCGCTGCCCGCGCTGATGGCCTCTTTTTTGTTTCTCCCCTGACTTGGACCGAGACCGAGACTCAAAGAACGAAAGCGACCAACGTCGACAACAACAACGACAACGGCACCCTTGACAGCGATACATACGACAAACGACAAGCAGCACGACGGCAGTGCACACGGACATCGAGGGTCAAGGTGCAGACTGAACTCGCCGAGGTCGTCGTCATCGTGGTCGCCATCGATTCCGTCTCGTCGTCGTCGTCGTCAACGTCCACGTCACAGCCGGCCGAGAAGAGAGAACAGACGACAGCGTCGACAACAACAACATCGACAACGGCACCCTTGACAGCGATACATACGACAAACGACAAACAGCACGACGGCAGTGCACACGGACATCGGAGGTCAAGGTGCAGACTGGAATCGTCGAGGTCGTCGTCATCGTGGTCGCCATCGATGCCGTCTCGTCGTCGTCGTCGTCGTCTTCGTCGTCGTCGTCGTCATCAACGTACCAACCGACCGAGACGAGAGAGCAAGCAACAACGTCGACAACAACAACGACAACGGCACCCTTGACAGCGATACATACGACAAACGACAAACAGCACGACGGCAGTGCACACGGACATCGGAGGTCAAGGTGC
>NW_027633102.1:484911-497411 GCF_053919585.1 Euprymna scolopes
ACCACCATTTTCAGGTGTCGGAGGTGGGTCTGGACGAATACCAACACCATTTCTGGGGTTTCACAACCGCCCGGCTTCTCCGACATATGTTGGAAAGGAGTAGCGATCGAGCGACGGGGGCTGTCGGTAGGCGGCCGCGGGTTGCATGTGTGCCCGGGACAGCACCCCCATCCAACTAAGGGGTGTCCCCCGGGGGCCAGGGGGACCTCGTCCAGGTCCGGCCGGGCGCTTCCAGACGCCTACCGACACCGGTCAGGTCGGCGAGGCTCCCGGCGGCCCCGAGCGGGACCACAGGTTGCGGAAGGCGTCCAAGTGAGCGGCGGCGAGAGGCGGAGGCCCCCGGGGTCGACTCCGCGGCCCCCGGGTCGGTGTGCGGGCCTCAGAGCTCGATAAAGTAGTGGTGTCGCTAGCGGTCGAGAAGGCACTTTTCCGACGCCTACTGCCACCCCCACATGGCGGTAGGCGCAAAACTGGAAAATCGCCGACCAGAAATGTCGCTTCGTATAATCGACGTTTTTTTTGACCACCATTTTCAGGTGTCGGAGGTGGGTCTGGACGAATACCAACACCATTTCTGGGGTTTCACAACCGCCCGGCTTCTCCGACATATGTTGGAAAGGAGTAGCGATCGAGCGACGGGGGCTGTCGGTAGGCGGCCGCGGGTTGCATGTGTGCCCGGGACAGCACCCCCATCCAACTAAGGGGTGTCCCCCGGGGGCCAGGGGGACCTCGTCCAGGTCGGCCGGGCGCTTCCAGACGCCTACCGACACCGGTCAGGTCGGCGAGGCTCCCGGCGGCCCCGAGCGGGACCACAGGTTGCGGAAGGCGTCCAAGTGAGCGGCGGCGAGAGGCGGAGGCCCCCGGGGTCGACTCCGCGGCCCCCGGGTCGGTGTGCGGGCCTCCAGAGCTCGATAAAGTAGTGGTGTCGCTAGCGGTCGAGAAGGCACTTTTCGACGCCTACTGCCACCCCCACATGGCGGTAGGCGCAAAACTGGAAAATCGCCGACCAGAAATGTCGCTTCGTATAATCGACGTTTTTTTTGACCACCATTTTCAGGTGTCGGAGGTGGGTCTGGACGAATACCAACACCATTTCTGGGGTTTCACAACCGCCCGGCTTCTCCGACATATGTTGGAAAGGAGTAGCGATCGAGCGACGGGGGCTGTCGGTAGGCGGCCGCGGGTTGCATGTGTGCCCGGGACAGCACCCCCATCCAACTAAGGGGTGTCCCCCGGGGGCCAGGGGGACCTCGTCCAGGTCGGCCGGGCGCTTCCAGACGCCTACCGACACCGGTCAGGTCGGCGAGGCTCCCGGCGGCCCCGAGCGGGACCACAGGTTGCGGAAGGCGTCCAAGTGAGCGGCGGCGAGAGGCGGAGGCCCCCGGGGTCGACTCCGCGGCCCCCGGGTCGGTGTGCGGGCCTCCAGAGCTCGATAAAGTAGTGGTGTCGCTAGCGGTCGAGAAGGCACTTTTCGACGCCTACTGCCACCCCCACATGGCGGTAGGCGCAAAACTGGAAAATCGCCGACCAGAAATGTCGCTTCGTATAATCGACGTTTTTTTTGACCACCATTTTCAGGTGTCGGAGGTGGGTCTGGACGAATACCAACACCATTTCTGGGGTTTCACAACCGCCCGGCTTCTCCGACATATGTTGGAAAGGAGTAGCGATCGAGCGACGGGGGCTGTCGGTAGGCGGCCGCGGGTTGCATGTGTGCCCGGGACAGCACCCCCATCCAACTAAGGGGTGTCCCCCGGGGGCCAGGGGGACCTCGTCCAGGTCGGCCGGGCGCTTCCAGACGCCTACCGACACCGGTCAGGTCGGCGAGGCTCCCGGCGGCCCCGAGCGGGACCACAGGTTGCGGAAGGCGTCCAAGTGAGCGGCGGCGAGAGGCGGAGGCCCCCGGGGTCGACTCCGCGGCCCCCGGGTCGGTGTGCGGGCCTCCAGAGCTCGATAAAGTAGTGGTGTCGCTAGCGGTCGAGAAGGCACTTTTCGACGCCTACTGCCACCCCCACATGGCGGTAGGCGCAAAACTGGAAAATCGCCGACCAGAAATGTCGCTTCGTATAATCGACGTTTTTTTTGACCACCATTTTCAGGTGTCGGAGGTGGGTCTGGACGAATACCAACACCATTTCTGGGGTTTCACAACCGCCCGGCTTCTCCGACATATGTTGGAAAGGAGTAGCGATCGAGCGACGGGGGCTGTCGGTAGGCGGCCGCGGGTTGCATGTGTGCCCGGGACAGCACCCCCATCCAACTAAGGGGTGTCCCCCGGGGGCCAGGGGGACCTCGTCCAGGTCGGCCGGGCGCTTCCAGACGCCTACCGACACCGGTCAGGTCGGCGAGGCTCCCGGCGGCCCCGAGCGGGACCACAGGTTGCGGAAGGCGTCCAAGTGAGCGGCGGCGAGAGGCGGAGGCCCCCGGGGTCGACTCCGCGGCCCCCGGGTCGGTGTGCGGGCCTCCAGAGCTCGATAAAGTAGTGGTGTCGCTAGCGGTCGAGAAGGCACTTTTCGACGCCTACTGCCACCCCCACATGGCGGTAGGTGTAAAATCGGAATAGACCGGACCAGGAATGTCGAGGGGGAAAAAAATGACAAAGTCCTGGTGTGCCTAGCCTACGAGAAGGCACTTTGCGACGCCTACCGACATCCCCATGTGGCAGTAGGCGTAAAACTGGAAAATCGCCGACCAGAAATGTCGCTTCGTATAATCGACGTTTTTTTTGACCACCATTTTCAGGTGTCGGAGGTGGGTCTGGACAAATACCAACACCATTTCTGGGGTTTTCCAGTTTGAAAGTTTTATAAAACATGTTCGGTAGGAAGCACACTTTGGTGTGTCGGTTCGTCGGAGCAGCGACTCTTTGCCTCGTGGTGGTCCGGAACGTCTCTACGGGCTTGTCGCAAAGGCGTCAGAAAGTGGCATCTCCGCCGCCTAGGGCTGTCACCGTTATCGCTGTCGCCCCGCGCTCCAACTTGTTTTGATCCGCCGCCTTCGTTCCTGCCAACCGTGCGCCCGCTCATCGTCGTTAGGTTATAATACGTGGTACGTGTGTGTGCTTCTCCGTGGACCTAGGGCTGCTCGACGTGTCGAACGATATGTTGGAACAACTAACGGCTCCTTTTCCTGGTTCCATAGTCGTCGTGGTACCCGCGTCGTCAGCCATATCTATGTCCACCATGTTTAGCCGATACGTTTGCTGCAGCTTCTGCTTCCGCCTCAGCGTTCGCCGCTCTCAGCCGCCGCTGTTGTTGCTGCCGTTCTGCCATTCAACCACTACCTGCGAATCTTTCGATGATCGGCCGAACGACCCATCGCTGTGCGACCGATAAATCCTCCGGATTAGGGAGAAACGCCGCCGCTCTCTGCCGCCGTCGAACGGAAAAACGTACATTGTAACGAACGAACGAACGAACGAACGAATTAACGAACGAGCGAACAAACAAACAAAAATAGCCGCGGGGGATGCACTATGTAGATCCTGATCCCCTTGTAACCATACGTACGTTGTTCGATGCTCTCCCGTCCTGGAAGTCGCCGCAGCAAACAGGAGGATGAGCAGCAGCAGGCGCCGCCGCCGTAACCGCCGCCTGCCTGCCGCCTCCTACTCCTGTCAGCGTCCGATCTCACAGCCGTGTGAACGTTCGCTGACACCCGATTTCTTTCCGTCTGGCAAAACCTTGGACGTCCCGCTCGCGGTACACGTGCTGCAGCGACTTCTCGTCCGACAACGCATAAGCGTCGACGTCTGCCGCCGCATCTTCTGATACGTGGACGGTGATAGCGCTAGTCCCTTCTTGCGCCACCTCCACCTTTGTTAGCGCCAAAGAAGATCGATCGAGCAGTCGTGGTCGCAGTCGATTAACCCGTTTTCACCGTCCGCAGTTCCCAAGCCGCCGATCAAGTCGTTGCTCTTCTTGTTCGTTCTTCCCATACCGTCGATTTGCACGGCTGCCGGATGAGCCATCCTCTGTCCGGCGAAGCGCTCACGTCAGTGATCGATACTTGCACCGACAGTCCTCCCGCTCGCGACTCGGTGCTCGAATCGGACTCGTTCGTTTTTATCTCGATGCGATTGTGAAAAGGGGGACCGGTCGTCAATGTCGTGTGTGTCGACGATGTTGTTCGCCCGGTCCGCCGCGTTGTTGTCGTTTTTTTTTTTTTTTTTTTTCCCCTAACGTTCGCCGTCGCACGGACGAAAGGGTGAGAAAAAAAAAAAGCTCGAAAAAGCCGCCCAAAAAAATCGGACCGAGGAGCCGCTTGCGAGAACGCGCCATGTGCACGTTGTCTCTCCTCGGTTTTCCGAGCACGAACACGACGCCGGTCGGTCGGTCGGTCGACGAAGGCGACGACGAAGGTGACGGGAAAATTTACGCCGCCGCTGCCCTGGTCCAGCTCCTCCCCGATGACGGCTGTGATGTTGACGTTGACGTTGGCGACGACGACGACGACGACGGAGACGACGACGACGACGAGACGGCATCGATGGCGACCACGATGACGACGACCTCGACGAGTTCAGTCTGCACCTTGACCTCCGATGTCCGTGTGCACTGCCGTCGTGCTGTTTGTCGTTTGTCGTATGTATCGCTGTCAAGGGTGCCGTTGTCGTTGTTGTTGTCGACGTTGTTGCTTGCTCTCTCGTCTCGGTCGGTTGGTACGTTGATGACGACGACGACGACGAAGACGACGACGACGACGACGAGACGGCATCGATGGCGACCACGATGACGACGACCTCGACGATTCCAGTCTGCACCTTGACCTCCGATGTCCGTGTGCACTGCCGTCGTGCTGTTTGTCGTTTGTCGTATGTATCGCTGTCAAGGGTGCCGTTGTCGATGTTGTTGTTGTCGACGCTGTCGTCTGTTCTCTCTTCTCGGCCGGCTGTGACGTGGACGTTGACGACGACGACGACGAGACGGAATCGATGGCGACCACGATGACGACGACCTCGGCGAGTTCAGTCTGCACCTTGACCCTCGATGTCCGTGTGCACTGCCGTCGTGCTGCTTGTCGTTTGTCGTATGTATCGCTGTCAAGGGTGCCGTTGTCGTTGTTGTTGTCGACGTTGGTCGCTTTCGTTCTTTGAGTCTCGGTCTCGGTCCAAGTCAGGGGAGAAACAAAAAAGAGGCCATCAGCGCGGGCAGCGCGCTTCTACTGACGGCGAACCTCCTCGAAAAACAAATAAACACGTGCCCGTCGTTGTAGTTGTCTGTCTTATGTCGGTCGGTCGGTCGGTCGGTCTGTCGTTCTGTCGAAACAAAGTCCCAAATTCCAACGATACCTGGTTGATCCTGCCAGTAGTCATATGCTTGTCTCAAAGCTTAAGCCATGCAAGTGTAAGTTCACGCCACGCATTAGAACGGGCGAAACCGCGAATGGCTCAGGAACCGGACCTAATCCTCGGGACCGTATTCCTCCTCGGAGGCGATGGATAACTGTGGCAATTCTAGAGCTAATACATGTGACACAGGCCGCGATCGGTCGGCGCGCCGTCGTCGCCACGCCTCGCGCGCTGGCACCCGCGTCGGCCGTTCCGGGTCGCGGCGCTACATATTAGACTGAGACCGATGCGCGTCATTCCGTCCTCCCGTCGTCGGCGTTCCCGCTCGCGGGTCCGTTCGGTGGCGGGGCTCATAGGGCGGCGCGCTCCGCTTTGGTGACTCTGGATAACTCACTGGTCGATCGCACGAGCTTTCACGCCCGGCGACGGGTCTCTCGAGGGTCCGCCCTATCAACTGTCGACGGTCGGTTAAGTGCCTACCGTGGTTACTACGGGTAACGGGGAATCGGGGTTCGATTCCGGAGAGGGAGCATGCGAAACGGCTACCACATCCAAGGAAGGCAGCAGGCGCGCAAATTACCCACTCCCGGCACGGGGAGGTAGTGACGAAAAATAACGACGCGGGACTCTGTCGAGGCCCCGCGATCGGAATGAGTACACTTCAAATCCGTTAACGAGGACCAACCGGAGGGCAAGTCTGGTGCCAGCAGCCGCGGTAATTCCAGCTCCGGTAGCGTATATTAAAGTTGTTGCGGTTAAAAAGCTCGTAGTCCGAACTCGGGTTCGTGGTCGCGCAAGCGGCCCCGGGGCGGCGGCGCCATCGTCCGTCGTTGACTTTGGTCGTCCGTTCGCATTCCCGGCCCTTTCCGCCGGTGTCAACCGCTAGCATACCCGCCACGCGGTCCTGCCGGCGAGGTGGACGAGGAGGTCGTGATCGGGATCCGGGAAAAAAAAAAACAAGTGGTCGTCGGTTCGGTTCCGGGAGTAGTCTAACGGGGGGGTGCTACGTGTGTGTGTTTGGGTGTGTTCATTCGCATCCCCGCACTCTGACCCCCGCGCTTCTCTCCCTCTCCCTTTCCGCGCGTTCCTCTTTTTTTTTGAACCCCCCGGTCCGCTCCGAGTCCCTGCTTCGTGTCTTGTCTGCGCGCGTGTTGCGGTCGGCGGTTTCTCCTCCAAGGGTGCTCTTAACCGAGTGTCCGCGGCGGCCGGTACGTTCACTTTGAAAAAATTAGAGTGCTCAGAGCGGGCTGTTCAAGCTTGCATACGATAAGCATGGAATGATGGAAGAGGGCCTCGTCTACGTCTGTCGGTCTCCGTCTACGGCGAGGCAATGATCGAAGGGAGCGGTCGGGGCCACTCGTATTGCGACGTTAGAGGTGAAATTCTTGGATCGTCGCAAGACGAACTGCAGCGATGGCGTGTGGCAAGCACGTTTTCCTCGATCAAGAGCGAAAGTCGGAGGTTCGAAGACGATCAGATACCGTCGTAGTTCCGACCGTAAACGATGCCGACCGGCGATCCGCCGGCGTTCGCTTCCATGACCCGGCGGGTAGCCTGCGGGAAACCAGAGTTCGGTTCCGGGGGGAGTATGGTTGCAAAGCTGAAACTTAAAGGAATTGACGGAAGGGCACCACCAGGAGTGGAGCCTGCGGCTTAATTTGACTCAACACGGGAAAACTCACCCGGTCCGGACACCGGTAGGATTGACAGATCGATAGCTCTTTCTCGATTCGGTGGGTGGTGGTGCATGGCCGTTCTTAGTTGGTGGAGCGATCCGTCTGGTTGATTCCGATAACGAACGAGACTCCGGCCTGCTAACTAGTGCGCCGATGTCAGTGATTTTTACGGCGGGCTCGGCGTCCTCCGTGGCGCTCGGGTCCGGGTCGGTTTTCTCACGCACTTCTTAGAGGGACGGGTGGCAGAAAGCCACACGAGGCGGAGCGATAACAGGTCTGTGATGCCCTTAGATGTCCGGGGCCGCACGCGCGCTACACTGGAGGTATCAGCGGGGACTTCGCCCCGGCCCGAGAGGGTTGGGAAACCTCTGAACCACCTCCCGTGATAGGGATCGGGGCCTGTAACCAACCCCGTGAACGAGGAATTCCCGGTAGGCGCGGGTCAACAGCCCGCGTCGATCACGTCCCTGCCCTTTGTACACACCGCCCGTCGCTACTACCGATCGAACGGTCCGGTGAGGTCCTCGGATCTGGCCGACGACGCCGCCGGGCAGTGCGCGACGTGTCCGTCACGACACTCGTGCATCTACGCCTCGGCGTTCGATGCCTGGAGAAGACGACCGAACCCGATCGTTTAGAGGAAGTAAAAGTCGTAACAAGGTTTCCGTAGGTGAACCTGCGGAAGGATCATTACCGTTTTCCCGTTCGAGACTGGTTTGTTGTTTTCCGGCCTACCTCCTCTGTCTGTCGGCGTCAACGCCTCGAATGCGCGCAAACAAACCTATAAAAGGCGGAGCGAGAGATAGATTTGTGGTGACGCGGAGGTTTTTAAAGCCCCAGCTCTTCTTGCTTGCTTCCGCGTCTTACCACCTGTTTGTTTTTTCGCCCACCGCAAGTGATGGCCGCTTCTTCTTTGCCTTGTCGCCGCTTTATCGTTTTTTGTTTTTTTTGCAGCCGCTGTGCCACCGCCGCTAGCTAAAAACAAACTACTCGCGACATTGCAATGCCGTCACGCCTCCTCGCACAGACCTCCTCGCACACTACTAAATCTATATAAACAAAAACTAATATAAAAAACCCAAGTGCTGAACCCTGGACGGGGGATCACTCGGCTCGTCCGTCGATGAAGAGCGCGGCCAGCCGCGAGAACTGATGCGAATTGCAGGACTCAGTGAACATCGACACCTCGAACGCACATTGCGGCCCCGAGATCCCTTGTCTCGGGGCCACGTCCGGTCGAGAGGCGGAACGTTACATGTCTTTCTCCGTTAACGAAACGACATCTTGCCGTCCCCGTGCCCGCCCGGTCCTCGGCACGGTGGTAACCGGGACGTCGCAGGAGCGAGTGACGAGGGGGAAGAAAAATAAAAAAAGAATTGACTCCTTTCAATGTCTTTTTTTTTTTTAAAACCCTCTCCGGCCTCCTCCTTCGTCTCCCGCTGGCAGACCGCGGAGTCTTTTCCCTTTTCGACCGCGTGAAGAAACACTGTGGAGGAGGAGCAGGAGGAGTCTGTCCGAAAGCAGCCGAAGGGAGAACAAAACAAAAAAAAAAGCACCGACCTAACCGACTGCCGACGTAAGCGCCGCCTGCTCGTCTCGCTCTCTGCCTCATGAAGGTGTCTCTCAGCGACGCCTCGAGCAGCGCGACGAGCACGGCCGTCGCACCGTAAAAAGGTGGCCGCGTCGTAGGCAACGTCGGATGGGGAGGACCCACGCTTTTTTTTTAATTGTTGGCTTCTTCATTTTCGGTCGGACGGGCGCTATATCGGCCAGCCGTCGTCACACGGAGGGTACCGATCGAGATTCCTCTCCTCCAAACACCACACTCTACTAAAAACCGCCGCCCTCGGCTCGGACGAGACGACCCGCTGAACTTAAGCATATCGCTAAGCGGAGGAAAAGAAACCAACCGGGATTCCCTTAGTAACGGCGAGTGAACCGGGAGAAGCCCAACGCCGAATCCCGTCGCAAGTTAAAGGCTTCGGGACGTGTGGCGCATGGGTCGAAGGCAGCCGTTCGTTTTCGTCTCGCATAGTTCGGAGTTCCCTCGATCGGGGCCGCCCGCGGCGGGTGCCAGGCCCATTCGGTGCGGACGGCGAGCGACGGCCTTCGATCCGAGAGTCGGGTTGCTTGGGAACGCAGCCCAAATCGGGTGGTAAGCTCCATCCAAGGCTAAATACCGGGACGAGTCCGATAGTCGACAAGTACCGTGAGGGAAAGTTGAAAAGAACTTTGGAGAGAGAGTTCAAGAGAACGTGAAACCGCCCAGGGGTAAACGGGTGGGACCGCTCACCGCGATCGCGGGGGGACTCAGTCCGGTGCTGCCTAGGCTCGAGCCCAAACTCGATGTGTGTTCTTGAAAGAGAGGCCGTCGCGGCACAGGTCGTCGTTCGTCGTGTCCGCGGGGAACTCGTTCTCCGCGGGCCAGCTTTTGTGCCCGCGTCGCCGACGAAGGAGACGGGCCGCGTGGATAGCGGGAAGGGAAACGTGGTGACGACCGCGGCGTCGGTAGGTGGCTGCGTCGGTTGGCTGCGACGGAGGGGACTCGTCCTCTCGATCGCTGCTGCCGCCGGGCCCTAACCCGCCGCATCCGTCGCCGCCGCTTCTTCTTTCCTCCTGCTCCCTCCGCGCGCGACTCCGCTGCACCCGTCCCCTTCTCATCGCTCGGCGTAATCATGGCGCGGGCGCTTCGGCGCGACCTCCGCGCGGCCGGCACCGGACGCACTTCCCCTCCGGTCCGTCGTCGCGACCCGTTCCCGGCGTGCAGGTCGAACACGCGGGTTTTTTTCCGTAGGCGGCAGGCGTTTCATCACCCTGAAAACCCCCGTCTTCCCACCTTGTGAAGTCGGGGGCCACCGGCCGTCGGGCCCGCGAACGTAACTGCCCCTTTCTGCCGGGAACGGAGGAAATCTGACACGATCCGTTACACGTGGCGAGCCGGTCCGTTTTGATCCCGCCGGAAGTCGCGTGCGGGCGACGCACTCTGTGTGTCGCTCCTTAGGCGCCCCACCGTCTCGGGCGCGTGCGCGATGAGAGGCGGGATAGGACTGGCGCGGCCTCGCCGTCACGCACCTCGCCGACGTTTCGGGTTCTTGTCGGGGGCAACCCCGCCCGCGCCCGTTTCCGTTTCCGGAGAGGTCGCTCGGCGACGCTTTTTTACTCGAGCCGCCCGCCACCCCGGGTCAGCGACGTGCATCGGCAACCCACCCGACCCGTCTTGAAACACGGACCGAGGAGTCCTGGCCGTTCGCGAGTCGTAGGGGCCACCTCTGACTAACCCCGAAGGCGAAGCGAAAGCGAGAGAGCGTGTAGGAGGGCGTCGATCGGGAGAGGTGTCGTGGCAAAGTCGTCCGGGGGTCGTCGGGGGGTGTCGTCGGTCTCGTGCCGTCGTCTTCTCCTCGCCTCACCCGCCTCCGAGCCGTGCCCGATCCCGCCGGCGCGGCGTTTTCGGCCTTCCGCCGTCGCTGCTGCGGTGCCCGCAACTTTTCCTTTTTTCTCTCTTCCCGAGAGAGATAGGAGAGGGAAGGCTCGTGGCTGACGTGCGGTTGTTTTTCCCTCCTCCCCGAGAGGGGACCGGCGCATCTTCCAAAAAGGGGAATTGCCGGGCGCCAGCTTCCATATCCTCCTTCCGCCCATCGGTGAGATCCCGCGGCTTGAACTAGTCCTATTTTGTCGTCGAGTTTAGGCGCTGCGCGCGGGCGCATCACCCCCGGGTCGGTTTCCCCTTTTTCCGAGTACGACTCGGCCGACTCTGGCGTAGCGAGCGACCAGGGACCCGAAAGATGGCGATCCACGCCCGGTCGGGATGAAGCCAGAGGAAACTCTGGTGGAAGTCCGAAGCGCCTCTGACGTGCAAATCGATCGTCGGAACCGGGTGTAGGGGCGAAAGACCAATCGAGCCGTCTAGTAGCTGGTTCCCTCCGAAGTTTCCCTCAGGATAGCTGGCGCTCGATCGTCGCAATTCCATCCGGTAAAGCGAACGATTGGAGGCCCCGGGGCCGTTCACGGCCTCGACCTACTCTCGAACTCGGAACGGGTGGAACGGGCCGACTCTCCCGAACGACGGAGCCGACCCATCCGGCCGCCGCCGCCAGCACGCTTCGCTGGGCGGTTGGTCACCTCGAATGCGAGTGCCAAGTGGGCCACTTTTGGTAAGCAGAACTGGCGCTGTGGGATGAACCAAACGTCCGGCTAAGGTGCCTAACGCGACGCCCATGAGATCCCCGAAAGGGTGTCGGTCGATATAGACAGCAGGACGGTGGCCACGGAAGTCGGAATCCGCTAAGGAGTGTGTAACAACTCACCTGCCGAATCGACCGGCCCCGAAAATGGATGGCGCTGGAGCGACGGACCGATGCCGGACCGTCGCGGCGAGGAGCGATGAACTTTCGCGCCGAAACGATGCCGCGACGAGTAGGAGGGCGCCGCGGCGAGCACGGAAGCCTAGGGCGCGAGCCCGGGTGGAGCCGACCGCGGGTGCAGATCTCGGTGGTAGTAGCAAATATTCGAACGAGACCTTCGAAGACCGAAGTGGAGAAGGGTTCCGTGCCAACGGCGGTCGAGCACGGGTCAGTCGGTCCTAAGACGCGGGCGAAAGTCTTCCCGAAAGGCGCCGGATCCGTTATGAAAGTGAAAGGAAAGCGAATCGAATCGAATCGAATCAAAAGCCCAAACAAAAAAAAAGCGGCCGGCCTCCCGTCGAAAGGGAATCGGGTTAATATTCCCGAACCCGGACTCGGAGAGGGCCCGGGGGTGGCGACGCTGTCGGCAGCGATGTCGGCGGCGCCCGTCGCTTCCCGGGCGAAACCGCGGTGACGCAAGCGAGCCCGGAGACGTCGCCGGGAGCCCCGGGAAGAGTTCTCTCTTCTTCGTAAAGGACCATGTCCGTGGAATCGGCTCGTCCGGAGATACGGAAAAGGTACCTGTAGAGCGCCGCGGCTCGGGCGGCGTCCGGTGCGCTTTCGGCGGCCCTGGAAAATCCGGGTCCGGTTTTCGCAGCTCTCGAGTCGGTCCGTACCCACCATCCGCAGCAGGTCTCCAAGGTGTACAGCCTCTCGTCGATGGCATCAATGTAGGTAAGGGAAGTCGGCAAAATGGATCCGTACCTTCGGAAGAAGGATTGGCTCCGAGGACCGGGTCGGTCGGGCCGTGCCCGCGCGAAGCGAGGAACCGGTACGGGGCTGTAGCGTTCGCTCCGTTCGCGCTTTGCGGCGAAGGCATAGGGGCCGCGGCGGTCCGTTGTGCGGCGGCGTGTTCCGGTCGAGCGGTCGCGGTCAAGCGAGCGTGTGTTGCGGGTCGGAGAGCGATACGGGTGGGAGTCCGCCGTCGGGCGGCAGGAGTGTGGCGTCGACCAAAAACGGCGGGGGACCGTCGGCGGGTCGTCTTTCTGGCGGCGGCGGTTCAAGCGGCTTTTCTGCGGGGTGCTTCGCTCCGGGGTCGGGGTGGCGGCGGGCGGCTCCAATCCGTTCGTCGCAACGTCTCCGTCCTCCTCGAAAAGGGGTGAGGCTGCCTTGCGGACGTGTCGTCGTCGCTTT
>NW_027633102.1:502411-512411 GCF_053919585.1 Euprymna scolopes
ATACCAACACCATTTCTGGGGTTTCACAACCGCCCGGCTTCTCCGACATATGTTGGAAAGGAGTAGCGATCGAGCGACGGGGGCTGTCGGTAGGCGGCCGCGGGTTGCATGTGTGCCCGGGACAGCACCCCCATCCAACTAAGGGGTGTCCCCCGGGGGCCAGGGGGACCTCGTCCAGGTCGGCCGGGCGCTTCCAGACGCCTACCGACACCGGTCAGGTCGGCGAGGCTCCCGGCGGCCCCGAGCGGGACCACAGGTTGCGGAAGGCGTCCAAGTGAGCGGCGGCGAGAGGCGGAGGCCCCCGGGGTCGACTCCGCGGCCCCCGGGTCGGTGTGCGGGCCTCCAGAGCTCGATAAAGTAGTGGTGTCGCTAGCGGTCGAGAAGGCACTTTTCGACGCCTACTGCCACCCCCACATGGCGGTAGGCGCAAAACTGGAAAATCGCCGACCAGAAATGTCGCTTCGTATAATCGACGTTTTTTTTGACCACCATTTTCAGGTGTCGGAGGTGGGTCTGGACGAATACCAACACCATTTCTGGGGTTTCACAACCGCCCGGCTTCTCCGACATATGTTGGAAAGGAGTAGCGATCGAGCGACGGGGGCTGTCGGTAGGCGGCCGCGGGTTGCATGTGTGCCCGGGACAGCACCCCCATCCAACTAAGGGGTGTCCCCCGGGGGCCAGGGGGACCTCGTCCAGGTCGGCCGGGCGCTTCCAGACGCCTACCGACACCGGTCAGGTCGGCGAGGCTCCCGGCGGCCCCGAGCGGGACCACAGGTTGCGGAAGGCGTCCAAGTGAGCGGCGGCGAGAGGCGGAGGCCCCCGGGGTCGACTCCGCGGCCCCCGGGTCGGTGTGCGGGCCTCCAGAGCTCGATAAAGTAGTGGTGTCGCTAGCGGTCGAGAAGGCACTTTTCGACGCCTACTGCCACCCCCACATGGCGGTAGGCGCAAAACTGGAAAATCGCCGACCAGAAATGTCGCTTCGTATAATCGACGTTTTTTTTGACCACCATTTTCAGGTGTCGGAGGTGGGTCTGGACGAATACCAACACCATTTCTGGGGTTTCACAACCGCCCGGCTTCTCCGACATATGTTGGAAAGGAGTAGCGATCGAGCGACGGGGGCTGTCGGTAGGCGGCCGCGGGTTGCATGTGTGCCCGGGACAGCACCCCCATCCAACTAAGGGGTGTCCCCCGGGGGCCAGGGGGACCTCGTCCAGGTCGGCCGGGCGCTTCCAGACGCCTACCGACACCGGTCAGGTCGGCGAGGCTCCCGGCGGCCCCGAGCGGGACCACAGGTTGCGGAAGGCGTCCAAGTGAGCGGCGGCGAGAGGCGGAGGCCCCCGGGGTCGACTCCGCGGCCCCCGGGTCGGTGTGCGGGCCTCCAGAGCTCGATAAAGTAGTGGTGTCGCTAGCGGTCGAGAAGGCACTTTTCGACGCCTACTGCCACCCCCACATGGCGGTAGGCGCAAAACTGGAAAATCGCCGACCAGAAATGTCGCTTCGTATAATCGACGTTTTTTTTGACCACCATTTTCAGGTGTCGGAGGTGGGTCTGGACGAATACCAACACCATTTCTGGGGTTTCACAACCGCCCGGCTTCTCCGACATATGTTGGAAAGGAGTAGCGATCGAGCGACGGGGGCTGTCGGTAGGCGGCCGCGGGTTGCATGTGTGCCCGGGACAGCACCCCCATCCAACTAAGGGGTGTCCCCCGGGGGCCAGGGGGACCTCGTCCAGGTCGGCCGGGCGCTTCCAGACGCCTACCGACACCGGTCAGGTCGGCGAGGCTCCCGGCGGCCCCGAGCGGGACCACAGGTTGCGGAAGGCGTCCAAGTGAGCGGCGGCGAGAGGCGGAGGCCCCCGGGGTCGACTCCGCGGCCCCCGGGTCGGTGTGCGGGCCTCCAGAGCTCGATAAAGTAGTGGTGTCGCTAGCGGTCGAGAAGGCACTTTTCGACGCCTACTGCCACCCCCACATGGCGGTAGGTGTAAAATCGGAATAGACCGGACCAGGAATGTCGAGGGGGAAAAAAATGACAAAGTCCTGGTGTGCCTAGCCTACGAGAAGGCACTTTGCGACGCCTACCGACATCCCCATGTGGCAGTAGGCGTAAAACTGGAAAATCGCCGACCAGAAATGTCGCTTCGTATAATCGACGTTTTTTTTGACCACCATTTTCAGGTGTCGGAGGTGGGTCTGGACAAATACCAACACCATTTCTGGGGTTTTCCAGTTTGAAAGTTTTATAAAACATGTTCGGTAGGAAGCACACTTTGGTGTGTCGGTTCGTCGGAGCAGCGACTCTTTGCCTCGTGGTGGTCCGGAACGTCTCTACGGGCTTGTCGCAAAGGCGTCAGAAAGTGGCATCTCCGCCGCCTAGGGCTGTCACCGTTATCGCTGTCGCCCCGCGCTCCAACTTGTTTTGATCCGCCGCCTTCGTTCCTGCCAACCGTGCGCCCGCTCATCGTCGTTAGGTTATAATACGTGGTACGTGTGTGTGCTTCTCCGTGGACCTAGGGCTGCTCGACGTGTCGAACGATATGTTGGAACAACTAACGGCTCCTTTTCCTGGTTCCATAGTCGTCGTGGTACCCGCGTCGTCAGCCATATCTATGTCCACCATGTTTAGCCGATACGTTTGCTGCAGCTTCTGCTTCCGCCTCAGCGTTCGCCGCTCTCAGCCGCCGCTGTTGTTGCTGCCGTTCTGCCATTCAACCACTACCTGCGAATCTTTCGATGATCGGCCGAACGACCCATCGCTGTGCGACCGATAAATCCTCCGGATTAGGGAGAAACGCCGCCGCTCTCTGCCGCCGTCGAACGGAAAAACGTACATTGTAACGAACGAACGAACGAACGAACGAATTAACGAACGAGCGAACAAACAAACAAAAATAGCCGCGGGGGATGCACTATGTAGATCCTGATCCCCTTGTAACCATACGTACGTTGTTCGATGCTCTCCCGTCCTGGAAGTCGCCGCAGCAAACAGGAGGATGAGCAGCAGCAGGCGCCGCCGCCGTAACCGCCGCCTGCCTGCCGCCTCCTACTCCTGTCAGCGTCCGATCTCACAGCCGTGTGAACGTTCGCTGACACCCGATTTCTTTCCGTCTGGCAAAACCTTGGACGTCCCGCTCGCGGTACACGTGCTGCAGCGACTTCTCGTCCGACAACGCATAAGCGTCGACGTCTGCCGCCGCATCTTCTGATACGTGGACGGTGATAGCGCTAGTCCCTTCTTGCGCCACCTCCACCTTTGTTAGCGCCAAAGAAGATCGATCGAGCAGTCGTGGTCGCAGTCGATTAACCCGTTTTCACCGTCCGCAGTTCCCAAGCCGCCGATCAAGTCGTTGCTCTTCTTGTTCGTTCTTCCCATACCGTCGATTTGCACGGCTGCCGGATGAGCCATCCTCTGTCCGGCGAAGCGCTCACGTCAGTGATCGATACTTGCACCGACAGTCCTCCCGCTCGCGACTCGGTGCTCGAATCGGACTCGTTCGTTTTTATCTCGATGCGATTGTGAAAAGGGGGACCGGTCGTCAATGTCGTGTGTGTCGACGATGTTGTTCGCCCGGTCCGCCGCGTTGTTGTCGTTTTTTTTTTTTTTTTTTTTCCCCTAACGTTCGCCGTCGCACGGACGAAAGGGTGAGAAAAAAAAAAAGCTCGAAAAAGCCGCCCAAAAAAATCGGACCGAGGAGCCGCTTGCGAGAACGCGCCATGTGCACGTTGTCTCTCCTCGGTTTTCCGAGCACGAACACGACGCCGGTCGGTCGGTCGGTCGACGAAGGCGACGACGAAGGTGACGGGAAAATTTACGCCGCCGCTGCCCTGGTCCAGCTCCTCCCCGATGACGGCTGTGATGTTGACGTTGACGTTGGCGACGACGACGACGACGACGGAGACGACGACGACGACGAGACGGCATCGATGGCGACCACGATGACGACGACCTCGACGAGTTCAGTCTGCACCTTGACCTCCGATGTCCGTGTGCACTGCCGTCGTGCTGTTTGTCGTTTGTCGTATGTATCGCTGTCAAGGGTGCCGTTGTCGTTGTTGTTGTCGACGTTGTTGCTTGCTCTCTCGTCTCGGTCGGTTGGTACGTTGATGACGACGACGACGACGAAGACGACGACGACGACGACGAGACGGCATCGATGGCGACCACGATGACGACGACCTCGACGATTCCAGTCTGCACCTTGACCTCCGATGTCCGTGTGCACTGCCGTCGTGCTGTTTGTCGTTTGTCGTATGTATCGCTGTCAAGGGTGCCGTTGTCGATGTTGTTGTTGTCGACGCTGTCGTCTGTTCTCTCTTCTCGGCCGGCTGTGACGTGGACGTTGACGACGACGACGACGAGACGGAATCGATGGCGACCACGATGACGACGACCTCGGCGAGTTCAGTCTGCACCTTGACCCTCGATGTCCGTGTGCACTGCCGTCGTGCTGCTTGTCGTTTGTCGTATGTATCGCTGTCAAGGGTGCCGTTGTCGTTGTTGTTGTCGACGTTGGTCGCTTTCGTTCTTTGAGTCTCGGTCTCGGTCCAAGTCAGGGGAGAAACAAAAAAGAGGCCATCAGCGCGGGCAGCGCGCTTCTACTGACGGCGAACCTCCTCGAAAAACAAATAAACACGTGCCCGTCGTTGTAGTTGTCTGTCTTATGTCGGTCGGTCGGTCGGTCGGTCTGTCGTTCTGTCGAAACAAAGTCCCAAATTCCAACGATACCTGGTTGATCCTGCCAGTAGTCATATGCTTGTCTCAAAGCTTAAGCCATGCAAGTGTAAGTTCACGCCACGCATTAGAACGGGCGAAACCGCGAATGGCTCAGGAACCGGACCTAATCCTCGGGACCGTATTCCTCCTCGGAGGCGATGGATAACTGTGGCAATTCTAGAGCTAATACATGTGACACAGGCCGCGATCGGTCGGCGCGCCGTCGTCGCCACGCCTCGCGCGCTGGCACCCGCGTCGGCCGTTCCGGGTCGCGGCGCTACATATTAGACTGAGACCGATGCGCGTCATTCCGTCCTCCCGTCGTCGGCGTTCCCGCTCGCGGGTCCGTTCGGTGGCGGGGCTCATAGGGCGGCGCGCTCCGCTTTGGTGACTCTGGATAACTCACTGGTCGATCGCACGAGCTTTCACGCCCGGCGACGGGTCTCTCGAGGGTCCGCCCTATCAACTGTCGACGGTCGGTTAAGTGCCTACCGTGGTTACTACGGGTAACGGGGAATCGGGGTTCGATTCCGGAGAGGGAGCATGCGAAACGGCTACCACATCCAAGGAAGGCAGCAGGCGCGCAAATTACCCACTCCCGGCACGGGGAGGTAGTGACGAAAAATAACGACGCGGGACTCTGTCGAGGCCCCGCGATCGGAATGAGTACACTTCAAATCCGTTAACGAGGACCAACCGGAGGGCAAGTCTGGTGCCAGCAGCCGCGGTAATTCCAGCTCCGGTAGCGTATATTAAAGTTGTTGCGGTTAAAAAGCTCGTAGTCCGAACTCGGGTTCGTGGTCGCGCAAGCGGCCCCGGGGCGGCGGCGCCATCGTCCGTCGTTGACTTTGGTCGTCCGTTCGCATTCCCGGCCCTTTCCGCCGGTGTCAACCGCTAGCATACCCGCCACGCGGTCCTGCCGGCGAGGTGGACGAGGAGGTCGTGATCGGGATCCGGGAAAAAAAAAACAAGTGGTCGTCGGTTCGGTTCCGGGAGTAGTCTAACGGGGGGGTGCTACGTGTGTGTGTTTGGGTGTGTTCATTCGCATCCCCGCACTCTGACCCCCGCGCTTCTCTCCCTCTCCCTTTCCGCGCGTTCCTCTTTTTTTTTGAACCCCCCGGTCCGCTCCGAGTCCCTGCTTCGTGTCTTGTCTGCGCGCGTGTTGCGGTCGGCGGTTTCTCCTCCAAGGGTGCTCTTAACCGAGTGTCCGCGGCGGCCGGTACGTTCACTTTGAAAAAATTAGAGTGCTCAGAGCGGGCTGTTCAAGCTTGCATACGATAAGCATGGAATGATGGAAGAGGGCCTCGTCTACGTCTGTCGGTCTCCGTCTACGGCGAGGCAATGATCGAAGGGAGCGGTCGGGGCCACTCGTATTGCGACGTTAGAGGTGAAATTCTTGGATCGTCGCAAGACGAACTGCAGCGATGGCGTGTGGCAAGCACGTTTTCCTCGATCAAGAGCGAAAGTCGGAGGTTCGAAGACGATCAGATACCGTCGTAGTTCCGACCGTAAACGATGCCGACCGGCGATCCGCCGGCGTTCGCTTCCATGACCCGGCGGGTAGCCTGCGGGAAACCAGAGTTCGGTTCCGGGGGGAGTATGGTTGCAAAGCTGAAACTTAAAGGAATTGACGGAAGGGCACCACCAGGAGTGGAGCCTGCGGCTTAATTTGACTCAACACGGGAAAACTCACCCGGTCCGGACACCGGTAGGATTGACAGATCGATAGCTCTTTCTCGATTCGGTGGGTGGTGGTGCATGGCCGTTCTTAGTTGGTGGAGCGATCCGTCTGGTTGATTCCGATAACGAACGAGACTCCGGCCTGCTAACTAGTGCGCCGATGTCAGTGATTTTTACGGCGGGCTCGGCGTCCTCCGTGGCGCTCGGGTCCGGGTCGGTTTTCTCACGCACTTCTTAGAGGGACGGGTGGCAGAAAGCCACACGAGGCGGAGCGATAACAGGTCTGTGATGCCCTTAGATGTCCGGGGCCGCACGCGCGCTACACTGGAGGTATCAGCGGGGACTTCGCCCCGGCCCGAGAGGGTTGGGAAACCTCTGAACCACCTCCCGTGATAGGGATCGGGGCCTGTAACCAACCCCGTGAACGAGGAATTCCCGGTAGGCGCGGGTCAACAGCCCGCGTCGATCACGTCCCTGCCCTTTGTACACACCGCCCGTCGCTACTACCGATCGAACGGTCCGGTGAGGTCCTCGGATCTGGCCGACGACGCCGCCGGGCAGTGCGCGACGTGTCCGTCACGACACTCGTGCATCTACGCCTCGGCGTTCGATGCCTGGAGAAGACGACCGAACCCGATCGTTTAGAGGAAGTAAAAGTCGTAACAAGGTTTCCGTAGGTGAACCTGCGGAAGGATCATTACCGTTTTCCCGTTCGAGACTGGTTTGTTGTTTTCCGGCCTACCTCCTCTGTCTGTCGGCGTCAACGCCTCGAATGCGCGCAAACAAACCTATAAAAGGCGGAGCGAGAGATAGATTTGTGGTGACGCGGAGGTTTTTAAAGCCCCAGCTCTTCTTGCTTGCTTCCGCGTCTTACCACCTGTTTGTTTTTTCGCCCACCGCAAGTGATGGCCGCTTCTTCTTTGCCTTGTCGCCGCTTTATCGTTTTTTGTTTTTTTTGCAGCCGCTGTGCCACCGCCGCTAGCTAAAAACAAACTACTCGCGACATTGCAATGCCGTCACGCCTCCTCGCACAGACCTCCTCGCACACTACTAAATCTATATAAACAAAAACTAATATAAAAAACCCAAGTGCTGAACCCTGGACGGGGGATCACTCGGCTCGTCCGTCGATGAAGAGCGCGGCCAGCCGCGAGAACTGATGCGAATTGCAGGACTCAGTGAACATCGACACCTCGAACGCACATTGCGGCCCCGAGATCCCTTGTCTCGGGGCCACGTCCGGTCGAGAGGCGGAACGTTACATGTCTTTCTCCGTTAACGAAACGACATCTTGCCGTCCCCGTGCCCGCCCGGTCCTCGGCACGGTGGTAACCGGGACGTCGCAGGAGCGAGTGACGAGGGGGAAGAAAAATAAAAAAAGAATTGACTCCTTTCAATGTCTTTTTTTTTTTTAAAACCCTCTCCGGCCTCCTCCTTCGTCTCCCGCTGGCAGACCGCGGAGTCTTTTCCCTTTTCGACCGCGTGAAGAAACACTGTGGAGGAGGAGCAGGAGGAGTCTGTCCGAAAGCAGCCGAAGGGAGAACAAAACAAAAAAAAAAGCACCGACCTAACCGACTGCCGACGTAAGCGCCGCCTGCTCGTCTCGCTCTCTGCCTCATGAAGGTGTCTCTCAGCGACGCCTCGAGCAGCGCGACGAGCACGGCCGTCGCACCGTAAAAAGGTGGCCGCGTCGTAGGCAACGTCGGATGGGGAGGACCCACGCTTTTTTTTTAATTGTTGGCTTCTTCATTTTCGGTCGGACGGGCGCTATATCGGCCAGCCGTCGTCACACGGAGGGTACCGATCGAGATTCCTCTCCTCCAAACACCACACTCTACTAAAAACCGCCGCCCTCGGCTCGGACGAGACGACCCGCTGAACTTAAGCATATCGCTAAGCGGAGGAAAAGAAACCAACCGGGATTCCCTTAGTAACGGCGAGTGAACCGGGAGAAGCCCAACGCCGAATCCCGTCGCAAGTTAAAGGCTTCGGGACGTGTGGCGCATGGGTCGAAGGCAGCCGTTCGTTTTCGTCTCGCATAGTTCGGAGTTCCCTCGATCGGGGCCGCCCGCGGCGGGTGCCAGGCCCATTCGGTGCGGACGGCGAGCGACGGCCTTCGATCCGAGAGTCGGGTTGCTTGGGAACGCAGCCCAAATCGGGTGGTAAGCTCCATCCAAGGCTAAATACCGGGACGAGTCCGATAGTCGACAAGTACCGTGAGGGAAAGTTGAAAAGAACTTTGGAGAGAGAGTTCAAGAGAACGTGAAACCGCCCAGGGGTAAACGGGTGGGACCGCTCACCGCGATCGCGGGGGGACTCAGTCCGGTGCTGCCTAGGCTCGAGCCCAAACTCGATGTGTGTTCTTGAAAGAGAGGCCGTCGCGGCACAGGTCGTCGTTCGTCGTGTCCGCGGGGAACTCGTTCTCCGCGGGCCAGCTTTTGTGCCCGCGTCGCCGACGAAGGAGACGGGCCGCGTGGATAGCGGGAAGGGAAACGTGGTGACGACCGCGGCGTCGGTAGGTGGCTGCGTCGGTTGGCTGCGACGGAGGGGACTCGTCCTCTCGATCGCTGCTGCCGCCGGGCCCTAACCCGCCGCATCCGTCGCCGCCGCTTCTTCTTTCCTCCTGCTCCCTCCGCGCGCGACTCCGCTGCACCCGTCCCCTTCTCATCGCTCGGCGTAATCATGGCGCGGGCGCTTCGGCGCGACCTCCGCGCGGCCGGCACCGGACGCACTTCCCCTCCGGTCCGTCGTCGCGACCCGTTCCCGGCGTGCAGGTCGAACACGCGGGTTTTTTTCCGTAGGCGGCAGGCGTTTCATCACCCTGAAAACCCCCGTCTTCCCACCTTGTGAAGTCGGGGGCCACCGGCCGTCGGGCCCGCGAACGTAACTGCCCCTTTCTGCCGGGAACGGAGGAAATCTGACACGATCCGTTACACGTGGCGAGCCGGTCCGTTTTGATCCCGCCGGAAGTCGCGTGCGGGCGACGCACTCTGTGTGTCGCTCCTTAGGCGCCCCACCGTCTCGGGCGCGTGCGCGATGAGAGGCGGGATAGGACTGGCGCGGCCTCGCCGTCACGCACCTCGCCGACGTTTCGGGTTCTTGTCGGGGGCAACCCCGCCCGCGCCCGTTTCCGTTTCCGGAGAGGTCGCTCGGCGACGCTTTTTTACTCGAGCCGCCCGCCACCCCGGGTCAGCGACGTGCATCGGCAACCCACCCGACCCGTCTTGAAACACGGACCGAGGAGTCCTGGCCGTTCGCGAGTCGTAGGGGCCACCTCTGACTAACCCCGAAGGCGAAGCGAAAGCGAGAGAGCGTGTAGGAGGGCGTCGATCGGGAGAGGTGTCGTGGCAAAGTCGTCCGGGGGTCGTCGGGGGGTGTCGTCGGTCTCGTGCCGTCGTCTTCTCCTCGCCTCACCCGCCTCCGAGCCGTGCCCGATCCCGCCGGCGCGGCGTTTTCGGCCTTCCGCCGTCGCTGCTGCGGTGCCCGCAACTTTTCCTTTTTTCTCTCTTCCCGAGAGAGATAGGAGAGGGAAGGCTCGTGGCTGACGTGCGGTTGTTTTTCCCTCCTCCCCGAGAGGGGACCGGCGCATCTTCCAAAAAGG
>NW_027633102.1:517411-519015 GCF_053919585.1 Euprymna scolopes
ACTAACTGTGACTCTCTTAAGGTGTGAGGAGGCTTTGCCTCTTAAGCAAGTTTGACTGACGCCTACCGACACCGGTCAGGTCGGCGAGGCTCCCGGCGGCCCCGAGCGGGACCACAGGTTGCGGAAGGCGTCCAAGTGAGCGGCGGCGAGAGGCGGAGGCCCCCGGGGTCGACTCCGCGGCCCCCGGGTCGGTGTGCGGGCCTCCAGAGCTCGATAAAGTAGTGGTGTCGCTAGCGGTCGAGAAGGCACTTTTCGACGCCTACTGCCACCCCCACATGGCGGTAGGCGCAAAACTGGAAAATCGCCGACCAGAAATGTCGCTTCGTATAATCGACGTTTTTTTTGACCACCATTTTCAGGTGTCGGAGGTGGGTCTGGACGAATACCAACACCATTTCTGGGGTTTCACAACCGCCCGGCTTCTCCGACATATGTTGGAAAGGAGTAGCGATCGAGCGACGGGGGCTGTCGGTAGGCGGCCGCGGGTTGCATGTGTGCCCGGGACAGCACCCCCATCCAACTAAGGGGTGTCCCCCGGGGGCCAGGGGGACCTCGTCCAGGTCGGCCGGGCGCTTCCAGACGCCTACCGACACCGGTCAGGTCGGCGAGGCTCCCGGCGGCCCCGAGCGGGACCACAGGTTGCGGAAGGCGTCCAAGTGAGCGGCGGCGAGAGGCGGAGGCCCCCGGGGTCGACTCCGCGGCCCCCGGGTCGGTGTGCGGGCCTCCAGAGCTCGATAAAGTAGTGGTGTCGCTAGCGGTCGAGAAGGCACTTTTCGACGCCTACTGCCACCCCCACATGGCGGTAGGCGCAAAACTGGAAAATCGCCGACCAGAAATGTCGCTTCGTATAATCGACGTTTTTTTTGACCACCATTTTCAGGTGTCGGAGGTGGGTCTGGACGAATACCAACACCATTTCTGGGGTTTCACAACCGCCCGGCTTCTCCGACATATGTTGGAAAGGAGTAGCGATCGAGCGACGGGGGCTGTCGGTAGGCGGCCGCGGGTTGCATGTGTGCCCGGGACAGCACCCCCATCCAACTAAGGGGTGTCCCCCGGGGGCCAGGGGGACCTCGTCCAGGTCGGCCGGGCGCTTCCAGACGCCTACCGACACCGGTCAGGTCGGCGAGGCTCCCGGCGGCCCCGAGCGGGACCACAGGTTGCGGAAGGCGTCCAAGTGAGCGGCGGCGAGAGGCGGAGGCCCCCGGGGTCGACTCCGCGGCCCCCGGGTCGGTGTGCGGGCCTCCAGAGCTCGATAAAGTAGTGGTGTCGCTAGCGGTCGAGAAGGCACTTTTCGACGCCTACTGCCACCCCCACATGGCGGTAGGCGCAAAACTGGAAAATCGCCGACCAGAAATGTCGCTTCGTATAATCGACGTTTTTTTTGACCACCATTTTCAGGTGTCGGAGGTGGGTCTGGACGAATACCAACACCATTTCTGGGGTTTCACAACCGCCCGGCTTCTCCGACATATGTTGGAAAGGAGTAGCGATCGAGCGACGGGGGCTGTCGGTAGGCGGCCGCGGGTTGCATGTGTGCCCGGGACAGCACCCCCATCCAACTAAGGGGTGTCCCCCGGGGGCCAGGGGGACCTCGTCCAGGT
>NW_027633102.1:519115-531615 GCF_053919585.1 Euprymna scolopes
GGCACGCCTCCCGCCTATGCTACACCTCCCGTGTCTCCTCACAGAGTCGGACTAGAGTCAAGCTCAACAGGGTCTTCTTTCCCCGCCGATCGTTCCAAGCCCGTTCCCTTGGCTGTGGTTTCGCTAGATAGTAGGTAGGGACAGTGGGAATCTCGTTGATCCGTTCATGCGCGTCACTAATTAGATGACGAGGCATTTGGCTACCTTAAGAGAGTCATAGTTACTCCCGCCGTTTACCCGCGCTTGGTTGAATTTCTTCACTTTGACATTCAGAGCACTGGGCAGAAATCACATCGTGTCTGTACGGGTCGACCGGCCACACGATGCTTTGTTTTAATTAGACAGTCGGATTCCCCCGGTCCGTACCAGTTCCGAGTTGACCGTTCGCTGCCGGACGAACGCCCCCACGCCGAGAGAGACGCTGAGCAACGGGCGAAGAGGGACGGACGCTGCCGCGAAGCAGCACCCGCCTTCACCCGAAGAGGGGCTGGAAGCCGTGGCGCTCCACGAAGACCCGGGCGAGGAGCCGTTTTGCTCGCCACCCGACGCGCCGGTAGCGACGAGGCGGTACCGCAGGCGGACGAGTCCCGTGGCGACGACGCAACCTTGAACCGGCCGCGACGAGGAGTTAGAAGGACGGAGAAGAGAGGGAGCATCGCGCGGACTGCGCAGGAGCGGAGGACGCCGCGTCGGAGGTGCCGACGAAGACCGCACCGGCAAAGCGACGACGACACGTCCGCAAGGCAGCCTCACCCCTTTTCGAGGAGGACGGAGACGTTGCGACGAACGGATTGGAGCCGCCCGCCGCCACCCCGACCCCGGAGCGAAGCACCCCGCAGAAAAGCCGCTTGAACCGCCGCCGCCAGAAAGACGACCCGCCGACGGTCCCCCGCCGTTTTTGGTCGACGCCACACTCCTGCCGCCCGACGGCGGACTCCCACCCGTATCGCTCTCCGACCCGCAACACACGCTCGCTTGACCGCGACCGCTCGACCGGAACACGCCGCCGCACAACGGACCGCCGCGGCCCCTATGCCTTCGCCGCAAAGCGCGAACGGAGCGAACGCTACAGCCCCGTACCGGTTCCTCGCTTCGCGCGGGCACGGCCCGACCGACCCGGTCCTCGGAGCCAATCCTTCTTCCGAAGGTACGGATCCATTTTGCCGACTTCCCTTACCTACATTGATGCCATCGACGAGAGGCTGTACACCTTGGAGACCTGCTGCGGATGGTGGGTACGGACCGACTCGAGAGCTGCGAAAACCGGACCCGGATTTTCCAGGGCCGCCGAAAGCGCACCGGACGCCGCCCGAGCCGCGGCGCTCTACAGGTACCTTTTCCGTATCTCCGGACGAGCCGATTCCACGGACATGGTCCTTTACGAAGAAGAGAGAACTCTTCCCGGGGCTCCCGGCGACGTCTCCGGGCTCGCTTGCGTCACCGCGGTTTCGCCCGGGAAGCGACGGGCGCCGCCGACATCGCTGCCGACAGCGTCGCACCCCCGGGCCCTCTCCGAGTCCGGGTTCGGGAATATTAACCCGATTCCCTTTCGACGGGAGGCCGGCCGCTTTTTTTTTGTTTGGGCTTTTGATTCGATTCGATTCGATTCGCTTTCCTTTCACTTTCATAACGGATCCGGCGCCTTTCGGGAAGACTTTCGCCCGCGTCTTAGGACCGACTGACCCGTGCTCGACCGCCGTTGGCACGGAACCCTTCTCCACTTCGGTCTTCGAAGGTCTCGTTCGAATATTTGCTACTACCACCGAGATCTGCACCCGCGGTCGGCTCCACCCGGGCTCGCGCCCTAGGCTTCCGTGCTCGCCGCGGCGCCCTCCTACTCGTCGCGGCATCGTTTCGGCGCGAAAGTTCATCGCTCCTCGCCGCGACGGTCCGGCATCGTTCCGTCGCTCCAGCGCCATCCATTTTCGGGGCCGGTCGATTCGGCAGGTGAGTTGTTACACACTCCTTAGCGGATTCCGACTTCCGTGGCCACCGTCCTGCTGTCCTATATCGACCGACACCCTTTCGGGGATCTCATGGGCGTCGCGTTAGGCACCTTAGCCGGACGTTTGGTTCATCCCACAGCGCCAGTTCTGCTTACCAAAAGTGGCCCACTTGGCACTCGCATTCGAGGTGACCAACCGCCCAGCGAAGCGTGCTGGCGGCGGCGGCCGGATGGGTCGGCTCCGTCGTTCGGGAGAGTCGGCCCGTTCCACCCGTTCCGAGTTCGAGAGTAGGTCGAGGCCGTGAACGGCCCCGGGGCCTCCAATCGTTCGCTTTACCGGATGGAATTGCGACGATCGAGCGCCAGCTATCCTGAGGGAAACTTCGGAGGGAACCAGCTACTAGACGGCTCGATTGGTCTTTCGCCCTACACCCGGTTCCGACGATCGATTTGCACTCAGAGGCGCTTCGGACTTCCACCAGAGTTTCCTCTGGCTTCATCCCGACCGGGCGTGGATCGCCATCTTTCGGGTCCCTGGTCGCTCGCTACGCCAGAGTCGGCCGAGTCGTACTCGGAAAAAGGGGAAACCGACCCGGGGGTGATGCGCCCGCGCGCAGCGCCTAAACTCGACGACAAAATAGGACTAGTTCAAGCCGCGGGATCTCACCGATGGGCGGAAGGAGGATATGGAAGCTGGCGCCCGGCAATTCCCTTTTTGGAAGATGCGCCGGTCCCCTCTCGGGGAGGAGGGAAAAACAACCGCACGTCAGCCACGAGCCTTCCCTCTCCTATCTCTCTCGGGAAGAGAGAAAAAAGGAAAAGTTGCGGGCACCGCAGCAGCGACGGCGGAAGGCCGAAAACGCCGCGCCGGCGGGATCGGGCACGGCTCGGAGGCGGGTGAGGCGAGGAGAAGACGACGGCACGAGACCGACGACACCCCCCGACGACCCCCGGACGACTTTGCCACGACACCTCTCCCGATCGACGCCCTCCTACACGCTCTCTCGCTTTCGCTTCGCCTTCGGGGTTAGTCAGAGGTGGCCCCTACGACTCGCGAACGGCCAGGACTCCTCGGTCCGTGTTTCAAGACGGGTCGGGTGGGTTGCCGATGCACGTCGCTGACCCGGGGTGGCGGGCGGCTCGAGTAAAAAAGCGTCGCCGAGCGACCTCTCCGGAAACGGAAACGGGCGCGGGCGGGGTTGCCCCCGACAAGAACCCGAAACGTCGGCGAGGTGCGTGACGGCGAGGCCGCGCCAGTCCTATCCCGCCTCTCATCGCGCACGCGCCCGAGACGGTGGGGCGCCTAAGGAGCGACACACAGAGTGCGTCGCCCGCACGCGACTTCCGGCGGGATCAAAACGGACCGGCTCGCCACGTGTAACGGATCGTGTCAGATTTCCTCCGTTCCCGGCAGAAAGGGGCAGTTACGTTCGCGGGCCCGACGGCCGGTGGCCCCCGACTTCACAAGGTGGGAAGACGGGGGTTTTCAGGGTGATGAAACGCCTGCCGCCTACGGAAAAAAACCCGCGTGTTCGACCTGCACGCCGGGAACGGGTCGCGACGACGGACCGGAGGGGAAGTGCGTCCGGTGCCGGCCGCGCGGAGGTCGCGCCGAAGCGCCCGCGCCATGATTACGCCGAGCGATGAGAAGGGGACGGGTGCAGCGGAGTCGCGCGCGGAGGGAGCAGGAGGAAAGAAGAAGCGGCGGCGACGGATGCGGCGGGTTAGGGCCCGGCGGCAGCAGCGATCGAGAGGACGAGTCCCCTCCGTCGCAGCCAACCGACGCAGCCACCTACCGACGCCGCGGTCGTCACCACGTTTCCCTTCCCGCTATCCACGCGGCCCGTCTCCTTCGTCGGCGACGCGGGCACAAAAGCTGGCCCGCGGAGAACGAGTTCCCCGCGGACACGACGAACGACGACCTGTGCCGCGACGGCCTCTCTTTCAAGAACACACATCGAGTTTGGGCTCGAGCCTAGGCAGCACCGGACTGAGTCCCCCCGCGATCGCGGTGAGCGGTCCCACCCGTTTACCCCTGGGCGGTTTCACGTTCTCTTGAACTCTCTCTCCAAAGTTCTTTTCAACTTTCCCTCACGGTACTTGTCGACTATCGGACTCGTCCCGGTATTTAGCCTTGGATGGAGCTTACCACCCGATTTGGGCTGCGTTCCCAAGCAACCCGACTCTCGGATCGAAGGCCGTCGCTCGCCGTCCGCACCGAATGGGCCTGGCACCCGCCGCGGGCGGCCCCGATCGAGGGAACTCCGAACTATGCGAGACGAAAACGAACGGCTGCCTTCGACCCATGCGCCACACGTCCCGAAGCCTTTAACTTGCGACGGGATTCGGCGTTGGGCTTCTCCCGGTTCACCTCGCCGTTACTAAGGGAATCCCGGTTGGTTTCTTTTCCTCCGCTTAGCGATATGCTTAAGTTCAGCGGGTCGTCTCGTCCGAGCCGAGGGCGGCGGTTTTTAGTAGAGTGTGGTGTTTGGAGGAGAGGAATCTCGATCGGTACCCTCCGTGTGACGACGGCTGGCCGATATAGCGCCCGTCCGACCGAAAATGAAGAAGCCAACAATTAAAAAAAAAGCGTGGGTCCTCCCCATCCGACGTTGCCTACGACGCGGCCACCTTTTTACGGTGCGACGGCCGTGCTCGTCGCGCTGCTCGAGGCGTCGCTGAGAGACACCTTCATGAGGCAGAGAGCGAGACGAGCAGGCGGCGCTTACGTCGGCAGTCGGTTAGGTCGGTGCTTTTTTTTTTGTTTTGTTCTCCCTTCGGCTGCTTTCGGACAGACTCCTCCTGCTCCTCCTCCACAGTGTTTCTTCACGCGGTCGAAAAGGGAAAAGACTCCGCGGTCTGCCAGCGGGAGACGAAGGAGGAGGCCGGAGAGGGTTTTAAAAAAAAAAAAGACATTGAAAGGAGTCAATTCTTTTTTATTTTTCTTCCCCCTCGTCACTCGCTCCTGCGACGTCCCGGTTACCACCGTGCCGAGGACCGGGCGGGCACGGGGACGGCAAGATGTCGTTTCGTTAACGGAGAAAGACATGTAACGTTCCGCCTCTCGACCGGACGTGGCCCCGAGACAAGGGATCTCGGGGCCGCAATGTGCGTTCGAGGTGTCGATGTTCACTGAGTCCTGCAATTCGCATCAGTTCTCGCGGCTGGCCGCGCTCTTCATCGACGGACGAGCCGAGTGATCCCCCGTCCAGGGTTCAGCACTTGGGTTTTTTATATTAGTTTTTGTTTATATAGATTTAGTAGTGTGCGAGGAGGTCTGTGCGAGGAGGCGTGACGGCATTGCAATGTCGCGAGTAGTTTGTTTTTAGCTAGCGGCGGTGGCACAGCGGCTGCAAAAAAAACAAAAAACGATAAAGCGGCGACAAGGCAAAGAAGAAGCGGCCATCACTTGCGGTGGGCGAAAAACAAACAGGTGGTAAGACGCGGAAGCAAGCAAGAAGAGCTGGGGCTTTAAAAACCTCCGCGTCACCACAAATCTATCTCTCGCTCCGCCTTTTATAGGTTTGTTTGCGCGCATTCGAGGCGTTGACGCCGACAGACAGAGGAGGTAGGCCGGAAAACAACAAACCAGTCTCGAACGGGAAAACGGTAATGATCCTTCCGCAGGTTCACCTACGGAAACCTTGTTACGACTTTTACTTCCTCTAAACGATCGGGTTCGGTCGTCTTCTCCAGGCATCGAACGCCGAGGCGTAGATGCACGAGTGTCGTGACGGACACGTCGCGCACTGCCCGGCGGCGTCGTCGGCCAGATCCGAGGACCTCACCGGACCGTTCGATCGGTAGTAGCGACGGGCGGTGTGTACAAAGGGCAGGGACGTGATCGACGCGGGCTGTTGACCCGCGCCTACCGGGAATTCCTCGTTCACGGGGTTGGTTACAGGCCCCGATCCCTATCACGGGAGGTGGTTCAGAGGTTTCCCAACCCTCTCGGGCCGGGCGAAGTCCCCGCTGATACCTCCAGTGTAGCGCGCGTGCGGCCCCGGACATCTAAGGGCATCACAGACCTGTTATCGCTCGCCTCGTGTGGCTTTCTGCCACCCGTCCCTCTAAGAAGTGCGTGAGAAAACCGACCCGGACCCGAGCGCCACGGAGGACGCCGAGCCCGCCGTAAAAATCACTGACATCGGCGCACTAGTTAGCAGGCCGGAGTCTCGTTCGTTATCGGAATCAACCAGACGGATCGCTCCACCAACTAAGAACGGCCATGCACCACCACCCACCGAATCGAGAAAGAGCTATCGATCTGTCAATCCTACCGGTGTCCGGACCGGGTGAGTTTTCCCGTGTTGAGTCAAATTAAGCCGCAGGCTCCACTCCTGGTGGTGCCCTTCCGTCAATTCCTTTAAGTTTCAGCTTTGCAACCATACTCCCCCCGGAACCGAACTCTGGTTTCCCGCAGGCTACCCGCCGGGTCATGGAAGCGAACGCCGGCGGATCGCCGGTCGGCATCGTTTACGGTCGGAACTACGACGGTATCTGATCGTCTTCGAACCTCCGACTTTCGCTCTTGATCGAGGAAAACGTGCTTGCCACACGCCATCGCTGCAGTTCGTCTTGCGACGATCCCAAGAATTTCACCTCTAACGTCGCAATACGAGTGGCCCCGACCGCTCCCTTCGATCATTGCCTCGCCGTAGACGGAGACCGACAGACGTAGACGAGGCCCTCTTCCATCATTCCATGCTTATCGTATGCAAGCTTGAACAGCCCGCTCTGAGCACTCTAATTTTTTCAAAGTGAACGTACCGGCCGCCGCGGACACTCGGTTAAGAGCACCCTTGGAGGAGAAACCGCCGACCCGCAACACGCGCGCAGACAAGACACGAAGCAGGGACTCGGAGCGGACCGGGGGGTTCAAAAAAAAAGAGGAACGCGCGGAAAGGGAGAGGGAGAGAAGCGCGGGGGTCAGAGTGCGGGGATGCGAATGAACACACCCAAACACACACACGTAGCACCCCCCCGTTAGACTACTCCCGGAACCGAACCGACGACCACTTGTTTTTTTTTTTCCCGGATCCCGATCACGACCTCCTCGTCCACCTCGCCGGCAGGACCGCGTGGCGGGTATGCTAGCGGTTGACACCGGCGGAAAGGGCCGGGAATGCGAACGGACGACCAAAGTCAACGACGGACGATGGCGCCGCCGCCCCGGGGCCGCTTGCGCGACCACGAACCCGAGTTCGGACTACGAGCTTTTTAACCGCAACAACTTTAATATACGCTACCGGAGCTGGAATTACCGCGGCTGCTGGCACCAGACTTGCCCTCCGGTTGGTCCTCGTTAACGGATTTGAAGTGTACTCATTCCGATCGCGGGGCCTCGACAGAGTCCCGCGTCGTTATTTTTCGTCACTACCTCCCCGTGCCGGGAGTGGGTATTTGCGCGCCTGCTGCCTTCTTGGATGTGGTAGCCGTTTCGCATGCTCCCTCTCCGAATCGAACCCCGATTCCCGTTTACCCGTAGTAACCACGGTAGGCACTTAACCGACCGTCGACAGTTGATAGGGCGGACCCTCGAGAGACCCGTCGCCGGGCGTGAAAGCTCGTGCGATCGACCAGTGAGTTATCCAGAGTCACCAAAGCGGAGCGCGCCGCCCTATGAGCCCCGCCACCGAACGGACCCGCGAGCGGGAACGCCGACGACGGGAGGACGGAATGACGCGCATCGGTCTCAGTCTAATATGTAGCGCCGCGACCCGGAACGGCCGAAGCGGGTGCCAGCGCGCGAGGCGTGGCGACGACGGCGCGCCGACCGATCGCGGCCTGTGTCACATGTATTAGCTCTAGAATTGCCACAGTTATCCATCGCCTCCGAGGAGGAATACGGTCCCGAGGATTAGGTCCGGTTCCTGAGCCATTCGCGGTTTCGCCCGTTCTAATGCGTGGCGTGAACTTACACTTGCATGGCTTAAGCTTTGAGACAAGCATATGACTACTGGCAGGATCAACCAGGTATCGTTGGAATTTGGGACTTTGTTTCGAAGAACGACAGACCGACCGACCGACCGACCGACATAAGACAGACAACTACAACGACGGGCACGTGTTTATTTGTTTTTCGAGGAGGTTTCGCCGTCAGTAGAAGCGCGCTGCCCGCGCTGATGGCCTCTTTTTGTTTCTCCCCTGACTTGGACCGAGACCGAGACTCAAAGAACGAAAGCGACCAACGTCGACAACAACAACGACAACGGCACCCTTGACAGCGATACATACGACAAACGACAAGCAGCACGACGGCAGTGCACACGGACATCGAGGGTCAAGGTGCAGACTGAACTCGCCGAGGTCGTCGTCATCGTGGTCGCCATCGATTCCGTCTCGTCGTCGTCGTCGTCAACGTCCACGTCACAGCCGGCCGAGAAGAGAGAACAGACGACAGCGTCGACAACAACAACATCGACAACGGCAACCCTTGACAGCGATACATACGACAAACGACAAACAGCACGACGGCAGTGCACACGGACATCGGAGGTCAAGGTGCAGACTGGAATCGTCGAGGTCGTCGTCATCGTGGTCGCCATCGATGCCGTCTCGTCGTCGTCGTCGTCGTCTTCGTCGTCGTCGTCGTCATCAACGTACCAACCGACCGAGACGAGAGAGCAAGCAACAACGTCGACAACAACAACGACACGGCACCCTTGACAGCGATACCTACGACAAACGACAAACAGCACGACGGCAGTGCACACGGACATCGGAGGTCAAGGTGCAGACTGAACTCGTCGAGGTCGTCGTCATCGTGGTCGCCATCGATGCCGTCTCGTCGTCGTCGTCGTCTCCGTCGTCGTCGTCGTCGTCGCCAACGTCAACGTCAACATCACAGCCTCATCGGGGAGGAGCTGGACCAGGCAGCGGCGGCGTAAATTTTCCCGTCACCTTCGTCGTCGCCTTCGTCGACCGACCGACCGACCGGCGTCGTGTTCGTGCTCGGAAAACCGAGGAGAGACAACGTGCACATGGCGCGTTCTCGCAAGCGGCTCCTCGGTCCGATTTTTTTGGGCGGCTTTTCGAGCTTTTTTTTTTTCTCACCCTTTCGTCCGTGCGACGGCGAACGTTAGGGGAAAAAAAAAAAAAAAAAAAAACGACAACAACGCGGCGGACCGGGCGAACAACATCGTCGACACACACGACATTGACGACGTCCCCCTTTTCACAATCGCATCGAGATAAAAACGAACGAGTCCGATTCGAGCACCGAGTCGCGAGCGGGAGGACTGTCGGTGCAAGTATCGATCACTGACGTGAGCGCTTCGCCGGACAGAGGATGGCTCATCCGGCAGCCGTGCAAATCGACGGTATGGGAAGAACGAACAAGAAGAGCAACGACTTGATCGGCGGCTTGGGAACTGCGGACGGTGAAAACGGGTTAATCGACTGCGACCACGACTGCTCGATCGATCTTCTTTGGCGCTAACAAAGGTGGAGGTGGCGCAAGAAGGGACTAGCGCTATCACCGTCCACGTATCAGAAGATGCGGCGGCAGACGTCGACGCTTATGCGTTGTCGGACGAGAAGTCGCTGCAGCACGTGTACCGCGAGCGGGACGTCCAAGGTTTTGCCAGACGGAAAGAAATCGGGTGTCAGCGAACGTTCACACGGCTGTGAGATCGGACGCTGACAGGAGTAGGAGGCGGCAGGCAGGCGGCGGTTACGGCGGCGGCGCCTGCTGCTGCTCATCCTCCTGTTTGCTGCGGCGACTTCCAGGACGGGAGAGCATCGAACAACGTACGTATGGTTACAAGGGGATCAGGATCTACATAGTGCATCCCCCGCGGCTATTTTTGTTTGTTTGTTCGCTCGTTCGTTAATTCGTTCGTTCGTTCGTTCGTTCGTTACAATGTACGTTTTTCCGTTCGACGGCGGCAGAGAGCGGCGGCGTTTCTCCCTAATCCGGAGGATTTATCGGTCGCACAGCGATGGGTCGTTCGGCCGATCATCGAAAGATTCGCAGGTAGTGGTTGAATGGCAGAACGGCAGCAACAACAGCGGCGGCTGAGAGCGGCGAACGCTGAGGCGGAAGCAGAAGCTGCAGCAAACGTATCGGCTAAACATGGTGGACATAGATATGGCTGACGACGCCGGGTACCACGACGACTATGGAACCAGGAAAAGGAGCCGTTAGTTGTTCCAACATATCGTTCGACACGTCGAGCAAGCCCTAGGTCCACGAGAAGCACACACACGTACCACGTATTATAACCTAACGACGATGAGCGGGCGCACGGTTGGCAGGAACGAAGGCGGCGGATCAAAACAAGTTGGAGCGCGGGGCGACAGCGATAACGGTGACAGCCCTAGGCGGCGGAGATGCCACTTTCTGACGCCTTTGCGACAAGCCGTAGAGACGTTCCGGACCACCACGAGGCAAAGAGTCGCTGCTCCGACGAACCGACACACCAAAGGTGCTTCCTACCGAACATGTTTTATAAAACTTTCAAACTGGAAAACCCCAGAAATGGTGTTGGTATTTGTCCAGACCCACCTCCGACACCTGAAAATGGTGGTCAAAAAAAACGTCGATTATACGAAGCGACATTTCTGGTCGGCGATTTTCCAGTTTTACGCCTACTGCCACATGGGGATGTCGGTAGGCGTCGCAAAGTGCCTTCTCGTAGGCTAGGCACACCAGGACTTTGTCATTTTTTTCCCCCTCGACATTCCTGGTCCGGTCTATTCCGATTTTACACCTACCGCCATGTGGGGGTGGCAGTAGGCGTCGAAAAGTGCCTTCTCGACCGCTAGCGACACCACTACTTTATCGAGCTCTGGAGGCCCGCACACCGACCCGGGGGCCGCGGAGTCGACCCCGGGGGCCTCCGCCTCTCGCCGCCGCTCACTTGGACGCCTTCCGCAACCTGTGGTCCCGCTCGGGGCCGCCGGGAGCCTCGCCGACCTGACCGGTGTCGGTAGGCGTCTGGAAGCGCCCGGCCGACCTGGACGAGGTCCCCCTGGCCCCCGGGGGACACCCCTTAGTTGGATGGGGGTGCTGTCCCGGGCACACATGCAACCCGCGGCCGCCTACCGACAGCCCCCGTCGCTCGATCGCTACTCCTTTCCAACATATGTCGGAGAAGCCGGGCGGTTGTGAAAACCCAGAAATGGTGTTGGTATTCGTCCAGACCCACCTCCGACACCTGAAAATGGTGGTCAAAAAAAACGTCGATTATACGAAGCGACATTTCTGGTCGGCGATTTTCCAGTTTTGCGCCTACCGCCATGTGGGGGTGGCAGTAGGCGTCGAAAAGTGCCTTCTCGACCGCTAGCGACACCACTACTTTATCGAAGCTCTGGAGGCCCGCACACCGACCCGGGGGCCGCGGAGTCGACCCCGGGGGCCTCCGCCTCTCGCCGCCGCTCACTTGGACGCCTTCCGCAACCTGTGGTCCCGCTCGGGGCCGCCGGGAGCCTCGCCGACCTGACCGGTGTCGGTAGGCGTCTGGAAGCGCCCGGCCGACCTGGACGAGGTCCCCCTGGCCCCCGGGGACACCCCTTAGTTGGATGGGGGTGCTGTCCCGGGCACACATGCAACCCGCGGCCGCCTACCGACAGCCCCCGTCGCTCGATCGCTACTCCTTTCCAACATATGTCGGAGAAGCCGGGCGGTTGTGAAACCCAGAAATGGTGTTGGTATTCGTCCAGACCACCTCCGACACCTGAAAAATGGTGGTCAAAAAAAACGTCGATTATACGAAGCGACATTTCTGGTCGGCGATTTTCCAGTTTTGCGCCTACCGCCATGTGGGGGTGGCGTAGGCGTCGAAAAGTGCCTTCTCGACCGCTAGCGACACCACTACTTTATCGAGCTCTGGAGGCCCGCACACCGACCCGGGGGCCGCGGAGTCGACCCCGGGGGCCTCCGCCTCTCGCCGCCGCTCACTTGGACGCCTTCCGCAACCTGTGGTCCCGCTCGGGGCCGCCGGAGCCTCGCCGACCTGACCGGTGTCGGTTGGGCGTCTGGAAGCGCCCGGCCGACCTGGACGAGGTCCCCCTGGCCCCCGGGGGACACCCCTGTAGTTGGATGGGGGTGCTGTCCCGGGCACACATGCAACCCGCGGCCGCCTACCGACAGCCCCCGTCGCTCGATCGCTACTCCTTTCCAACATATGTCGGAGAAGCCGGGCGGTTGTGAAACCCCAGAAATGGTGTTGGTATTCGTCCAGACCCACCTCCGACACCTGAAAATGGTGGTCAAAAAAAACGTCGATTATACGAAGCGACATTTCTGGTCGGCGATTTTCCAGTTTTGCGCCTACCGCCATGTGGGGGTGGCAGTAGGCGTCGAAAAGTGCCTTCTCGACCGCTAGCGACACCACTACTTTATCGAGCTCTGGAGGCCCGCACACCGACCCGGGGGCCGCGGAGTCGACCCCGGGGGCCTCCGCCTCTCGCCGCCGCTCACTTGGACGCCTTCCGCAACCTGTGGTCCCGCTCGGGGCCGCCGGGAGCCTCGCCGACCTGACCGGTGTCCGGTAGGCGTCTGTCAAACTTGCTTAAGAGGCCCGGCCGACCTGGACGAGGTCCCCCTGGC
>NW_027633102.1:536615-546615 GCF_053919585.1 Euprymna scolopes
CGATTCGATTCGCTTTCCTTTCACTTTCATAACGGATCCGGCGCCTTTCGGGAAGACTTTCGCCCGCGTCTTAGGACCGACTGACCGCGTGCTCGACCGCCGTTGGCACGGAACCCTTCTCCACTTCGGTCTTCGAAGGTCTCGTTCCGAATATTTGCTACTACCACCGAGATCTGCACCCGCGGTCGGCTCCACCCGGGCTCCGCGCCCTAGGCTTCCGTGCTCGCCGCGGCGCCCTCCTACTCGTCGCGGCATCGTTTCGGCGCGAAAGTTCATCGCTCCTCGCCGCGACGGTCCGGCATCGGTCCCGTCGCTCCAGCGCCATCCATTTTCGGTGGCCGGTCGATTCGGCAGGTGAGTTGTTACACACTCCTTAGCGGATTCCGACTTCCGTGGCCACCGTCCTGCTGTCTATATCGACCGACACCCTTTCGGGGATCTCATGGGCGTCGCGTTAGGCACCTTAGCCGGACGTTTGGTTCATCCCACAGCGCCAGTTCTGCTTACCAAAAGTGGCCCACTTGGCACTCGCATTCGAGGTGACCAACCGCCCAGCGAAGCGTGCTGGCGGCGGCGGCCGGATGGGTCGGGCTCCGTCGTTCGGGGAGAGTCGGCCCGTTCCACCCGTTCCGAGTTCGAGAGTAGGTCGAGGCCGTGAACGGCCCCGGGGCCTCCAATCGTTCGCTTTACCGGATGGAATTGCGACGATCGAGCGCCAGCTATCCTGAGGGAAACTTCGGAGGGAACCAGCTACTAGACGGCTCGATTGGTCTTTCGCCCCTGACACCCGGTTCCGACGATCGATTTGCACGTCAGAGGCGCTTCGGACTTCCACCAGAGTTTCCTCTGGCTTCATCCCGACCGGGCGTGGATCGCCATCTTTCGGGTCCCTGGTCGCTCGCTACGCCAGAGTCGGCCGAGTCGTACTCGGAAAAAGGGGAAACCGACCCGGGGGTGATGCGCCCGCGCGCAGCGCCTAAACTCGACGACAAAATAGGACTAGTTCAAGCCGCGGGATCTCACCGATGGGCGGAAGGAGGATATGGAAGCTGGCGCCCGGCAATTCCCCTTTTTGGAAGATGCGCCGGTCCCCTCTCGGGGAGGAGGGAAAAACAACCGCACGTCAGCCACGAGCCTTCCCTCTCCTATCTCTCTCGGGAAGAGAGAAAAAAGGAAAAGTTGCGGGCACCGCAGCAGCGACGGCGGAAGGCCGAAAACGCCGCGCCGGCGGGATCGGGCACGGCTCGGGAGGCGGGTGAGGCGAGGAGAAGACGACGGCACGAGACCGACGACACCCCCCGACGACCCCCGGACGACTTTGCCACGACACCTCTCCCGATCGACGCCCTCCTACACGCTCTCTCGCTTTCGCTTCGCCTTCGGGGTTAGTCAGAGGTGGCCCCTACGACTCGCGAACGGCCAGGACTCCTCGGTCCGTGTTTCAAGACGGGTCGGGTGGGTTGCCGATGCACGTCGCTGACCCGGGGTGGCGGGCGGCTCGAGTAAAAAAGCGTCGCCGAGCGACCTCTCCGGAAACGGAAACGGGCGCGGGCGGGGTTGCCCCCGACAAGAACCCGAAACGTCGGCGAGGTGCGTGACGGCGAGGCCGCGCCAGTCCTATCCCGCCTCTCATCGCGCACGCGCCCGAGACGGTGGGGCGCCTAAGGAGCGACACACAGAGTGCGTCGCCCGCACGCGACTTCCGGCGGGATCAAAACGGACCGGCTCGCCACGTGTAACGGATCGTGTCAGATTTCCTCCGTTCCCGGCAGAAAGGGGCAGTTACGTTCGCGGGCCCGACGGCCGGTGGCCCCCGACTTCACAAGGTGGGAAGACGGGGGTTTTCAGGGTGATGAAACGCCTGCCGCCTACGGAAAAAAACCCGCGTGTTCGACCTGCACGCCGGGAACGGGTCGCGACGACGGACCGGAGGGGAAGTGCGTCCGGTGCCGGCCGCGCGGAGGTCGCGCCGAAGCGCCCGCGCCATGATTACGCCGAGCGATGAGAAGGGGACGGGTGCAGCGGAGTCGCGCGCGGAGGGAGCAGGAGGAAAGAAGAAGCGGCGGCGACGGATGCGGCGGGTTAGGGCCCGGCGGCAGCAGCGATCGAGAGGACGAGTCCCCTCCGTCGCAGCCAACCGACGCAGCCACCTACCGACGCCGCGGTCGTCACCACGTTTCCCTTCCCGCTATCCACGCGGCCCGTCTCCTTCGTCGGCGACGCGGGCACAAAAGCTGGCCCGCGGAGAACGAGTTCCCCGCGGACACGACGAACGACGACCTGTGCCGCGACGGCCTCTCTTTCAAGAACACACATCGAGTTTGGGCTCGAGCCTAGGCAGCACCGGACTGAGTCCCCCCGCGATCGCGGTGAGCGGTCCCACCCGTTTACCCCTGGGCGGTTTCACGTTCTCTTGAACTCTCTCTCCAAAGTTCTTTTCAACTTTCCCTCACGGTACTTGTCGACTATCGGACTCGTCCCGGTATTTAGCCTTGGATGGAGCTTACCACCCGATTTGGGCTGCGTTCCCAAGCAACCCGACTCTCGGATCGAAGGCCGTCGCTCGCCGTCCGCACCGAATGGGCCTGGCACCCGCCGCGGGCGGCCCCGATCGAGGGAACTCCGAACTATGCGAGACGAAAACGAACGGCTGCCTTCGACCCATGCGCCACACGTCCCGAAGCCTTTAACTTGCGACGGGATTCGGCGTTGGGCTTCTCCCGGTTCACTCGCCGTTACTAAGGGAATCCCGGTTGGTTTCTTTTCCTCCGCTTAGCGATATGCTTAAGTTCAGCGGGTCGTCTCGTCCGAGCCGAGGGCGGCGGTTTTTAGTAGAGTGTGGTGTTTGGAGGAGAGGAATCTCGATCGGTACCCTCCGTGTGACGACGGCTGGCCGATATAGCGCCCGTCCGACCGAAAATGAAGAAGCCAACAATTAAAAAAAAAGCGTGGGTCCTCCCCATCCGACGTTGCCTACGACGCGGCCACCTTTTTACGGTGCGACGGCCGTGCTCGTCGCGCTGCTCGAGGCGTCGCTGAGAGACACCTTCATGAGGCAGAGAGCGAGACGAGCAGGCGGCGCTTACGTCGGCAGTCGGTTAGGTCGGTGCTTTTTTTTTTGTTTTGTTCTCCCTTCGGCTGCTTTCGGACAGACTCCTCCTGCTCCTCCTCCACAGTGTTTCTTCACGCGGTCGAAAAGGGAAAAGACTCCGCGGTCTGCCAGCGGGAGACGAAGGAGGAGGCCGGAGAGGGTTTTAAAAAAAAAAAAGACATTGAAAGGAGTCAATTCTTTTTTTATTTTTCTTCCCCCTCGTCACTCGCTCCTGCGACGTCCCGGTTACCACCGTGCCGAGGACCGGGCGGCGGCACGGGGACGGCAAGATGTCGTTTCGTTAACGGAGAAAGACATGTAACGTTCCGCCTCTCGACCGGACGTGGCCCCGAGACAAGGGATCTCGGGGCCGCAATGTGCGTTCGAGGTGTCGATGTTCACTGAGTCCTGCAATTCGCATCAGTTCTCGCGGCTGGCCGCGCTCTTCATCGACGGACGAGCCGAGTGATCCCCCGTCCAGGGTTCAGCACTTGGGTTTTTTATATTAGTTTTTGTTTATATAGATTTAGTAGTGTGCGAGGAGGTCTGTGCGAGGAGGCGTGACGGCATTGCAATGTCGCGAGTAGTTTGTTTTTAGCTAGCGGCGGTGGCACAGCGGCTGCAAAAAAAACAAAAAACGATAAAGCGGCGACAAGGCAAAGAAGAAGCGGCCATCACTTGCGGTGGGCGAAAAAACAAACAGGTGGTAAGACGCGGAAGCAAGCAAGAAGAGCTGGGGCTTTAAAAACCTCCGCGTCACCACAAAATCTATCTCTCGCTCCGCCTTTTATAGGTTTGTTTGCGCGCATTCGAGGCGTTGACGCCGACAGACAGAGGAGGTAGGCCGGAAAACAACAAACCAGTCTCGAACGGGAAAACGGTAATGATCCTTCCGCAGGTTCACCTACGGAAACCTTGTTACGACTTTTACTTCCTCTAAACCGATCGGGTTCGGTCGTCTTCTCCAGGCATCGAACGCCGAGGCGTAGATGCACGAGTGTCGTGACGGACACGTCGCGCACTGCCCGGCGGCGTCGTCGGCCAGATCCGAGGACCTCACCGGACCGTTCGATCGGTAGTAGCGACGGGCGGTGTGTACAAAGGGCAGGGACGTGATCGACGCGGGCTGTTGACCCGCGCCTACCGGGAATTCCTCGTTCACGGGGTTGGTTACAGGCCCCGATCCCTATCACGGGAGGTGGTTCAGAGGTTTCCCAACCCTCTCGGGCCGGGGCGAAGTCCCCGCTGATACCTCCAGTGTAGCGCGCGTGCGGCCCCGGACATCTAAGGGCATCACAGACCTGTTATCGCTCCGCCTCGTGTGGCTTTCTGCCACCCGTCCCTCTAAGAAGTGCGTGAGAAAACCGACCCGGACCCGAGCGCCACGGAGGACGCCGAGCCCGCCGTAAAAATCACTGACATCGGCGCACTAGTTAGCAGGCCGGAGTCTCGTTCGTTATCGGAATCAACCAGACGGATCGCTCCACCAACTAAGAACGGCCATGCACCACCACCCACCGAATCGAGAAAGAGCTATCGATCTGTCAATCCTACCGGTGTCCCGGACCGGGTGAGTTTTCCCGTGTTGAGTCAAATTAAGCCGCAGGCTCCACTCCTGGTGGTGCCCTTCCGTCAATTCCTTTAAGTTTCAGCTTTGCAACCATACTCCCCCCGGAACCGAACTCTGGTTTCCCGCAGGCTACCCGCCGGGTCATGGAAGCGAACGCCGGCGGATCGCCGGTCGGCATCGTTTACGGTCGGAACTACGACGGTATCTGATCGTCTTCGAACCTCCGACTTTCGCTCTTGATCGAGGAAAACGTGCTTGCCACACGCCATCGCTGCAGTTCGTCTTGCGACGATCCAAGAATTTCACCTCTAACGTCGCAATACGAGTGGCCCCGACCGCTCCCTTCGATCATTGCCTCGCCGTAGACGGAGACCGACAGACGTAGACGAGGCCCTCTTCCATCATTCCATGCTTATCGTATGCAAGCTTGAACAGCCCGCTCTGAGCACTCTAATTTTTTCAAAGTGAACGTACCGGCCGCCGCGGACACTCGGTTAAGAGCACCCTTGGAGGAGAAACCGGCCGACCGCAACACGCGCGCAGACAAGACACGAAGCAGGGACTCGGAGCGGACCGGGGGGTTCAAAAAAAAAGAGGAACGCGCGGAAAGGGAGAGGGAGAGAAGCGCGGGGGTCAGAGTGCGGGGATGCGGAATGAACACACCCAAACACACACACGTAGCACCCCCCCGTTAGACTACTCCCGGAACCGAACCGACGACCACTTGTTTTTTTTTTTTCCCGGATCCCGATCACGACCTCCTCGTCCACCTCGCCGGCAGGACCGCGTGGCGGGTATGCTAGCGGTTGACACCGGCGGAAAGGGCCGGGAATGCGAACGGACGACCAAAGTCAACGACGGACGATGGCGCCGCCGCCCCGGGGCCGCTTGCGCGACCACGAACCCGAGTTCGGACTACGAGCTTTTTAACCGCAACAACTTTAATATACGCTACCGGAGCTGGAATTACCGCGGCTGCTGGCACCAGACTTGCCCTCCGGTTGGTCCTCGTTAACGGATTTGAAGTGTACTCATTCCGATCGCGGGGCCTCGACAGAGTCCCGCGTCGTTATTTTTCGTCACTACCTCCCCGTGCCGGGAGTGGGTAATTTGCGCGCCTGCTGCCTTCCTTGGATGTGGTAGCCGTTTCGCATGCTCCCTCTCCGGAATCGAACCCCGATTCCCCGTTACCCGTAGTAACCACGGTAGGCACTTAACCGACCGTCGACAGTTGATAGGGCGGACCCTCGAGAGACCCGTCGCCGGGCGTGAAAGCTCGTGCGATCGACCAGTGAGTTATCCAGAGTCACCAAAGCGGAGCGCGCCGCCCTATGAGCCCCGCCACCGAACGGACCCGCGAGCGGGAACGCCGACGACGGGAGGACGGAATGACGCGCATCGGTCTCAGTCTAATATGTAGCGCCGCGACCCGGAACGGCCGACGCGGGTGCCAGCGCGCGAGGCGTGGCGACGACGGCGCGCCGACCGATCGCGGCCTGTGTCACATGTATTAGCTCTAGAATTGCCACAGTTATCCATCGCCTCCGAGGAGGAATACGGTCCCGAGGATTAGGTCCGGTTCCTGAGCCATTCGCGGTTTCGCCCGTTCTAATGCGTGGCGTGAACTTACACTTGCATGGCTTAAGCTTTGAGACAAGCATATGACTACTGGCAGGATCAACCAGGTATCGTTGGAATTTGGGACTTTGTTTCGACAGAACGACAGACCGACCGACCGACCGACCGACATAAGACAGACAACTACAACGACGGGCACGTGTTTATTTGTTTTTCGAGGAGGTTCGCCGTCAGTAGAAGCGCGCTGCCCGCGCTGATGGCCTCTTTTTTGTTTCTCCCCTGACTTGGACCGAGACCGAGACTCAAAGAACGAAAGCGACCAACGTCGACAACAACAACGACAACGGCACCCTTGACAGCGATACATACGACAAACGACAAGCAGCACGACGGCAGTGCACACGGACATCGAGGGTCAAGGTGCAGACTGAACTCGCCGAGGTCGTCGTCATCGTGGTCGCCATCGATTCCGTCTCGTCGTCGTCGTCGTCAACGTCCACGTCACAGCCGGCCGAGAAGAGAGAACAGACGACAGCGTCGACAACAACAACATCGACAACGGCACCCTTGACAGCGATACATACGACAAACGACAAACAGCACGACGGCAGTGCACACGGACATCGGAGGTCAAGGTGCAGACTGGAATCGTCGAGGTCGTCGTCATCGTGGTCGCCATCGATGCCGTCTCGTCGTCGTCGTCGTCGTCTTCGTCGTCGTCGTCGTCATCAACGTACCAACCGACCGAGACGAGAGAGCAAGCAACAACGTCGACAACAACAACGACAACGGCACCCTTGACAGCGATACATACGACAAACGACAAACAGCACGACGGCAGTGCACACGGACATCGGAGGTCAAGGTGCAGACTGAACTCGTCGAGGTCGTCGTCATCGTGGTCGCCATCGATGCCGTCTCGTCGTCGTCGTCGTCTCCGTCGTCGTCGTCGTCGTCGCCAACGTCAACGTCAACATCACAGCCGTCATCGGGGAGGAGCTGGACCAGGGCAGCGGCGGCGTAAATTTTCCCGTCACCTTCGTCGTCGCCTTCGTCGACCGACCGACCGACCGGCGTCGTGTTCGTGCTCGGAAAACCGAGGAGAGACAACGTGCACATGGCGCGTTCTCGCAAGCGGCTCCTCGGTCCGATTTTTTTGGGCGGCTTTTTCGAGCTTTTTTTTTTTCTCACCCTTTCGTCCGTGCGACGGCGAACGTTAGGGGAAAAAAAAAAAAAAAAAAAACGACAACAACGCGGCGGACCGGGCGAACAACATCGTCGACACACACGACATTGACGACCGGTCCCCCTTTTCACAATCGCATCGAGATAAAAACGAACGAGTCCGATTCGAGCACCGAGTCGCGAGCGGGAGGACTGTCGGTGCAAGTATCGATCACTGACGTGAGCGCTTCGCCGGACAGAGGATGGCTCATCCGGCAGCCGTGCAAATCGACGGTATGGGAAGAACGAACAAGAAGAGCAACGACTTGATCGGCGGCTTGGGAACTGCGGACGGTGAAAACGGGTTAATCGACTGCGACCACGACTGCTCGATCGATCTTCTTTGGCGCTAACAAAGGTGGAGGTGGCGCAAGAAGGGACTAGCGCTATCACCGTCCACGTATCAGAAGATGCGGCGGCAGACGTCGACGCTTATGCGTTGTCGGACGAGAAGTCGCTGCAGCACGTGTACCGCGAGCGGGACGTCCAAGGTTTTGCCAGACGGAAAGAAATCGGGTGTCAGCGAACGTTCACACGGCTGTGAGATCGGACGCTGACAGGAGTAGGAGGCGGCAGGCAGGCGGCGGTTACGGCGGCGGCGCCTGCTGCTGCTCATCCTCCTGTTTGCTGCGGCGACTTCCAGGACGGGAGAGCATCGAACAACGTACGTATGGTTACAAGGGGATCAGGATCTACATAGTGCATCCCCCGCGGCTATTTTTGTTTGTTTGTTCGCTCGTTCGTTAATTCGTTCGTTCGTTCGTTCGTTCGTTACAATGTACGTTTTTCCGTTCGACGGCGGCAGAGAGCGGCGGCGTTTCTCCCTAATCCGGAGGATTTATCGGTCGCACAGCGATGGGTCGTTCGGCCGATCATCGAAAGATTCGCAGGTAGTGGTTGAATGGCAGAACGGCAGCAACAACAGCGGCGGCTGAGAGCGGCGAACGCTGAGGCGGAAGCAGAAGCTGCAGCAAACGTATCGGCTAAACATGGTGGACATAGATATGGCTGACGACGCGGGTACCACGACGACTATGGAACCAGGAAAAGGAGCCGTTAGTTGTTCCAACATATCGTTCGACACGTCGAGCAGCCCTAGGTCCACGGAGAAGCACACACACGTACCACGTATTATAACCTAACGACGATGAGCGGGCGCACGGTTGGCAGGAACGAAGGCGGCGGATCAAAACAAGTTGGAGCGCGGGGCGACAGCGATAACGGTGACAGCCCTAGGCGGCGGAGATGCCACTTTCTGACGCCTTTGCGACAAGCCCGTAGAGACGTTCCGGACCACCACGAGGCAAAGAGTCGCTGCTCCGACGAACCGACACACCAAAGTGTGCTTCCTACCGAACATGTTTTATAAAACTTTCAAACTGGAAAACCCCAGAAATGGTGTTGGTATTTGTCCAGACCCACCTCCGACACCTGAAAATGGTGGTCAAAAAAAACGTCGATTATACGAAGCGACATTTCTGGTCGGCGATTTTCCAGTTTTACGCCTACTGCCACATGGGGATGTCGGTAGGCGTCGCAAAGTGCCTTCTCGTAGGCTAGGCACACCAGGACTTTGTCATTTTTTTCCCCCTCGACATTCCTGGTCCGGTCTATTCCGATTTTACACCTACCGCCATGTGGGGGTGGCAGTAGGCGTCGAAAAGTGCCTTCTCGACCGCTAGCGACACCACTACTTTATCGAGCTCTGGAGGCCCGCACACCGACCCGGGGGCCGCGGAGTCGACCCCGGGGGCCTCCGCCTCTCGCCGCCGCTCACTTGGACGCCTTCCGCAACCTGTGGTCCCGCTCGGGGCCGCCGGGAGCCTCGCCGACCTGACCGGTGTCGGTAGGCGTCTGGAAGCGCCCGGCCGACCTGGACGAGGTCCCCCTGGCCCCCGGGGGACACCCCTTAGTTGGATGGGGGTGCTGTCCCGGGCACACATGCAACCCGCGGCCGCCTACCGACAGCCCCCGTCGCTCGATCGCTACTCCTTTCCAACATATGTCGGAGAAGCCGGGCGGTTGTGAAACCCCAGAAATGGTGTTGGTATTCGTCCAGACCCACCTCCGACACCTGAAAATGGTGGTCAAAAAAAACGTCGATTATACGAAGCGACATTTCTGGTCGGCGATTTTCCAGTTTTGCGCCTACCGCCATGTGGGGGTGGCAGTAGGCGTCGAAAAGTGCCTTCTCGACCGCTAGCGACACCACTACTTTATCGAGCTCTGGAGGCCCGCACACCGACCCGGGGGCCGCGGAGTCGACCCCGGGGGCCTCCGCCTCTCGCCGCCGCTCACTTGGACGCCTTCCGCAACCTGTGGTCCCGCTCGGGGCCGCCGGGAGCCTCGCCGACCTGACCGGTGTCGGTAGGCGTCTGGAAGCGCCCGGCCGACCTGGACGAGGTCCCCCTGGCCCCCGGGGGACACCCCTTAGTTGGATGGGGGTGCTGTCCCGGGCACACATGCAACCCGCGGCCGCCTACCGACAGCCCCCGTCGCTCGATCGCTACTCCTTTCCAACATATGTCGGAGAAGCC
>NW_027633102.1:551615-564115 GCF_053919585.1 Euprymna scolopes
ACGCCGCGTCGGAGGTGCCGACGAAGACCGCACCGGCAAAGCGACGACGACACGTCCGCAAGGCAGCCTCACCCCTTTTCGAGGAGGACGGAGACGTTGCGACGAACGGATTGGAGCCGCCCGCCGCCACCCCGACCCCGGAGCGAAGCACCCCGCAGAAAAGCCGCTTGAACCGCCGCCGCCAGAAAGACGACCCGCCGACGGTCCCCCGCCGTTTTTGGTCGACGCCACACTCCTGCCGCCCGACGGCGGACTCCCACCCGTATCGCTCTCCGACCCGCAACACACGCTCGCTTGACCGCGACCGCTCGACCGGAACACGCCGCCGCACAACGGACCGCCGCGGCCCCTATGCCTTCGCCGCAAAGCGCGAACGGAGCGAACGCTACAGCCCCGTACCGGTTCCTCGCTTCGCGCGGGCACGGCCCGACCGACCCGGTCCTCGGAGCCAATCCTTCTTCCGAAGGTACGGATCCATTTTGCCGACTTCCCTTACCTACATTGATGCCATCGACGAGAGGCTGTACACCTTGGAGACCTGCTGCGGATGGTGGGTACGGACCGACTCGAGAGCTGCGAAAACCGGACCCGGATTTTCCAGGGCCGCCGAAAGCGCACCGGACGCCGCCCGAGCCGCGGCGCTCTACAGGTACCTTTTCCGTATCTCCGGACGAGCCGATTCCACGGACATGGTCCTTTACGAAGAAGAGAGAACTCTTCCCGGGGCTCCCGGCGACGTCTCCGGGCTCGCTTGCGTCACCGCGGTTTCGCCCGGGAAGCGACGGGCGCCGCCGACATCGCTGCCGACAGCGTCGCCACCCCCGGGCCCTCTCCGAGTCCGGGTTCGGGAATATTAACCCGATTCCCTTTCGACGGGAGGCCGGCCGCTTTTTTTTTGTTTGGGCTTTTGATTCGATTCGATTCGATTCGCTTTCCTTTCACTTTCATAACGGATCCGGCGCCTTTCGGGAAGACTTTCGCCCGCGTCTTAGGACCGACTGACCCGTGCTCGACCGCCGTTGGCACGGAACCCTTCTCCACTTCGGTCTTCGAAGGTCTCGTTCGAATATTTGCTACTACCACCGAGATCTGCACCCGCGGTCGGCTCCACCCGGGCTCGCGCCCTAGGCTTCCGTGCTCGCCGCGGCGCCCTCCTACTCGTCGCGGCATCGTTTCGGCGCGAAAGTTCATCGCTCCTCGCCGCGACGGTCCGGCATCGGTCCGTCGCTCCAGCGCCATCCATTTTCGGGGCCGGTCGATTCGGCAGGTGAGTTGTTACACACTCCTTAGCGGATTCCGACTTCCGTGGCCACCGTCCTGCTGTCTATATCGACCGACACCCTTTCGGGGATCTCATGGGCGTCGCGTTAGGCACCTTAGCCGGACGTTTGGTTCATCCCACAGCGCCAGTTCTGCTTACCAAAAGTGGCCCACTTGGCACTCGCATTCGAGGTGACCAACCGCCCAGCGAAGCGTGCTGGCGGCGGCGGCCGGATGGGTCGGCTCCGTCGTTCGGGAGAGTCGGCCCGTTCCACCCGTTCCGAGTTCGAGAGTAGGTCGAGGCCGTGAACGGCCCCGGGGCCTCCAATCGTTCGCTTTACCGGATGGAATTGCGACGATCGAGCGCCAGCTATCCTGAGGGAAACTTCGGAGGGAACCAGCTACTAGACGGCTCGATTGGTCTTTCGCCCCTACACCCGGTTCCGACGATCGATTTGCACGTCAGAGGCGCTTCGGACTTCCACCAGAGTTTCCTCTGGCTTCATCCCGACCGGGCGTGGATCGCCATCTTTCGGGTCCCTGGTCGCTCGCTACGCCAGAGTCGGCCGAGTCGTACTCGGAAAAAGGGGAAACCGACCCGGGGGTGATGCGCCCGCGCGCAGCGCCTAAACTCGACGACAAAATAGGACTAGTTCAAGCCGCGGGATCTCACCGATGGGCGGAAGGAGGATATGGAAGCTGGCGCCCGGCAATTCCCCTTTTTGGAAGATGCGCCGGTCCCCTCTCGGGGAGGAGGGAAAAACAACCGCACGTCAGCCACGAGCCTTCCCTCTCCTATCTCTCTCGGGAAGAGAGAAAAAAGGAAAAGTTGCGGGCACCGCAGCAGCGACGGCGGAAGGCCGAAAACACGCCGCGCCGGCGGGATCGGGCACGGCTCGGAGGCGGGTGAGGCGAGGAGAAGACGACGGCACGAGACCGACGACACCCCCCGACGACCCCCGGACGACTTTGCCACGACACCTCTCCCGATCGACGCCCTCCTACACGCTCTCTCGCTTTCGCTTCGCCTTCGGGGTTAGTCAGAGGTGGCCCCTACGACTCGCGAACGGCCAGGACTCCTCGGTCCGTGTTTCAAGACGGGTCGGGTGGGTTGCCGATGCACGTCGCTGACCCGGGGTGGCGGGCGGCTCGAGTAAAAAAGCGTCGCCGAGCGACCTCTCCGGAAACGGAAACGGGCGCGGGCGGGGTTGCCCCCGACAAGAACCCGAAACGTCGGCGAGGTGCGTGACGGCGAGGCCGCGCCAGTCCTATCCCGCCTCTCATCGCGCACGCGCCCGAGACGGTGGGGCGCCTAAGGAGCGACACACAGAGTGCGTCGCCCGCACGCGACTTCCGGCGGGATCAAAACGGACCGGCTCGCCACGTGTAACGGATCGTGTCAGATTTCCTCCGTTCCCGGCAGAAAGGGGCAGTTACGTTCGCGGGCCCGACGGCCGGTGGCCCCCGACTTCACAAGGTGGGAAGACGGGGGTTTTCAGGGTGATGAAACGCCTGCCGCCTACGGAGAAAAAACCCGCGTGTTCGACCTGCACGCCGGGAACGGGTCGCGACGACGGACCGGAGGGGAAGTGCGTCCGGTGCCGGCCGCGCGGAGGTCGCGCCGAAGCGCCCGCGCCATGATTACGCCGAGCGATGAGAAGGGGACGGGTGCAGCGGAGTCGCGCGCGGAGGGAGCAGGAGGAAAGAAGAAGCGGCGGCGACGGATGCGGCGGGTTAGGGCCCGGCGGCAGCAGCGATCGAGAGGACGAGTCCCCTCCGTCGCAGCCAACCGACGCAGCCACCTACCGACGCCGCGGTCGTCACCACGTTTCCCTTCCCGCTATCCACGCGGCCCGTCTCCTTCGTCGGCGACGCGGGCACAAAAGCTGGCCCGCGGAGAACGAGTTCCCCGCGGACACGACGAACGACGACCTGTGCCGCGACGGCCTCTCTTTCAAGAACACACATCGAGTTTGGGCTCGAGCCTAGGCAGCACCGGACTGAGTCCCCCCGCGATCGCGGTGAGCGGTCCCACCCGTTTACCCCTGGGCGGTTTCACGTTCTCTTGAACTCTCTCTCCAAAGTTCTTTTCAACTTTCCCTCACGGTACTTGTCGACTATCGGACTCGTCCCGGTATTTAGCCTTGGATGGAGCTTACCACCCGATTTGGGCTGCGTTCCCAAGCAACCCGACTCTCGGATCGAAGGCCGTCGCTCGCCGTCCGCACCGAATGGGCCTGGCACCCGCCGCGGGCGGCCCCGATCGAGGGAACTCCGAACTATGCGAGACGAAAACGAACGGCTGCCTTCGACCCATGCGCCACACGTCCCGAAGCCTTTAACTTGCGACGGGATTCGGCGTTGGGCTTCTCCCGGTTCACTCGCCGTTACTAAGGGAATCCCGGTTGGTTTCTTTTCCTCCGCTTAGCGATATGCTTAAGTTCAGCGGGTCGTCTCGTCCGAGCCGAGGGCGGCGGTTTTTAGTAGAGTGTGGTGTTTGGAGGAGAGGAATCTCGATCGGTACCCTCCGTGTGACGACGGCTGGCCGATATAGCGCCCGTCCGACCGAAAATGAAGAAGCCAACAATTAAAAAAAAAGCGTGGGTCCTCCCCATCCGACGTTGCCTACGACGCGGCCACCTTTTTACGGTGCGACGGCCGTGCTCGTCGCGCTGCTCGAGGCGTCGCTGAGAGACACCTTCATGAGGCAGAGAGCGAGACGAGCAGGCGGCGCTTACGTCGGCAGTCGGTTAGGTCGGTGCTTTTTTTTTTGTTTTGTTCTCCCTTCGGCTGCTTTCGGACAGACTCCTCCTGCTCCTCCTCCACAGTGTTTCTTCACGCGGTCGAAAAGGGAAAAGACTCCGCGGTCTGCCAGCGGGAGACGAAGGAGGAGGCCGGAGAGGGTTTTAAAAAAAAAAAAGACATTGAAAGGAGTCAATTCTTTTTTTATTTTTCTTCCCCCTCGTCACTCGCTCCTGCGACGTCCCGGTTACCACCGTGCCGAGGACCGGGCGGGCACGGGGACGGCAAGATGTCGTTTCGTTAACGGAGAAAGACATGTAACGTTCCGCCTCTCGACCGGACGTGGCCCCGAGACAAGGGATCTCGGGGCCGCAATGTGCGTTCGAGGTGTCGATGTTCACTGAGTCCTGCAATTCGCATCAGTTCTCGCGGCTGGCCGCGCTCTTCATCGACGGACGAGCCGAGTGATCCCCCGTCCAGGGTTCAGCACTTGGGTTTTTTATATTAGTTTTTGTTTATATAGATTTAGTAGTGTGCGAGGAGGTCTGTGCGAGGAGGCGTGACGGCATTGCAATGTCGCGAGTAGTTTGTTTTTAGCTAGCGGCGGTGGCACAGCGGCTGCAAAAAAAACAAAAAACGATAAAGCGGCGACAAGGCAAAGAAGAAGCGGCCATCACTTGCGGTGGGCGAAAAAACAAACAGGTGGTAAGACGCGGAAGCAAGCAAGAAGAGCTGGGGCTTTAAAAACCTCCGCGTCACCACAAATCTATCTCTCGCTCCGCCTTTTATAGGTTTGTTTGCGCGCATTCGAGGCGTTGACGCCGACAGACAGAGGAGGTAGGCCGGAAAACAACAAACCAGTCTCGAACGGGAAAACGGTAATGATCCTTCCGCAGGTTCACCTACGGAAACCTTGTTACGACTTTTACTTCCTCTAAACGATCGGGTTCGGTCGTCTTCCTCCAGGCATCGAACGCCGAGGCGTAGATGCACGAGTGTCGTGACGGACACGTCGCGCACTGCCCGGCGGCGTCGTCGGCCAGATCCGAGGACCTCACCGGACCGTTCGATCGGTAGTAGCGACGGGCGGTGTGTACAAAGGGCAGGGACGTGATCGACGCGGGCTGTTGACCCGCGCCTACCGGGAATTCCTCGTTCACGGGGTTGGTTACAGGCCCCGATCCCTATCACGGGAGGTGGTTCAGAGGTTTCCCAACCCTCTCGGGCCGGGGCGAAGTCCCCGCTGATACCTCCAGTGTAGCGCGCGTGCGGCCCCGGACATCTAAGGGCATCACAGACCTGTTATCGCTCCGCCTCGTGTGGCTTTCTGCCACCCGTCCCTCTAAGAAGTGCGTGAGAAAACCGACCCGGACCCGAGCGCCACGGAGGACGCCGAGCCCGCCGTAAAAATCACTGACATCGGCGCACTAGTTAGCAGGCCGGAGTCTCGTTCGTTATCGGAATCAACCAGACGGATCGCTCCACCAACTAAGAACGGCCATGCACCACCACCCACCGAATCGAGAAAGAGCTATCGATCTGTCAATCCTACCGGTGTCCGGACCGGGTGAGTTTTCCCGTGTTGAGTCAAATTAAGCCGCAGGCTCCACTCCTGGTGGTGCCCCTGTCCGTCAATTCCTTTAAGTTTCAGCTTTGCAACCATACTCCCCCCGGAACCGAACTCTGGTTTCCCGCAGGCTACCCGCCGGGTCATGGAAGCGAACGCCGGCGGATCGCCGGTCGGCATCGTTTACGGTCGGAACTACGACGGTATCTGATCGTCTTCGAACCTCCGACTTTCGCTCTTGATCGAGGAAAACGTGCTTGCCACACGCCATCGCTGCAGTTCGTCTTGCGACGATCCAAGAATTTCACCTCTAACGTCGCAATACGAGTGGCCCCGACCGCTCCCTTCGATCATTGCCTCGCCGTAGACGGAGACCGACAGACGTAGACGAGGCCCTCTTCCATCATTCCATGCTTATCGTATGCAAGCTTGAACAGCCCGCTCTGAGCACTCTAATTTTTTCAAAGTGAACGTACCGGCCGCCGCGGACACTCGGTTAAGAGCACCCTTGGAGGAGAAACCGCCGACCGCAACACGCGCGCAGACAAGACACGAAGCAGGGACTCGGAGCGGACCGGGGGGTTCAAAAAAAAAGAGGAACGCGCGGAAAGGGAGAGGGAGAGAAGGCGGGGGTCAGAGTGCGGGGATGCGAATGAACACACCCAAACACACACACGTAGCACCCCCCCGTTAGACTACTCCCGGAACCGAACCGACGACCACTTGTTTTTTTTTTCCCGGATCCCGATCACGACCTCCTCGTCCACCTCGCCGGCAGGACCGCGTGGCGGGTATGCTAGCGGTTGACCCCGGCGGAAAGGGCAGGGAATGCGAACGGACGACCAAAGTCAACGACGGACGATGGCGCCGCGCCCCCGGGGCCGCTTGCGCGACCACGAACCCGAGTTCGGACTACGAGCTTTTTAACCGCAACAACTTTAATATACGCTACCGGAGCTGGAATTACCGCGGCTGCTGGCACCAGACTTGCCCTCCGGTTGGTCCTCGTTAACGGATTTGAAGTGTACTCATTCCGATCGCGGTGGCCTCGACAGAGTCCCGCGTCGTTATTTTTCGTCACTACCTCCCCGTGCACTACCTCCCCGTGCCGGGAGTGGGTAATTTGCGCGCCTGCTGCCTTCCTTGGATGTGGTAGCCGTTTCGCATGCTCCCTCTCCGGAATCGAACCCCGATTCCCCGTTACCCGTAGTAACCACGGTAGGCACTTAACCGACCGTCGACAGTTGATAGGGCGGGACCCTCGAGAGACCCGTCGCCGGGCGTGAAAGCTCGTGCGATCGACCAGTGAGTTATCCAGAGTCACCAAAGCGGAGCGCGCCGCCCTATGAGCCCCGCCACCGAACGGACCCGCGAGCGGGAACGCCGACGACGGGAGGACGGAATGACGCGCATCGGTCTCAGTCTAATATGTAGCGCCGCGACCCGGAACGGCCGACGCGGGTGCCAGCGCGCGAGGCGTGGCGACGACGGCGCGCCGACCGATCGCGGCCCTGTGTCACATGTATTAGCTCTAGAATTGCCACAGTTATCCATCGCCTCCGAGGAGGAATACGGTCCCGAGGATTAGGTCCGGTTCCTGAGCCATTCGCGGTTTCGCCCGTTCTAATGCGTGGCGTGAACTTACACTTGCATGGCTTAAGCTTTGAGACAAGCATATGACTACTGGCAGGATCAACCAGGTATCGTTGGAATTTGGGACTTTGTTTCGACAGAACGACAGACCGACCGACCGACCGACCGACATAAGACAGACAACTACAACGACGGGCACGTGTTTATTTGTTTTTCGAGGAGGTTCGCCGTCAGTAGAAGCGCGCTGCCCGCGCTGATGGCCTCTTTTTTGTTTCTCCCCTGACTTGGACCGAGACCGAGACTCAAAGAACGAAAGCGACCAACGTCGACAACAACAACGACAACGGCACCCTTGACAGCGATACATACGACAAACGACAAGCAGCACGACGGCAGTGCACACGGACATCGAGGGTCAAGGTGCAGACTGAACTCGCCGAGGTCGTCGTCATCGTGGTCGCCATCGATTCCGTCTCGTCGTCGTCGTCGTCAACGTCCACGTCACAGCCGGCCGAGAAGAGAGAACAGACGACAGCGTCGACAACAACAACATCGACAACGGCACCCTTGACAGCGATACATACGACAAACGACAAACAGCACGACGGCAGTGCACACGGACATCGGGAGGTCAAGGTGCAGACTGGAATCGTCGAGGTCGTCGTCATCGTGGTCGCCATCGATGCCGTTCTCGTCGTCGTCGTCGTCGTCTTCGTCGTCGTCGTCGTCATCAACGTACCAACCGACCGAGACGAGAGAGCAAGCAACAACGTCGACAACAACAACGACAACGGCACCCTTGACAGCGATACATACGACAAACGACAAACAGCACGACGGCAGTGCACACGGACATCGGAGGTCAAGGTGCAGACTGAACTCGTCGAGGTCGTCGTCATCGTGGTCGCCATCGATGCCGTCTCGTCGTCGTCGTCGTCTCCGTCGTCGTCGTCGTCGTCGCCAACGTCAACGTCAACATCACAGCCGTCATCGGGGAGGAGCTGGGACCAGGGCAGCGGCGGCGTAAATTTTCCCGTCACCTTCGTCGTCGCCTTCGTCGACCGACCGACCGACCGGCGTCGTGTTCGTGCTCGGAAAACCGAGGAGAGACAACGTGCACATGGCGCGTTCTCGCAAGCGGCTCCTCGGTCCGATTTTTTTGGGCGGCTTTTTCGAGCTTTTTTTTTTTCTCACCCTTTCGTCCGTGCGACGGCGAACGTTAGGGGAAAAAAAAAAAAAAAAAAAAACGACAACAACGCGGCGGACCGGGCGAACAACATCGTCGACACACACGACATTGACGACCGGTCCCCCTTTTCACAATCGCATCGAGATAAAAACGAACGAGTCCGATCGAGCACCGAGTCGCGAGCGGGAGGACTGTCGGTGCAAGTATCGATCACTGACGTGAGCGCTTCGCCGGACAGAGGATGGCTCATCCGGCAGCCGTGCAAATCGACGGTATGGGAAGAACGAACAAGAAGAGCAACGACTTGATCGGCGGCTTGGGAACTGCGGACGGTGAAAACGGGTTAATCGACTGCGACCACGACTGCTCGATCGATCTTCTTTGGCGCTAACAAAGGTGGAGGTGGCGCAAGAAGGGACTAGCGCTATCACCGTCCACGTATCAGAAGATGCGGCGGCAGACGTCGACGCTTATGCGTTGTCGGACGAGAAGTCGCTGCAGCACGTGTACCGCGAGCGGGACGTCCAAGGTTTTGCCAGACGGAAAGAAATCGGGTGTCAGCGAACGTTCACACGGCTGTGAGATCGGACGCTGACAGGAGTAGGAGGCGGCAGGCAGGCGGCGGTTACGGCGGCGGCGCCTGCTGCTGCTCATCCTCCTGTTTGCTGCGGCGACTTCCAGGACGGGAGAGCATCGAACAACGTACGTATGGTTACAAGGGGATCAGGATCTACATAGTGCATCCCCCGCGGCTATTTTTGTTTGTTTGTTCGCTCGTTCGTTAATTCGTTCGTTCGTTCGTTCGTTCGTTACAATGTACGTTTTTCCGTTCGACGGCGGCAGAGAGCGGCGGCGTTTCTCCCTAATCCGGAGGATTTATCGGTCGCACAGCGATGGGTCGTTCGGCCGATCATCGAAAGATTCGCAGGTAGTGGTTGAATGGCAGAACGGCAGCAACAACAGCGGCGGCTGAGAGCGGCGAACGCTGAGGCGGAAGCAGAAGCTGCAGCAAACGTATCGGCTAAACATGGTGGACATAGATATGGCTGACGACGCGGGTACCACGACGACTATGGAACCAGGAAAAGGAGCCGTTAGTTGTTCCAACATATCGTTCGACACGTCGAGCAGCCCTAGGTCCACGGAGAAGCACACACACGTACCACGTATTATAACCTAACGACGATGAGCGGGCGCACGGTTGGCAGGAACGAAGGCGGCGGATCAAAACAAGTTGGAGCGCGGGGCGACAGCGATAACGGTGACAGCCCTAGGCGGCGGAGATGCCACTTTCTGACGCCTTTGCGACAAGCCCGTAGAGACGTTCCGGACCACCACGAGGCAAAGAGTCGCTGCTCCGACGAACCGACACACCAAAGTGTGCTTCCTACCGAACATGTTTTATAAAACTTTCAAACTGGAAAACCCAGAAATGGTGTTGGTATTTGTCCAGACCCACCTCCGACACCTGAAAATGGTGGTCAAAAAAAACGTCGATTATACGAAGCGACATTTCTGGTCGGCGATTTTCCAGTTTTACGCCTACTGCCACATGGGGATGTCGGTAGGCGTCGCAAAGTGCCTTCTCGTAGGCTAGGCACACCAGGACTTTGTCATTTTTTTCCCCCTCGACATTCCTGGTCCGGTCTATTCCGATTTTACACCTACCGCCATGTGGGGGTGGCAGTAGGCGTCGAAAAGTGCCTTCTCGACCGCTAGCGACACCACTACTTTATCGAGCTCTGGAGGCCCGCACACCGACCCGGGGGCCGCGGAGTCGACCCCGGGGGCCCTCCGCCTCTCGCCGCCGCTCACTTGGACGCCTTCCGCAACCTGTGGTCCCGCTCGGGGCCGCCGGGAGCCTCGCCGACCTGACCGGTGTCGGTAGGCGTCTGGAAGCGCCCGGCCGACCTGGACGAGGTCCCCCTGGCCCCCGGGGGACACCCCTTAGTTGGATGGGGGTGCTGTCCCGGGCACACATGCAACCCGCGGCCGCCTACCGACAGCCCCCGTCGCTCGATCGCTACTCCTTTCCAACATATGTCGGAGAAGCCGGGCGGTTGTGAAACCCCAGAAATGGTGTTGGTATTCGTCCAGACCCACCTCCGACACCTGAAAATGGTGGTCAAAAAAAACGTCGATTATACGAAGCGACATTTCTGGTCGGCGATTTTCCAGTTTTGCGCCTACCGCCATGTGGGGGTGGCAGTAGGCGTCGAAAGTGCCTTCTCGACCGCTAGCGACACCACTACTTTATCGAGCTCTGGAGGCCCGCACACCGACCCGGGGGCCGCGGAGTCGACCCCGGGGGCCTCCGCCTCTCGCCGCCGCTCACTTGGACGCCTTCCGCAACCTGTGGTCCCGCTCGGGGCCGCCGGGAGCCTCGCCGACCTGACCGGTGTCGGTAGGCGTCTGGAAGCGCCCGGCCGACCTGGACGAGGTCCCCCTGGCCCCCGGGGGACACCCCTTAGTTGGATGGGGGTGCTGTCCCGGGCACACATGCAACCCGCGGCCGCCTACCGACAGCCCCCGTCGCTCGATCGCTACTCCTTTCCAACATATGTCGGAGAAGCCGGGCGGTTGTGAAACCCCAGAAATGGTGTTGGTATTCGTCCAGACCCACCTCCGACACCTGAAAATGGTGGTCAAAAAAAACGTCGATTATACGAAGCGACATTTCTGGTCGGCGATTTTCCAGTTTTGCGCCTACCGCCATGTGGGGGTGGCAGTAGGCGTCGAAAAGTGCCTTCTCGACCGCTAGCGACACCACTACTTTATCGAGCTCTGGAGGCCCGCACACCGACCCGGGGGCCGCGGAGTCGACCCCGGGGGCCTCCGCCTCTCGCCGCCGCTCACTTGGACGCCTTCCGCAACCTGTGGTCCCGCTCGGGGCCGCCGGGAGCCTCGCCGACCTGACCGGTGTCGGTAGGCGTCTGGAAGCGCCCGGCCGACCTGGACGAGGTCCCCCTGGCCCCCGGGGGACACCCCTTAGTTGGATGGGGGTGCTGTCCCGGGCACACATGCAACCCGCGGCCGCCTACCGACAGCCCCCGTCGCTCGATCGCTACTCCTTTCCAACATATGTCGGAGAAGCCGGGCGGTTGTGAAACCCCAGAAATGGTGTTGGTATTCGTCCAGACCCACCTCCGACACCTGAAAATGGTGGTCAAAAAAAACGTCGATTATACGAAGCGACATTTCTGGTCGGCGATTTTCCAGTTTTGCGCCTACCGCCATGTGGGGGTGGCAGTAGGCGTCGAAAAGTGCCTTCTCGACCGCTAGCGACACCACTACTTTATCGAGCTCTGGAGGCCCGCACACCGACCCGGGGGCCGCGGAGTCGACCCGGGGGCCTCCGCCTCTCGCCGCCGCTCACTTGGACGCCTTCCGCAACCTGTGGTCCCGCTCGGGGCCGCCGGGAGCCTCGCCGACCTGACCGGTGTCGGTAGGCGTCTGGAAGCGCCCGGCCGACCTGGACGAGGTCCCCCTGGCCCCCGGGGGACACCCCTTAGTTGGATGGGGGTGCTGTCCCGGGCACACATGCAACCCGCGGCCGCCTACCGACAGCCCCCGTCGCTCGATCGCTACTCCTTTCCAACATATGTCGGAGAAGCCGGGCGGTTGTGAAACCCCAGAAATGGTGTTGGTATTCGTCCAGACCCACCTCCGACACCTGAAAATGGTGGTCAAAAAAAACGTCGATTATACGAAGCGACATTTCTGGTCGGCGATTTTCCAGTTTTGCGCCTACCGCCATGTGGGGGTGGCAGTAGGCGTCGAAAAGTGCCTTCTCGACCGCTAGCGACACCACTACTTTATCGAGCTCTGGAGGCCCGCACACCGACCCGGGGGCCGCGGAGTCGACCCCGGGGGCCTCCGCCTCTCGCCGCCGCTCACTTGGACGCCTTCCGCAACCTGTGGTCCCGCTCGGGGCCGCCGGGAGCCTCGCCGACCTGACCGGTGTCGGTAGGCGTCTGGAAGCGCCCGGCCGACCTGGACGAGGTCCCCCTGGCCCCCGGGGACACCCCTTAGTTGGATGGGGGTGCTGTCCCGGGCACACATGCAACCCGCGGCCGCCTACCGACAGCCCCCGTCGCTCGATCGCTACTCCTTTCCAACATATGTCGGAGAAGCCGGGCGGTTGTGAAA
>NW_027633102.1:569115-573066 GCF_053919585.1 Euprymna scolopes
GGGCCTCCAATCGTTCGCTTTACCGGATGGAATTGCGACGATCGAGCGCCAGCTATCCTGAGGGAAACTTCGGAGGGAACCAGCTACTAGACGGCTCGATTGGTCTTTCGCCCCTACACCCGGTTCCGACGATCGATTTGCACGTCAGAGGCGCTTCGGACTTCCACCAGAGTTTCCTCTGGCTTCATCCCGACCGGGCGTGGATCGCCATCTTTCGGGTCCCTGGTCGCTCGCTACGCCAGAGTCGGCCGAGTCGTACTCGGAAAAAGGGGAAACCGACCCGGGGGTGATGCGCCCGCGCGCAGCGCCTAAACTCGACGACAAAATAGGACTAGTTCAAGCCGCGGGATCTCACCGATGGGCGGAAGGAGGATATGGAAGCTGGCGCCCGGCAATTCCCCTTTTTGGAAGATGCGCCGGTCCCCTCTCGGGGAGGAGGGAAAAACAACCGCACGTCAGCCACGAGCCTTCCCTCTCCTATCTCTCTCGGGAAGAGAGAAAAAAGGAAAAGTTGCGGGCACCGCAGCAGCGACGGCGGAAGGCCGAAAACGCCGCGCCGGCGGGATCGGGCACGGCTCGGAGGCGGGTGAGGCGAGGAGAAGACGACGGCACGAGACCGACGACACCCCCCGACGACCCCCGGACGACTTTGCCACGACACCTCTCCCGATCGACGCCCTCCTACACGCTCTCTCGCTTTCGCTTCGCCTTCGGGGTTAGTCAGAGGTGGCCCCTACGACTCGCGAACGGCCAGGACTCCTCGGTCCGTGTTTCAAGACGGGTCGGGTGGGTTGCCGATGCACGTCGCTGACCCGGGGTGGCGGGCGGCTCGAGTAAAAAAGCGTCGCCGAGCGACCTCTCCGGAAACGGAAACGGGCGCGGGCGGGGTTGCCCCCGACAAGAACCCGAAACGTCGGCGAGGTGCGTGACGGCGAGGCCGCGCCAGTCCTATCCCGCCTCTCATCGCGCACGCGCCCGAGACGGTGGGGCGCCTAAGGAGCGACACACAGAGTGCGTCGCCCGCACGCGACTTCCGGCGGGATCAAAACGGACCGGCTCGCCACGTGTAACGGATCGTGTCAGATTTCCTCCGTTCCCGGCAGAAAGGGGCAGTTACGTTCGCGGGCCCGACGGCCGGTGGCCCCCGACTTCACAAGGTGGGAAGACGGGGGTTTTCAGGGTGATGAAACGCCTGCCGCCTACGGAAAAAAACCCGCGTGTTCGACCTGCACGCCGGGAACGGGTCGCGACGACGGACCGGAGGGGAAGTGCGTCCGGTGCCGGCCGCGCGGAGGTCGCGCCGAAGCGCCCGCGCCATGATTACGCCGAGCGATGAGAAGGGGACGGGTGCAGCGGAGTCGCGCGCGGAGGGAGCAGGAGGAAAGAAGAAGCGGCGGCGACGGATGCGGCGGGTTAGGGCCCGGCGGCAGCAGCGATCGAGAGGACGAGTCCCCTCCGTCGCAGCCAACCGACGCAGCCACCTACCGACGCCGCGGTCGTCACCACGTTTCCCTTCCCGCTATCCACGCGGCCCGTCTCCTTCGTCGGCGACGCGGGCACAAAAGCTGGCCCGCGGAGAACGAGTTCCCCGCGGACACGACGAACGACGACCTGTGCCGCGACGGCCTCTCTTTCAAGAACACACATCGAGTTTGGGCTCGAGCCTAGGCAGCACCGGACTGAGTCCCCCCGCGATCGCGGTGAGCGGTCCCACCCGTTTACCCCTGGGCGGTTTCACGTTCTCTTGAACTCTCTCTCCAAAGTTCTTTTCAACTTTCCCTCACGGTACTTGTCGACTATCGGACTCGTCCCGGTATTTAGCCTTGGATGGAGCTTACCACCCGATTTGGGCTGCGTTCCCAAGCAACCCGACTCTCGGATCGAAGGCCGTCGCTCGCCGTCCGCACCGAATGGGCCTGGCACCCGCCGCGGGCGGCCCCGATCGAGGGAACTCCGAACTATGCGAGACGAAAACGAACGGCTGCCTTCGACCCATGCGCCACACGTCCCGAAGCCTTTAACTTGCGACGGGATTCGGCGTTGGGCTTCTCCCGGTTCACTCGCCGTTACTAAGGGAATCCCGGTTGGTTTCTTTTCCTCCGCTTAGCGATATGCTTAAGTTCAGCGGGTCGTCTCGTCCGAGCCGAGGGCGGCGGTTTTTAGTAGAGTGTGGTGTTTGGAGGAGAGGAATCTCGATCGGTACCCTCCGTGTGACGACGGCTGGCCGATATAGCGCCCGTCCGACCGAAAATGAAGAAGCCAACAATTAAAAAAAAAGCGTGGGTCCTCCCCATCCGACGTTGCCTACGACGCGGCCACCTTTTTACGGTGCGACGGCCGTGCTCGTCGCGCTGCTCGAGGCGTCGCTGAGAGACACCTTCATGAGGCAGAGAGCGAGACGAGCAGGCGGCGCTTACGTCGGCAGTCGGTTAGGTCGGTGCTTTTTTTTTTGTTTTGTTCTCCCTTCGGCTGCTTTCGGACAGACTCCTCCTGCTCCTCCTCCACAGTGTTTCTTCACGCGGTCGAAAAGGGAAAAGACTCCGCGGTCTGCCAGCGGGAGACGAAGGAGGAGGCCGGAGAGGGTTTTAAAAAAAAAAAAGACATTGAAAGGAGTCAATTCTTTTTTTATTTTTCTTCCCCCTCGTCACTCGCTCCTGCGACGTCCCGGTTACCACCGTGCCGAGGACCGGGCGGGCACGGGGACGGCAAGATGTCGTTTCGTTAACGGAGAAAGACATGTAACGTTCCGCCTCTCGACCGGACGTGGCCCCGAGACAAGGGATCTCGGGGCCGCAATGTGCGTTCGAGGTGTCGATGTTCACTGAGTCCTGCAATTCGCATCAGTTCTCGCGGCTGGCCGCGCTCTTCATCGACGGACGAGCCGAGTGATCCCCCGTCCAGGGTTCAGCACTTGGGTTTTTTATATTAGTTTTTGTTTATATAGATTTAGTAGTGTGCGAGGAGGTCTGTGCGAGGAGGCGTGACGGCATTGCAATGTCGCGAGTAGTTTGTTTTTAGCTAGCGGCGGTGGCACAGCGGCTGCAAAAAAAACAAAAAACGATAAAGCGGCGACAAGGCAAAGAAGAAGCGGCCATCACTTGCGGTGGGCGAAAAAACAAACAGGTGGTAAGACGCGGAAGCAAGCAAGAAGAGCTGGGGCTTTAAAAACCTCCGCGTCACCACAAATCTATCTCTCGCTCCGCCTTTTATAGGTTTGTTTGCGCGCATTCGAGGCGTTGACGCCGACAGACAGAGGAGGTAGGCCGGAAAACAACAAACCAGTCTCGAACGGGAAAACGGTAATGATCCTTCCGCAGGTTCACCTACGGAAACCTTGTTACGACTTTTACTTCCTCTAAACGATCGGGTTCGGTCGTCTTCTCCAGGCATCGAACGCCGAGGCGTAGATGCACGAGTGTCGTGACGGACACGTCGCGCACTGCCCGGCGGCGTCGTCGGCCAGATCCGAGGACCTCACCGGACCGTTCGATCGGTAGTAGCGACGGGCGGTGTGTACAAAGGGCAGGGACGTGATCGACGCGGGCTGTTGACCCGCGCCTACCGGGAATTCCTCGTTCACGGGGTTGGTTACAGGCCCCGATCCCTATCACGGGAGGTGGTTCAGAGGTTTCCCAACCCTCTCGGGCCGGGGCGAAGTCCCCGCTGATACCTCCAGTGTAGCGCGCGTGCGGCCCCGGACATCTAAGGGCATCACAGACCTGTTATCGCTCCGCCTCGTGTGGCTTTCTGCCACCCGTCCCTCTAAGAAGTGCGTGAGAAAACCGACCCGGACCCGAGCGCCACGGAGGACGCCGAGCCCGCCGTAAAAATCACTGACATCGGCGCACTAGTTAGCAGGCCGGAGTCTCGTTCGTTATCGGAATCAACCAGACGGATCGCTCCACCAACTAAGAACGGCCATGCACCACCACCCACCGAATCGAGAAAGAG
>NW_027633102.1:573166-578166 GCF_053919585.1 Euprymna scolopes
CCCGGGCACACATGCAACCCGCGGCCGCCTACCGACAGCCCCCGTCGCTCGATCGCTACTCCTTTCCAACATATGTCGGAGAAGCCGGGCGGTTGTGAAACCCCAGAAATGGTGTTGGTATTCGTCCAGACCCACCTCCGACACCTGAAAATGGTGGTCAAAAAAAACGTCGATTATACGAAGCGACATTTCTGGTCGGCGATTTTCCAGTTTTGCGCCTACCGCCATGTGGGGGTGGCAGTAGGCGTCGAAAAGTGCCTTCTCGACCGCTAGCGACACCACTACTTTATCGAGCTCTGGAGGCCCGCACACCGACCCGGGGGCCGCGGAGTCGACCCCGGGGGCCTCCGCCTCTCGCCGCCGCTCACTTGGACGCCTTCCGCAACCTGTGGTCCCGCTCGGGGCCGCCGGGAGCCTCGCCGACCTGACCGGTGTCGGTAGGCGTCTGGAAGCGCCCGGCCGACCTGGACGAGGTCCCCCTGGCCCCCGGGGGACACCCCTTAGTTGGATGGGGGTGCTGTCCCGGGCACACATGCAACCCGCGGCCGCCTACCGACAGCCCCCGTCGCTCGATCGCTACTCCTTTCCAACATATGTCGGAGAAGCCGGGCGGTTGTGAAACCCCAGAAATGGTGTTGGTATTCGTCCAGACCCACCTCCGACACCTGAAAATGGTGGTCAAAAAAAACGTCGATTATACGAAGCGACATTTTCTGGTCGGCGATTTTCCAGTTTTGCGCCTACCGCCATGTGGGGGTGGCAGTAGGCGTCGAAAAGTGCCTTCTCGACCGCTAGCGACACCACTACTTTATCGAGCTCTGGAGGCCCGCACACCGACCCGGGGGCCGCGGAGTCGACCCCGGGGGCCTCCGCCTCTCGCCGCCGCTCACTTGGACGCCTTCCGCAACCTGTGGTCCCGCTCGGGGCCGCCGGGAGCCTCGCCGACCTGACCGGTGTCGGTAGGCGTCTGGAAGCGCCCGGCCGACCTGGACGAGGTCCCCCTGGCCCCCGGGGGACACCCCTTAGTTGGATGGGGGTGCTGTCCCGGGCACACATGCAACCCGCGGCCGCCTACCGACAGCCCCCGTCGCTCGATCGCTACTCCCTTTCCAACATATGTCGGAGAAGCCGGGCGGTTGTGAAACCCCAGAAATGGTGTTGGTATTCGTCCAGACCCACCTCCGACACCTGAAAATGGTGGTCAAAAAAAACGTCGATTATACGAAGCGACATTTCTGGTCGGCGATTTTCCAGTTTTGCGCCTACCGCCATGTGGGGGTGGCAGTAGGCGTCGAAAAGTGCCTTCTCGACCGCTAGCGACACCACTACTTTATCGAGCTCTGGAGGCCCGCACACCGACCCGGGGGCCGCGGAGTCGACCCCGGGGGCCTCCGCCTCTCGCCGCCGCTCACTTGGACGCCTTCCGCAACCTGTGGTCCCGCTCGGGGCCGCCGGGAGCCTCGCCGACCTGACCGGTGTCGGTAGGCGTCTGGAAGCGCCCGGCCGACCTGGACGAGGTCCCCCTGGCCCCCGGGGGACACCCCTTAGTTGGATGGGGGTGCTGTCCCGGGCACACATGCAACCCGCGGCCGCCTACCGACAGCCCCCGTCGCTCGATCGCTACTCCTTTCCAACATATGTCGGAGAAGCCGGGCGGTTGTGAAACCCCAGAAATGGTGTTGGTATTCGTCCAGACCCACCTCCGACACCTGAAAATGGTGGTCAAAAAAAACGTCGATTATACGAAGCGACATTTCTGGTCGGCGATTTTCCAGTTTTGCGCCTACCGCCATGTGGGGGTGGCAGTAGGCGTCGAAAAGTGCCTTCTCGACCGCTAGCGACACCACTACTTTATCGAGCTCTGGAGGCCCGCACACCGACCCGGGGGCCGCGGAGTCGACCCCGGGGGCCTCCGCCTCTCGCCGCCGCTCACTTGGACGCCTTCCGCAACCTGTGGTCCCGCTCGGGGCCGCCGGGAGCCTCGCCGACCTGACCGGTGTCGGTAGGCGTCTGGAAGCGCCCGGCCGACCTGGACGAGGTCCCCCTGGCCCCGGGGGACACCCCTTAGTTGGATGGGGGTGCTGTCCCGGGCACACATGCAACCCGCGGCCGCCTACCGACAGCCCCCGTCGCTCGATCGCTACTCCTTTCCAACATATGTCGGAGAAGCCGGGCGGTTGTGAAACCCCAGAAATGGTGTTGGTATTCGTCCAGACCCACCTCCGACACCTGAAAATGGTGGTCAAAAAAAACGTCGATTATACGAAGCGACATTTCTGGTCGGCGATTTTCCAGTTTTGCGCCTACCGCCATGTGGGGGTGGCAGTAGGCGTCGAAAAGTGCCTTCTCGACCGCTAGCGACACCACTACTTTATCGAGCTCTGGAGGCCCGCACACCGACCCGGGGGCCGCGGAGTCGACCCCGGGGGCCTCCGCCTCTCGCCGCCGCTCACTTGGACGCCTTCCGCAACCTGTGGTCCCGCTCGGGGCCGCCGGGAGCCTCGCCGACCTGACCGGTGTCGGTAGGCGTCTGGAAGCGCCCGGCCGACCTGGACGAGGTCCCCCTGGCCCCCGGGGGACACCCCTTAGTTGGATGGGGGTGCTGTCCCGGGCACACATGCAACCCGCGGCCGCCTACCGACAGCCCCCGTCGCTCGATCGCTACTCCTTTCCAACATATGTCGGAGAAGCCGGGCGGTTGTGAAACCCCAGAAATGGTGTTGGTATTCGTCCAGACCCACCTCCGACACCTGAAAATGGTGGTCAAAAAAAACGTCGATTATACGAAGCGACATTTCTGGTCGGCGATTTTCCAGTTTTGCGCCTACCGCCATGTGGGGGTGGCAGTAGGCGTCGAAAAGTGCCTTCTCGACCGCTAGCGACACCACTACTTTATCGAGCTCTGGAGGCCCGCACACCGACCCGGGGGCCGCGGAGTCGACCCCGGGGGCCTCCGCCTCTCGCCGCCGCTCACTTGGACGCCTTCCGCAACCTGTGGTCCCGCTCGGGGCCGCCGGGAGCCTCGCCGACCTGACCGGTGTCGGTAGGCGTCTGGAAGCGCCCGGCCGACCTGGACGAGGTCCCCCTGGCCCCCGGGGGACACCCCTTAGTTGGATGGGGGTGCTGTCCCGGGCACACATGCAACCCGCGGCCGCCTACCGACAGCCCCCGTCGCTCGATCGCTACTCCTTTCCAACATATGTCGGAGAAGCCGGGCGGTTGTGAAACCCCAGAAATGGTGTTGGTATTCGTCCAGACCCACCTCCGACACCTGAAAATGGTGGTCAAAAAAAACGTCGATTATACGAAGCGACATTTCTGGTCGGCGATTTTCCAGTTTTGCGCCTACCGCCATGTGGGGGTGGCAGTAGGCGTCGAAAAGTGCCTTCTCGACCGCTAGCGACACCACTACTTTATCGAGCTCTGGAGGCCCGCACACCGACCCGGGGGCCGCGGAGTCGACCCCGGGGGCCTCCGCCTCTCGCCGCCGCTCACTTGGACGCCTTCCGCAACCTGTGGTCCCGCTCGGGGCCGCCGGGAGCCTCGCCGACCTGACCGGTGTCGGTAGGCGTCTGGAAGCGCCCGGCCGACCTGGACGAGGTCCCCCTGGCCCCCGGGGGACACCCCTTAGTTGGATGGGGGTGCTGTCCCGGGCACACATGCAACCCGCGGCCGCCTACCGACAGCCCCCGTCCGCTCGATCGCTACTCCTTTCCAACATATGTCGGAGAAGCCGGGCGGTTGTGAAACCCCAGAAATGGTGTTGGTATTCGTCCAGACCCACCTCCGACACCTGAAAATGGTGGTCAAAAAAAACGTCGATTATACGAAGCGACATTTCTGGTCGGCGATTTTCCAGTTTTGCGCCTACCGCCATGTGGGGGTGGCAGTAGGCGTCGAAAAGTGCCTTCTCGACCGCTAGCGACACCACTACTTTATCGAGCTCTGGAGGCCCGCACACCGACCCGGGGGCCGCGGAGTCGACCCCGGGGGCCTCCGCCTCTCGCCGCCGCTCACTTGGACGCCTTCCGCAACCTGTGGTCCCGCTCGGGGCCGCCGGGAGCCTCGCCGACCTGACCGGTGTCGGTAGGCGTCTGGAAGCGCCCGGCCGACCTGGACGAGGTCCCCCTGGCCCCCGGGGGACACCCCTTAGTTGGATGGGGGTGCTGTCCCGGGCACACATGCAACCCGCGGCCGCCTACCGACAGCCCCCGTCGCTCGATCGCTACTCCTTTCCAACATATGTCGGAGAAGCCGGGCGGTTGTGAAACCCCAGAAATGGTGTTGGTATTCGTCCAGACCCACCTCCGACACCTGAAAATGGTGGTCAAAAAAAACGTCGATTATACGAAGCGACATTTCTGGTCGGCGATTTTCCAGTTTTGCGCCTACCGCCATGTGGGGGTGGCAGTAGGCGTCGAAAAGTGCCTTCTCGACCGCTAGCGACACCACTACTTTATCGAGCTCTGGAGGCCCGCACACCGACCCGGGGGCCGCGGAGTCGACCCCGGGGGCCTCCGCCTCTCGCCGCCGCTCACTTGGACGCCTTCCGCAACCTGTGGTCCCGCTCGGGGCCGCCGGGAGCCTCGCCGACCTGACCGGTGTCGGTAGGCGTCTGGAAGCGCCCGGCCGACCTGGACGAGGTCCCCCTGGCCCCCGGGGGACACCCCTTAGTTGGATGGGGGTGCTGTCCCGGGCACACATGCAACCCGCGGCCGCCTACCGACAGCCCCCGTCGCTCGATCGCTACTCCTTTCCAACATATGTCGGAGAAGCCGGGCGGTTGTGAAACCCCAGAAATGGTGTTGGTATTCGTCCAGACCCACCTCCGACACCTGAAAATGGTGGTCAAAAAAAACGTCGATTATACGAAGCGACATTTCTGGTCGGCGATTTTCCAGTTTTGCGCCTACCGCCATGTGGGGGTGGCAGTAGGCGTCGAAAAGTGCCTTCTCGACCGCTAGCGACACCACTACTTTATCGAGCTCTGGAGGCCCGCA